>NW_009647849.1:31026-48390 GCF_000708025.1 Charadrius vociferus
GCAGGAATGTAAATAAAGTGGACTGCAGGTGACTCTGAATAAGAACTGTATGAGTCCTGAGGATATTTGCTTATTTATCTATTTACTTTTGAGGGTTTTTTAGTACACTTTTTCCATTTGAATTCTGGAGAACATTAAACTGTCTGGAAAACTTTTCTTAAACTCAGCATCCAAGGCAAAGTTAGACGGGACTGGTTTATATAATGGTATAAACTGGGTCTTATTTGGATATCCTGTGCCAAAAACTAGAGAATTGCAATGCCACAAGGGATGAGCTCATAGCTTAAAACTTTAGGCTCTAGAGCATGAAATTTAAAAGGCTGGGAAAAAAAAAAACAACAAAGGTGCAAGAGTATCCCCCAAATCTGATATTTTAGTAATAACTTAATCTAAGTATATTTTTAAATTATAATCTTAGAAGTTGTAGAAAAGACAAGTTCTTGGTGAAGACGATATAATCTCTGAGAAAAAAAAAAAATAATAACAGCTTTTAAAAAGTAGATTGGATCATCAAATTCCACTCAGGTCAACTCACTATTACAACAGGCTCTGCAGGAAAATTCAAGTAATGATTATCTGCATGTATGTGAGTACTTGTTAACAGAAACATTAAATAAAATACTGCTTCCTTTTTTTGACTCCATGAAGACCTTAAAACCCCCATTTAGTATGGTAAAAAAAAATGCTCCAATATAGCTTCTAAACCTTCCTCCTTTCTCTCTGCCCTCATGTACAAGGTGATGTAGAAGTCTCCTAAGCTGTCAAAATCCATGGGTTCTGGATATACCTAATATGTTTTTAATAATTTGGAATGTGTGAATAAGTAAATGTATAAATAATACAAATCCAAACAGAACTCTAATTTTTTTGAAAGAAGTGCATAGTATAATAGGAACTTAATGACTGAAGTGTGTATGAGCGTACTTCATTACTGAAGCACAAAGAAAATCTAATAATCTACCAGAGTCTAATTCAATGTTGTAAAGTTTTATTAGCTGCTAGTGTTAATATGATTTCAATTTAATCAATAGTGGAGGATTTATATTATCTTCATTTCTGTGTTTATCATATAAATGCTTTTTCTTCTTTTCACTGGTGAATATACTGCTTGAAATAATTTTTCTCTGGCTAGCCAGGATTGTTTTTCTTGACAGAAGGATGTGTTTTTGAAGCATTGATAATGATCAGAACATATTCAGAGACACTCCATTCGGTTCTGTAATGTAATACATGAAGCACATGGAGATATGGAAAACAGTTAATCAAATTTTAGTTCCCCCTTAGCCTTTTTATTAACTACAGAAGTATAAATGTGTTTCTTTAATGTATTCTTCATAATTCAATTTCTTTAGCCATTTAAGTAATTTTCTGTTCTTTAAGTGTCCTTCTTTTGTCTGACACTTCCACCACTGAGTTTTGAAACAGCAGACAGTTTATAGGTGAAATCTTAGCAGTGCCTTGATTTGTTCCGTGTCTGTAAAAGTGGCACAAAATGATAATGGCTTTCTTCTACCTTTAGTACATTCCTTTATAACTGGTTGAAAAATAGAAAGATGTTTAAACGAGAACTTCTCTCTGACTGTCATTAATATTCAGATAATTCATTTTTTGACATGTTCAGTGATAGTTTTCTGATGGGCCACCATTCAAAATGGCTTACAGCTGCTCATTATGACAATCCAAGTTCAGTATCTTGTTTTCTATTGCCTATTGAATTACTCCAAGTTTTATGTTTTAATCTTACTGCCGTCCCTGGCATTTGGCTGGATTGCTCTGTAGCTGTTGTCTAGCCTCTACTGTTCTATTACTGCCTTTTAATGTTAGATCTGCAAGGTGCCCTGATTCATGGAAAGGCAAAGCTTGAGACTATACTGTTGACTCTGGGTCTAATGTTAAACAGCTACTGATATATTCCCATGTTCAAAAAGCTGAAGTTGTTTAGTCTTTACACAGTGCTGAGAAAGCACATGGTTCAATGCATAGCTGTTGGAATAATAATCAATACGAATATTTGAGTCCTAGACCTTAAACAAAAGGCACATCCATTCTCTCTATGGAACTTTTTTACCTATGTCATTGTCCATTCCGTAGACTTAGCTCTGTCTTGTTCATCAAAAAATATAATGGAGTCCCTAGAAAAGTTTCAGTGGCATATCCCTGAGCAACCCTTTGCTTAAAAAGGGCTGCATTCTAGCCCAAGAGCTATGTTGAAGCTTTTGTGACTGAAAACGCATCAGAAAGCCTTTGGTCTGAGGTGAAGATTGGAAAAAAGCTCCATTCTTAAAAGTTCACCTTATAGTCCTTAAAATACATAAACAAATGCTGAGATTCCTGACTATATTCAATTCACTGTAAAAATCTGACCTTTTTTTTTTTTTTTTTGTTAAGGCTAGTGTAGAGAGCTTTTTCTAGCACTGCCAAAACATTTTAATGATAAACTGGAAGAGAGCAGATTTAGATTAAACATTAGGAAGAAGTTTTTCACTTTGAGGGTGGTAAGGCACTGGAACAGGTTGCCCAGAGAGGTTGTTGAGGCCCCATCCCTGGAGGTGTTCAAGGCCAGGCTGGACGTGGCCTTGGGCAACCTGGGCTGGTGGGAGGTGTCTCTGCCCATGGCAGGGGGGTTGGAACTCGATGATCTTCAAGGTTCTCTACAACCTAAGCCGTTCTATGATTCATTCTATGATCATTTTGGATGTAGCATAGGATTCACTTCTGTCACCAACTGCAGAAATGCTGGCCAATGCAAAAGCAAAGCTGGCAGAAGCCAGACCTCTAGATGGTCTTCCAGGACATTGTCCAACATGAGAACTCAATAATAAGCTGTCAAAATCCCTCCCAGTTTTAGTAATTCAAAAAGTTTGTAATTAATTTTAGAGAATTTATGTAAGTCTGTTTCCCAGTGCTGATATTCCCATGATTCTGAAGTGTTCTCATTTAACTTACAAGTTTGAAACCCGCCAAAGACTAATCTCTCTGCAACAAAGGTAACAACATCTGCAAATATTTATATTAAGAATTGTAAGAAAATTCTAAATGTACAAATGTAATCATTTTTCCGTTACAGAAAGGCCAACAGTCACACATACAGAATGTGTGCATGTGCACATGCAGCCAGTTACGCAAGCGTAGTCTGTTTATGAAGATGCCAAAAGCACTTCACAATGCAATTTTGCTTAATCTTTAAGCAAATCTTTAAGCTTGGTTCAAGATATTTGCAGCGCTAAGGAAATTCAGTAATACTTCACATAATGATAAATGAAATATGACATATGAAATGGAATCAATTTCAATTTGTATTTGAGTTGGAGGATATACGGGCTGTGGTCTGTTTACAGGACATGGGAAACACGGTGAGATACCTGTGGTCCATGGTGAGATAGGCATGGGAAACATCCAGTGATCCTTTCTCGTTGAATGTGAATGTGCTTTCTGTTGGAGAATGCGTCTTTTCAGACACATTGGTGACTCTTAATAGGCTTGTTTATAAATCCTAGATGATAGGATATATGCAGAGTGGTAATCCATATAAAAACTCTTTGGGCAGAAGGGCATTTGCACAACCCTTGACTGCTGATTGAGAAAAAGAAACATCAGCAGTGAAAGGCTTCCCTCTCTTCTGTCATATGATAACCTTATTACCTGTGTACTGGATGGCCGTGAGGTTGTGGGGCTTGCAGGGGGTCTGGGGAAAACGTTCTCTGTCACAGGCTGTTGTAGCAATACCTGCTGCAACATTCCTGTCTGAAAAGCAAATGAAGCCTATAGGGAGTGAGAAGGAGGGAGCAGAATTTTTTTTTTTCTTCTTTCAAGTCATGTAAGACCGCAGGCAGCCATCACTGCATATAGATAAGCCTTCTTTGGAAGACCTTTGCTGCTTTCTGCTTTGGCTTTTCTTTTGTACCGATGCTGTTGCCTCTACCCTTGTCCCTCTCGCCTTTGAGCATCCAGTATAGTTTGATTTCTAAGTAATCATGAATCAAAGGCTTACTGTTTGACTAGCAGAGAAATAAAGGAGATGTTTGACTGAAGGGTTTTGGAGATCTTTAACCTGGTTCTGGAATTCAGTGATACAATTTTTGTATTTTAAGACTGAACAGTAGGAACAGACGCCCTCATAATATTCTGAACCTGTTGCCTGCCTGGGCAGTAGAGGTGGATGACTAAGCCTCATCCACAGTGCTAACTTGTGGCGCTCTGCCACTGTGTTAATACGCAGTGCACACTCTCAGTGATGAAATATGAAAACATTTTGATGGTACTTAGGAACAGGACATAGCAATAAAATTTGCTTTCCACTGTGGTTTACTGCTGTCTCTTGAGCAGCATATGCTAGTGCTTTGCTTGTTTGCTTCATCACTGCCTGTGTTGTTGTCAAACAGGTTATCACAGGTAAATCTGCAGATGGTTTTCTTAGCTTTGATCCAATTTACCTAATTTGTAGGTTCCCTGTGACTTCCTGCTTCTCCCCTAACTGTGAGACATAGCAACATTAAAGCCGCATGAAAACACTATGCAGCTCATTTTCAACTAAATTACCCTGAGCACGTAATTACAGCTATTAGTAAAGCTCCCTCTGTCTTTCAGCATTCTCTGAAAAACGCCCTTCTCGGAAGTTAGGTAAAAATCCCACAGAGGTTAGTAGCTAGACAGTTAGACAAGTTGGTCATTTAAGAATTCTCTTGATGTGACCAGGACAGAGTTTACCGTATGCAATAAAACAATATCTTGGCTGGGCAAAAGATCCATTTAACGATATTGTTGTTTGAAATTCACAACTGGAGAAAAATGAACTCTTTCTTTTACAGCATTTATAGTTACCTCTTTGCAGTGTACTCATCCATTTCAATAGTGGGGGAATTCATAAACACCACTGGAGAGCATTCAGGATGTTACAGAAAATATCTTTCCAAAAGATAACCTCATTCCAAGGATATGGATACTTCTCTACTTTATGGTCTGGAATTTAAAGGTTGGGCTTTTGTTTGGGGTTTCTTTTTTTTTTTTTTTTAAATCAAATCAAATTAAAATTTAATTTCATTTAACTGTCAAAACCAGAGTACTTAAGGAATGAAATATAGAAACCACTGGGGTTTAAATTCTGTAAGGCAACAAGGCTTTTAAAGCAAGATTTATCTTTCTTTATGGCTGATTCCATACTGAGGTGGAATCCTTCTCATTGGTGGCTTAGCTGACAGTCCACATGGCTGCGACCGAGTTCAGCTCTATTGAGACCTGGCTTGATCAAGCATTCTCAAGGAAAAGATCATTCTGTGCCCCTGGAAAAATCTGTCTAGCACTGTGGAGAAAGCTGAGAACACCAAAAATTGCAGCCGTGTAAATGACTTCAGCTGAAGATGTTTATGTTATTTTCAACATTGCCTCCCTGATGGCTTGGTTTAACTGGTTTACTGCTCCTAACTCTTTTGAAGCAAATCTGTTAGCTGGTGGGTATTGTGGTGGACTTGTGAAGTGGGCGCTCTGCAGCATACTTCTTGAGTAATTCAAATTTTTGAAAGTGTTGCAGAGGTTACTGGATAGAGAAGTGGTGACTTTCTCTCATATTTGTACCGCTGCCCTCCCACTTACTGCAAAAAGATTTCAAGCAGAATTTTGAACTGAAGCAGTTTTCTTGCAAACTCCTCGCTTCCCCTGTGTGTCTTTGCATGAGATGATAGGGAGTGGGCAATTATCTTCTGAGGGATATTTATATAGATACTAGCTCTGTTGCTGCATGTATGCTAGTATATATTAGTTCTTTCTTTTTATAGACTGGTGATCTGAAATAGAAGTGACTGGCAAAGAGAAATGTCTTAAGGGACTTGGGCATCTTAGCAGAATACAAAATGTTCCATGATATATATTTACCTGCCTAACCAACAAACCTTCCACATGATTCCTCTCTCAGGTTTAAGTGGAATTGTTAATTATTCACGCTGGTCTTCTCTCTCCTGATTTTACTTTTCTAATTGTATTTGCTTATAAGTGTTCTCAAGACAATCATTGCATAGCACAGTTTCTGCAGTATATCCAGTATTTCAAGAGGTGCTTATGCAATCTACCAAGCAGTGTGCCGTTCTATGCACTCGGCCTGGTATTTGTTTATGAATCTCACCTTTTGAGCTCAAGCTTGTACTAGCAAATGTGCTAGTCTCTGGGGGTGCAGACGTTCACTTCCCTCAGAGGGATGGTCATTGGAGCACACTCGCTGCTCTGGAACACTGGGGAGGGTTTTTTGTGTAGTTTAAAGAACCAGAAAAGAATACTAAGCAGAAAATACAAGCAAGTACGCAAGTTAAAAAAAAATAAAAAATTGACTGTTCAACAAAGTTGGCCGTGCTCTGTCTATGCAAATAACAGCTGTGTACAAGGAATGCACTAAACCAAACTTTCTAGTTTGCAGAAGAGTGAAATTAAGGTTATGTGAATGTGGACCAAGCTTTTCTGCAGCTTGCTCCATAGTCCTTTAGACATCTTCATTGTATTCAAAAGAGCAGGCCTGAACCTGGGTTTTATGTATACAGCTTACATGTGTGCTTGATTACTAGTCTTCTGAGCATCTTGTATATCCATAAATATGGTTTCTATTCCCCATGGCCTTTGCATAATTTGATGTACGTGAAAACTTTTGCTGTACACAAATCCAGGATTGGACCATTTTATTACAACTACAACTAGACATTACCATAATCTACCCAGAAATCAAGTCCTGGTTACAAAAAGAAGTATACAAACACAATCAGTCTCTTCTCCACTGACTTTGTTGAATTCAAGAAACCATCCTCCTCATGTCATGGTTTTGGTGATAGAATTTGTATTAGCCCCAGGAGATTATCAACTATAGGGAAATACCACCCTGTCAATGCTAACAACTAATAGAAAACCAGACAGAAGTTAACCAGTTGTTTTACCTGGCAGCTGATGTTTGCAAGCAGCAAGGGGCAGACTGCTCTGGGATGGAAGGAGAACCAAGAATGAGACCAAGGCAGTGTCCTCACCAAGTGTGCCATCCCACAGCAGCCAAACAAGAGGGGCAGAGCAGGTCTGGTGATAGTAGTCAGGTTCAGCCACAGGCATTTTGAAATAAGTCCATGGTGACCAGACAGGCTGGTGGTCAAGCTGGGAAGTCAATTGGCAGCCAGTGTCAGGTCGAGATCAGTGAGGTAGGTGGCTTACACAGCCATACTTGGAAGACAGCTCATTCAAAGGCTAAGAGCCTGAGCTTCAACAGAACTTGCAAGTGAGTCCCCAAGAAGGCTTCTTTCAGCTCCTTCTCCCACTGGTCTTTTCCCACCAGTCTGACCCCATGTTACATAGCTGCACTGTATCAGCTGGCCCTGAGTGCAGGCAACCGGGCACACAGGAGAAGGGGAAGAGGTTGCAAAACCCTGATGATGGATACAGAAGCCTGATAGGTGGAGGATAAACTAATACTAGTGATTGAATTTATAATATAGTTTGGAAATGTTTTTGTTCAGTTTCTGCTTCTGACAAATGAACCTATTTCTACAATAGTAACTTTCTTCATCTCCTCCTCTTTGCCCCTTCTCCATGGTTTGCCATGGTTGATCTTTCTCTTTTCTCCAAAGAGAAAGTCGTCACAGATTTTAATAGTTTTCTCCTGACCTTTCCAGCTCAGCTCTTGGGAAACTCCTTATTTTGATGTGCTTATTCAACCACATCTCTAAACAGCCTTATGCCTTAGAAGAACTATATTGTCTAATTGCATGTATCTGCTATTGGCAATTGAGGATATTGATTTGGGTGCATAATTGGCCAAAATATTTTTACAAGCATCTCTTATCTCTTGTGCTACCCCTCACTACAACAAGAAAGAGAAGAAATCTAAATGTTATCAGTAAGTAAGTCACTAAAACAATAAAATCTCTTACATTTATAAAATAGATAACTCAGCTAAGTGTGTGCTTTTATAGCAAAACATGCCTTGCCAAACTGGTTGTATCATATATCCAAGCTGTATACAGTTTTCTTGCCCCCAAAAGTATGAAAAAAGTCTTTCCAAACTATCTTTTTTTTCCCCCTATAATATTGGTCTCTGAGGTATCTGAATTCAACACAAAATTGAAGTATGTACACCGAAGTAATGCTGATATACTGGAATGCAGGGGTTATATAAAACTTTTTGAAATGTTAAGGACTATGTTGGAGCTGGAGTTAAGTAAATTAATTCCATGAATGAATGATGGATAGCAGGAAAGCAATGAACTACCCTGAACAAACTTTCATGGTGTGTAGAATGCCAGGTAACATTTATCAATAACCAGATCAGTTTCCTACCAGGTGCACTGTAAATCTTACCTGTTGCAGCAAATCCCCTTGTGAATCCTGCAGCTGGAAAGGCAAAGTTAATATGAAAACGTTGCAATTACTCAAGAGGTTTGATTCTGGTAAAATGAGATATATGATAAATAAAAGTCTGTTTCCATGCAGACTATGTCATTCCTTCTTTTACATAGGAAATACTGTATTTTTACATTTCTCAAAAGTACTGCAAAGCCTTCTGTGAGTGATCAGAACCACAGAGAATGACTTCTTTCATGGATCTTTTAATTTTTTAAAAACATTTGCTTCTGGTACAAAGAAAAGGGACTTGACTTGGGGGAAAGGTGAATGTGGAACTAACTTTTGAGTCATCACTTTGAATCCTGTCAAGAACAGTCTTCACCTGCACTTTGACTGCCATTGTGGGGTGGCTTGTTCCTAGTCACTGGGTAAAGATCTTGCTGCAGTTCGGATGGAGGTGGAGTACTGCTTATTTTGTAACTCTAAGAATGGTTTCCACACTCAGATATAGGGCAATAAGTGGCACAAATATAACTCCAAAAGCTAGACTTCTGGGGTTTTTTTTCTGCTGTGTATGTGCGCATAGCACAAAACCCTGTAGCGTTGCATTAGTCAGGCGGTGCCAGTTTTGCTTTTGGTTGTCTAACTTCAGTGAAACCATACGGTTAATGTTTCTGACTGATCTGCTGAGAACTGGCTTTTCATTTGTCCAGGCATGGCCACTCACCCTGTACATTACTGCAGCTTTGTTTGCCTGTGGACTGTTTCCCCTGTTTCTTGACCTTGAATGAGAATTGTGCTTCTGCTGTCATCATGAATAGTTTTGAGGGGGTACACACAACCTTTTCATCAGCGTACTTGACCATAGGCAGATGCTTCTTCAGTGTAGACCTTACTGACCTCACCAGGTCTCTGTCTTTTTTAATTCTGTTTACGGTTGACTGATTCGCTCTTTATTAATGTTCTCTGTACCAAAATAATAGTGGGACCGAATTATTCAATAGCTGCAGTATACTTGTCTTATGCAGATAGATGAGAACAGCACAGAGGGCTGTATAAAGTGTTGCACAAATAAAACAGAAGAGGTGGAACAAGAATGACTCCTCCAGACTCCTCTTTCTCTGGATAAACCTCTGGGGACTTCACTAAAATGCTGTTAATTAATCTACTGATCGGACACATAGAATCTACTATAAGAGTAATTATGAAGACATTCCTGGTCCAAAGTCACCATAGTTATTATCTTACAACTTATTATCCAGTTGGTCTAGTGATCATTGTAGGTCTTTCAATCTGAAATATTTTATTCTATGAGTTAAGCTGTATGTACTTTAGAAGACTTCAATAGATCTGAGCAGATGGAATCCTTTTCATGTCAAAGACTTCATAGAAACAGTTTAAAAAACCAGAAATTTAATAAAAACATGAGTTAGTTTTTCATGTCCCCACCTACTGTGCCAAGTCCTATGGCTTTGTTACGTACATATCAGCTGTTGCAAAAAAAAAAAAATATCGTTTTCTTTAAATGCAGAGTTATCCCAGGGCCATTTGTAGTCTGGCCAGAATCCACCTGTGGCAAAATACAATTAGAAGATCTGATTCAGTAAAGAATTCTTTAAGGAGCTGATCATTTATATTGTTGCTTTCCACTTGGAAAGAGCTTCTGTTCTGAAATGTAGGTTTCCATGTAGGGCTGCAGCAGAGTTTTCCTGTTCAGGGTAATGTTATGACATACAATTAGTGGAAATGATGCTGCTGGTTTTTTTTAATGTAATTTGCTGGTGTGACCTCTGTTAGAAGACCAAAACTAGTCACACTGTGTTTGATTCACTGCAAATGTAGTCACAGCTGTAGCTGTATGATTTCTTGCTTTACAAAAAAAATGTATTGCTATTTATATATAATTATGACTGTGTTTTGTGTTGTGACTCCATATCTTTAAAATCATGTCTTCCGAGAAGACATCGAGGTTTGTGCTCTATTTTGTCACCTGAGAGAGGTGAGAGAGACTTTTCTATTGATGTATTTGTTTAAATATCTGTGGGAAAATGAAGGGGATGAGATGAAGGAAGGCAGGGAGGAAAGAGGGCAGAGCATTCGTTGACTCTAAAAACAGAGCTCTGATGACTGGAGTTTTTTTCCAGTGTGAATGTGAGCAAGTCGTTGAGCTGTTGTGTATAACTGCAGTTGTAGGCAGTCCAAGTTATTCCCAGCTTCTGCAGCAGATCATTACTTGCTGGATCTGTTGTTCAGTGATCATTCGGAGCCAAGGAAGCTGAAAGACGTCTGCTTCATTTGGTGTCCGCATCTCACAGATCAATGCTGTGGATCATGAGCTTCTGTACCACCTATCAGCCAGGTCCAGCTGGTTCAGGAGAGCTGCTTCTATCAGTGAGCACTTTTCTGTTGGCTTTAGAAATGGCTTTTAAAGCCGCAGATGCTGGACACAAGATTAGTAGAGTATTAGCTTGAAAATGGAAATATGAATCTGATCTAAAACAAAAATACCATTTCCCCAAATCAAAATACATTGAAATAAGTAGTAGAACAGTAGTATTAAAGTGGTAAGAAGAATTTTTAGAGTTTCTCTCCCCCAAATCCACAGTACATTTGTAAAAAAAACTTGTAAGTTTGTGACAGGAATAAATTAATAAACATCTGACAACAGAAAAATTTCTGCTTTAATAGACACCCTTTAAAAAAATACCCATAATTAGGGCTACTGTACACAGAGGCTTTCAATGTCTTTTTTTAATCCATAAATCTTATCTTACTAGAATTGAAGCATCTGGGATGTTTGCCCAGGCCACCTGGAAATCCTTGGTATATCCACTGAATTGGGCAGATGACCTATTCCTATACAGTAAATTAATCATATTCTGATGTGTTAGATTTCCTGTCCAGATGGGTAACCTGTATAACACATGCACAAGTTTGGGAAATTCTAGAAAATAATACGGTCTCTATGTTGGAAAAATACTGTAGAAAGGTCAGTGGATATTATTATCCCTTTTTGCTGAACTGGGAGATGCGTGTCTCATTTCAAAGCTAGTGTTGTATAGGAGTTGTTTTTCTGCCTGCTCTCATTTCATTCTCACATTTTCTGAGATACATTAAAGATCTGTTCAAACAACTGTGAATAAAAATGCAGAAGAGCTATTATACAAACGAAATGTGCTATATAACTGTATGGTGTATTACCATTATGTAAAGAAAGACATCATTAAATCTTTTGTTTTCAACAAATTCACACAAAGGTGAAATGTTGGAGATTCTTCGAAGTCAACACAAAAAATGAGAGCGTTGAAGTTTTTTGTTTGCTTTTCTTTTTATTAAGCAAGCCAATGTTGGGGAGAATACTCATAGCAATTAATTATAAAGCACTTCTAATAACCTTGAAAGATTTTGGGTTTTTTGTTTGTTTGTTTGTTGTTTTTTTTTCTCCTTATGACAGACAGATAGGGAAAGCAGTTATCTTAGAAAAAAGCAATGATTAGACAGGCGTGATCAGAGACAAGGGAGCACCCAAGGGACAACTTCACAAGGCTTTGCTCAGTCAGCCCTGCAATGAAGTGCAACCTTGTGGAAGTAAAGACACCCGAGAGGCAGAAGCAAGGCATGTCCCAAACTTGAAAGTCTTGAAGTCTTCTATAGGTGCAGCTTCGTGCTAAAATACTCAAACATTACCCTAAATGCAAACTGTGACTTGTTGCTGAACTTGCTGAGCCATATAAATTCTGCATGAAATCAAATGCATTTTTATTATAGCACAAAGATGCTAATATATACAATTAAAATAATTGAGTTTCATTGCTCTGGCAAATGACAGCAGGCAAGGACTGGTCACTAGTCTGAGCTTATGTTAGCTTGAACAGCATACAGGAATTACTTTATAAGGTAAAAAATGAAAAGGTTGCTTATAGAAGATGTCACATATTTGATTTGGCTATTTCCTTTATCTCTTAAAATGAATTCTCACTAATATTTAAGGAGTTGCAGACTAGAATAAATAGTCACTTTTTTGTTAATGTTTCCCATAAAACCCATCAAACTATTTTCTGATCTGAAAGCCTATTAATACTGCGTCTATTTAAATAAAGGCCAGTGCATTGGTACTATCTAACATATGAAAAAGATTTATTGAAACGTGGCTGGATACTAGCAAGTGTATTTTTATATTCTTCAGGGAAGTGGGCAACGTGAATGTGACAATGACTTAGAGAAGTGCTGGTTCAGTGACTGCTAGTGGGACCACACTATGTGATGCAAGTGTTAGTTTGAGAGATCCCAAGGATGCAAGGGCTGTTCACTCACTGCAGTGAAACAAACGGGTCTGCTTCTTTCCATGTGGGCAGTGATCCTAAAGTGAGTCTTTGCTTAGGTGCCTTCAAGGGGGAGACCTTGAAGGAGTTTACAAAAAAAAGTGAGAAGGATTCAGTCTTACTGAACCAGTGGGCAGTGATCGCACTGTCAAGGAGAACTGAGATACATCCAGCTCCAAGGAGAAGTTTCCGTGAGTATCAGAAGTGAGACGGGAAAGTAGTCATCATAATGCAGAGTTGTTGTTACAGATATTTGGTTATGACTGGGCAATTATAGAAGTTTTACACTGGATGTCACACTGAATCCAGCAGTGAGACTCAAATGGCAGTAAGTAGCCAGCTTCCCACTAAAAGAGTAATGACATTACCCAGGGAGCCTCAGAGGCTGTTCTGCACCTGGCATCCCACGCGTGCCGAGGGAATGGAGCGCCTCGTCGTGTTGGATGCTCACTTCATTGCGCATTGGTGCATTAGCCATTCTGTGTAGACTTTATCTCCGCAGGCAGATGGTAATTCAGTGGTGTTGGAGAATTCACTCATTATTTGGTGCTGATACGTAGTTTCCTGAAAAAATGAGCATTTACATTTATTTTCAAAAATAATTACATGCAAGTTTTTGCTACCTGCTTGAGATGTAGCAGGCTGTTTGATGTTATGTGTATTCCATATAGGTTTGGGATTTTGGAAAAGTTTAATAATATGTTTTAATTACATTTTGTAATGGCTTCTGTTCTTGGATCCTCCTGCACTGACACCCAAACCGTCATTGGAAATAAAACTAATATTCAGTAAGCGGATCAGAAGTAACGTTCAGTCTAGACATAGATACCTGTAACTGTTGGGTGGTTCTTCTGTTCCGGACCTTCAGCAAAAAGATCTGCTTTTGCAGCTTCCTCCACAATTATATTTTGACATACAGATGGAGCAAAGCGATTTGACTTGGTGTTGTAAAGCTGTTAGTAACTACTTAAATTCTTGTGCTCAAAGCCTTTTAAAGGTTAAGAAAGATTGCACAACTACTAGCACAGAGGAGTTGATGTTTGCTCTAAGGGACGAACTGCCAAAGGGCATCCTTTGCAGTAAAATTGAACAAATGGATATGATAAGGGCTGAAATACTTTTACCAGTGGTTTGTAATGTTAGATTTATCATTTTGTTGTTCCATTGTAGTTGGAGAATATAGGAGAATGGAAAAGTTGCTTCTCCTTGGGCTGAATATATAAAATAGTGCCCGAATGGCTTTCATTAGAGAGTCTCATTTTTAATCCTTGTGCAGGGAGGCTAGTATGTAAAAACACAAGGAAAAGTAGGATGAAAAAGGTGGTGTGGATTTTTACCTAGGTGTTTCTTCTAGCAATGTCAATTTTGTATGTAACTATGTTTGGTTACAGAATTAGCAACAAACTTGACTATTTGCCATGACCTTTTTAAAATATTTGCCCCTTTCATCCATGTGACGGCTGCATGTCTGTTGAAAAGTTTTGGCAGCTTTTTTTCTTACATAATTTTTTTTTAGGTGAAAAAGAACCTGCTGGTGAAAACCTTCTAATTAAAGTGTATCCTCAGTGCTGGTAATTTTGGAGCTGGCCTAGCCAGTTTTGCTTTCAACAGATTTTGTATTTTCAGGCTTAAGATAGACTGCCTAAATCTTTGCTTTCTAGATAACTGTCATCTTTAAAAACTAAGTATTTGAAATTCATATGAAGTTAGAATAGAAACAACTTCTCTCCAAATTATGATGTGTACAAAACTTTATGTATAAAATTAAAGCAAGCTCACGTTTGCTTGTTTGAGCTTGCTGACATGTTTTCCCCATGGTGCCTGATACGTGCTACCTTGGAGCACCATTTTCTGTGCTCCACTGTTGCTCATGTTGTTGCATCCTTCTGTCGTGTGGTATAGCATGAATGCAGGGCAACGAGCTAGAAATGGACGTCAAAAGGGCCTTTAGTAGCTTGGATTTCTTCTTTCAAATTTCCTGTAAAATGGGCAAGTTGTTAAAATCTGTTCAGAGCCTGTTCAATGTTGCGGTAAAATGGAAATACGTCCCTACACATCAGCTGGGTAGGTATTTATTTGTACCTGCACCATGCTCTGCAGAAGCATCTTTCGCACAGCCTCAGGTATATGGTGCTACAGCCAAATGGTAGAAAAATTCACCTGGTAGGCTTTGTAAGGTTTGGTTTTGCTAGAAAGAGTGGGAAGTTATCACTGTCCAGTGGCTCAGCATGTGTGACAGCAGCATCATATTTTCGTGTGTGCGTACCTCGGGTCTCTGATCTACGCTAACATCTCATCGCTGTACAAAAGTGACTGGAACATTACTGCCCAGTGGCTGAATTTTGTGAATTACTGAGCATGAACTTTGAAAGTATACAGCTGTTAACGCCACCCTTTTTATTGACAAGTTCCGCTTTTGAATGTCATTTACTGGAAATGCTGGCTGCTGTGAGAGGGCATATACGTGCCTGTAGAAATCAATGCATGCTGGGTTCATTTATATTGTGTATAGTAGATGCTTTGCTAAGATTTTCATAAACTTTTCTGAGTTTTTAAGGTATGTGTGCTCACTGCAGCACCCTGCTGACTAACCTCTCGGAATGGATTGGTGCTGTGTCGAAAATCTTTATGTCTTTTCCACATACGCAATGAATCCTATAGATATGCTTACAAGTGATGATCACTATTAGCTATCAGATCATCATCTACTTAAGATGCCAGTCAGCAGGAGAATATGAACTTGCTGGAATTAAAAAATACAGTAGGGATGAGGAGCATGCATCATGCCCAGGACTGAGGTGAAATTTTTGGCAGATCCAGTATGATCCTGTGAACAGGCATCAGGATGATCACGTTATATCTGGAATATGAGTATCCCTCATGGTGGAAGTGCGGGAGGTGATTGGTCTGGGAAAGGCTGTGAACGGGGTGAAGGCTTGGAAAAGGCAGGGCCATTTTTCTGAAGGGATCCCTGGGGCAGGAGGAGCTGTTGGTGGGAGACGACAGTCGGCTGTGCCGCGTGAGGAGCAGAAGATGTGCAAACAGCTCTGGCAGCACCAAGCTCTTGTGGTTGTGCTCTCCCAGCAGCATTCTTAAATGCTTTATGGCAAAGGCTTCGTCTTCTTTCCTGGTTTTCAACCTGTTCTGGCAATGTGTGCAGCTTGAATAGTCAAATACACTTTATCAGGAATCTCACACACAGAAGAAAATGAGTCCTTTCTGCATTCAGTTAGCATGTCTGTACTGGACTGGCGAGGTGTTGGAGCAAGGCCAGCTCTCTCTGCCAGAACAAACAACATTTCTGGGGCTGTGGAGCTAACCTGGCACTGTATATTTAGTTAAAGGTTTAGCACTGGAAATGCATGAACAATTATGACTTCATTTCCTAACTGGAGTGCGCTTTGTGATTACAGACGAGAACGCGCTGAATGGGATTTAGTGTATTTAGGGGCTGAAACATGGTCTTACACAGTGAAACCTCCTGTTTACAGAGGAGCCAACTGAAGACAAGATAAAGCAAAGTTTTCACCATAATTTTATCTTCTAGAGTGAGACTTCTCTATATTAAAGAAAGCTGCCTGAGTTTGTAGTAAATATATTCAAAATACTCTTTCAAATTACATAGGTTATTGTCTGTATTGTAAAGCAAGAGAAAATGTTGCTATAGAGACTATTTAATCTACTTTAATTTGTTTTTTTTTTTCTGATATTTTTCTCTTTTATTTTTACAGCTTTTTCTATGTAGAGATTTGCTTGTACCTTCTGAAAGTTGGAAATTGTGACAGGAAGCGGTTGTAGTGGTAGATGAAATAGAAAATGTTATATTTTGAGATAGAATGCATTTATGAGAATGAATTATTTATTTTACTTATATTTATTTACTTATCTTTTTTTTGTGGAGAAGCAAAAGAAAGGGGATAATGGATGCACTGAAGGCTTTTTTTTTTTTTTTTAATTTTTCTTCAGCTATTTATGTGCAAATCTTTCGCTGTTCTTCCTTGATTTTTATATTCCCTGTAAACTGCTGAAGTGAGTGGTGCATTACTACTGCAGGTGACATTAACCACAGCAGTGTGAGCAGATGTGACTGTCTCTGAAATTGCTTGGAAATCATTGTTATCCCATGGCTCTTCCCCTTTTTCCTGCCTCAAGGAAAAAATACATATAATATAACTCTATTTGGGACTGCTGAAAGTAGAGACTAAGGTGGTGTACATTTGGTTTCCAAGCAGTTTATTATCAGGCAATGCAAAATCTCAAGGTCTTAATTTGTTAAAAGAAATAAAAATTTTGATATGGAGAAGTGCTCTGTAGATGGCAGCATTGATGAGGCCTTACTTGCTTTCTCTCTCAAATGAGAAGCGGCAAAAGTATGGTTAACTGAAGGTTTTTTCTTAGTAGGTTTTGTTTTTATATACGAATATAGAAGTAGCGCTTGGCATTTTGCTTACATAATAAATTGAAGTTGCTTCATAGTCCAGGGACTTAAGGTTTATTTCAATGCTATAGCTAGTGTAGGTAGAAGGTTTTTGATAATTTACAACTTCTACTTTTAGTGGGACACATCTTTTTCAAACTGCATATGATCATTTTTATTTTTGAGACTGGAAGCAGGCATTAACTAGGTCAGTTATTGGTCCTCTTATTTGGTTAGATATATTATGAAAGATTTTCTGGCTTAACTCCTTAAATAGCTTACATACTGTATGATCGCAGGCATCATTATTGTTCTGTGTAC
>NW_009647849.1:48421-148080 GCF_000708025.1 Charadrius vociferus
ATCCTAGTTTTAGGTGAGCAATAGTGAAAGTAATTCTAAAAGCCTAGATCTTCAAGATATTGCTCCCCTAGCTTGATTGAGACATTTTTCTTGCTAAGGATCATATAAGCTTTATTAGGAAGAGAGTACTTATTTAGTAATGTAGCATGCTAACTCAGAAGCCACGTATCATGGACACTGAAATTATAGGTCCTTGCAGTAATTCTGGTTTCCTCACTCCTTGTTTGTCTGCATTGAACCTTAGCTTCTATCTGTGCTGGTCTTTGATGAAGGATTTTGTAAGGGCACAAGTGAGCTTTTAAAGGAAGTGATAGCAGTTGT
Organism: Charadrius vociferus; assembly: GCF_000708025.1. NCBI lineage: Eukaryota > Metazoa > Chordata > Aves > Charadriiformes > Charadriidae > Charadrius > Charadrius vociferus. Next base: position 48,743 of record NW_009647849.1, read on the forward strand.
TTAAAATATGTTGACTTATTAAATATCTATTTACTTAAAAGGTGCGTGACACTTGAAGTTGCATGACTCTGTGAGATGTCTTCTTTATATCAGTCACATTTGCCTTTTCGCTTGTCTTGAAATCTATACTCAGGACTCTGCTTAGCTCTAACATCAGTGGGGCATCCAGCATTTAGTGGAGGCAATGATGAACAGCAGCCTGAAGTTAGTCAATTTTGCTGTCATCTGTTTGTAAGAAATATTCTTCTTGCTTGGTGTCATCTGTTTCTGTCTATAGGGTAGGGAACCATGGTGATGTTTGATGTTTTTTGGATCGTCCGAACACTACTGTGTTCTTAATATTATTTCTAAACTTAGCAAGCTTATCAAAAACTATAGCTGCTTCTGTTCTTTTGGATGCTTGTAACTCCAAAAAGTTGCACCATTAAGTGTGTGTTGGAAAAAATATGAATGCTGAAAAGATGAAGCTAACTTTTTTCTGGTTTCAAGCTTCAGAATTCGCAACCTCTTATACTTACACAACTTTATTTTCACGAGAGAATCTCAGTTATTGTGCATTGGCAGTTATACTTGCTCTGAAGTATCAGTTTTGAGAATGCAAATGAAATAATGAATCGGAGGTAGGACAGTGGTCAGAGTTTTATGATAAAAAAATTGTCACTTGGCTGTAAAATCTTACACACATTTGTAATTAATTTGATTGCTTTCCTCAGTCTTTTCTGATTTTTCAGTGCATGAATTGATAAATATAAGTCTTGATACTCAGAAGTGTGGACTTTTTGCAAAGCCTAAACCATAGCTGGAAATTAAGTATTGTGCCAGATCTCCAGGTCTGCAGCCAGGACTTAGGCCAGTTTCGAACTTGAATGCACGTTGCTCAGTATGTTGCTTTTGCCCCTGGAAGATACTTCTCGCCTTGCAGGGTATTGAGAATTAATTTATTCGTATCAGTAAATTGCTTTGAAACCCTAGACAGAAGACTCAGAATACTGTCAGAAAACTAAAAAATATTAATTGTTGTAGCAACATAAGCTTAATACTTTAATCACTGATGAAAATGCTTAGAGTATGAGACTCCCTGAGAATTAAGTAGGAACGTTCTTGGCTTGCTAGCATATTAACATGCTAAACACTCTGCTTATACCTTCATTTACAAGTGGGGCAGCCTAGATACTAGCCTCAAATAAGCCTAAAGCTGTTTTGAAGACTCTTCAATCAATGAGACAAAATATAGATATGAAGGTAAAATCAATATCGTAGCAGTTGCTCTGCCACAGCACCACAGAATGGACTGAGTAGCAGTGATGTACAGAGATTAAAAATGAAAAGCCTCCTCTTTGGATATGTAGAAATCATTACTACAAAAGGTGTTAACGAAGTTGTAGTAATAATAAAACAGGATTTAGGGTTTCATCCTATTACTGCTTTGATGCCTACATGGACTTTCTGACAGTAATTTTGAGGAAAGATTTAACTTACACTGACTTTTTTTTTGCCAAATTAGATCTAACATAATTTGGTAAGTCATAATATCTTCCAGTTCAGAGCAGATATCGGAGAGATACTTCATTTGCTGTTCCATTTCTATCAACTGCAATGAAGTCATATTATAGACTCTGCTTAGTTTCTGCTGTTAGTTTCTGCATTATGCAAACTACTAAAAAGCCATATGAATTAGGGAAGAACCTTTTATCTACAGTTGAAGTGACACAAACGCACAATCCAAAAATAAATGAACTTCAGTCGCCTATTGTCATGTTAACTTTTTTATTTTTACATGCTAAAATATAGAAGATTTTATTCATTACAATTAGTCTGTTGTGTTCGTTTTAGTTTGCATAGGCCTTCCTGGCTTTGAGAGCAAAGGTTTTTCAGGTGATTGCCTGTACGTTGGTGCAGAACACTTGCACTCCTTTTCCTCTGAGACTGCATGTTACCCCGAGTAAGTTTTGAAGCATATGTTGGGAGCTGGATTTGTCAGCTTAAAAATGAGCTAGCATCGTTCACTCTGCATACTGAAGCCCTCCTTGGTATACTGTACTGATGCAGATGAAGCATTAAAGGCTGTATTTTCTCATCCAACCCTCTGAATTCTCCTGAAGACTGACCCGCAGGGCCCTGTTCTAAAATTTCTGAGATAATATTGCCTCTGGAGTCATACAGTTTTGCTCCTTATATCTCCTAGCAAGACGTGTTCTGCCCAAGGGATTAGGTGCTTGGAAATGCAATGAGATCTTCAAATTTTCCAGTGGAAAGTTCTGGTTTAACTCTTCACTATAAAAAAAAGTTTTCTTTTTTGTCCAACGGGCTAGTGACTGTCTTTTTCTAAGACAGATTTTATAGTGTGGCTAAACTATTTTATGTAAGGTCATAGGAGAGAAACAACAGGGAAGAGGAAGAGAATCTCAGAATGATTCTAGAGAGCACTGGTCCTGTTAAAGTATGTGATGCTCCCTCTACATACCTTGCACGATTTTAAGGCAAAAAAAGAACCCTCTAATACTGGCAGAGCTAATTACTTAAATCAATTGGATGGGACTTCCTAAAATGGCAAATGATTTTGCATGATTAGTACTGATTTAAGCACTAACAGCTTTCTGCCGTTGTTCCTCAGTGCTATATCAGTATTATGCACAAAACCCAAAACCTCTTCACTGCAGCGATGCTTGCTCGCTGTGGTATGAGGAAGGCACAGCAGCTGCCAATCACCCTTGTGCTGTGGGACAGTCTGGCTTTGACAGTTTCAGTTTGCCTCTCCTGAAATGGACTTGCATTATTTCTTTTTTTCATATTTCCTTTCTAATCTTTCTGCTCCGACCATGTCATACATCATATGCTTCCTTGTTACTTTAGATATTTTACCATCACAGTGATTTAATGGACTGCAGTGGAGACCGGGACCAAGAGGTATTACTCTTAAGTGACAGGGCATTAGAATTTAGATTTAGTTTTTTAGCCCAGTACTCAGTCTTTTAAGTCACTGCTTTATCTTGAAATACAGCTTAAAATAGCTATCAAATAGGGAATAAGACAGTTAATGTAGATAGTTAAGGCCTCTGTGGAATGATGGAAATGGGGGGGAAAGAGGAAACTGGGGCTCTGTGATGGTGAGTCACTCAGTGTGACATATTGCCCATGGGTAAGTGTGACAGCAAAGGGCTGCTGACACCCCAATGGAGGACTGTCACAGGGCCTGTGAATGCCATGACAGAAGCAAAGGCTTTGTCCATCTATTGGTTGCTGTCTCTGAAATAAAATGGAAAATTATGGACTTTTACACTTGATAGGGAAATAGGTCCAAGAGAAAAGCCAAATTTTCATCTGTGACTCATATTACTCCCGTGGCACAGCACAGAGGAGGACTTCCATGCCAGAAAGAGCTAGACACTGCCATTTCTCAGACTACACAGCTTCTCTCAATATAAAATGATGCATGAAAATGTTATATCTTGATAATAGACTCTACTTAAATGTGAAATGTGTCCTTGGAGCTCATTTTTATAATGCTGTACTCTTTCCGTGCAAGATATCCTTTTGTAAATTAGCTCAGCCTTCCATTAGTACTTCCGGACCTTCTCTTCTGGAACAATTCTTTTATACATTAAGCACCACTTTGGTGGGATGAAAGGGGTGTGAGATACCTTCACTTTAAGTACATGCCTTAAGATACTGACTGTTGAGTTTAGAAGCTGGTTTGTGTTTAAGTTGTTTTACATCCTGCTTAATGATGTTCCTGAGCACTACCTGTTGTTAGTTTTCCCCATCCCTTTCTATTTAGTTGGACAGCAGTAATGAGTACAAGATATGCAGTAAGAGGCTGTTGAAGTTCATTTCGTTTTAAAGGTGTCTCATTTTTCTTTCCTTATTTTGGCTACGTCCTTGATACCCAGGCTCCAGGCAAAGATTCTCTCATCAGAACTTATCTTTCATTAGTTTGTCAAACTGATCAGGTTCTCTCTACTCATAGCAGGGGAAAGAAGTAGGTCAGGTTTGGAATGACCTGATGAATGCAAGCATTAATTATATCTTCATTAAAAGAATTACAATTTTGATGGGTATTACTCTGTAAGAATTGGACACTTGAGTTGATATGTGTTGCATGAAGTAACTTGGAAAGAACAGAAGACCTCCAAAGGCACTGAGGTTCTGATCTTGTTCCTGTTCTGCCCCCTCCCCCCCCCACCCCCCCCCCCGAGTAACACAGAGATGATTTAGCTAGCCCACATAGTTCTGCATGCTTGCAACAGCATGTTTGAATAAAGTAACATGAAGGAAATAGCAACACAATGGCTGGATTACCTCTTGCTGGTGACTCCAGACCACTCGCCAGTGAACGTTACTATACAGCTTTCTTCTGGGATTTGAGAGCTAGATAACTATACTCTTGATGTCAGTAGTAGCCTCTCACATCAGTGAGTCCTGGAAAGACTTTTACTATAAAGCTGAGACTGCCGAATCACTTCCAATTAGAGCTGATATGATGTTAATTAGCCTGATGCTGCTTGGTAAGCTGTTTAGCACTTTTGTCTCACCTATAATATGTGCTAGGGAACTGTGACTTTTTCCTTTGAGTGAGCCGGTGAGTTTCTGGAAGTAGTAAAACTGCCTTGAGATCTAGTCTTACTACGCGAGGACTTATTTCAGAAAGGGAAATTTCTCTTCATTGGGTATTTTGCTTGTGAAGCCCTGTGATCCATAGCAGGCCCATTGTTTATCATTTAAGTGAAAATTCTCTGTGAAATTGTCACATAAGGCTAATGTGTTTACCTACATGTTCAACCTAGAGAAAAAGAATCTGGAACTGTATGCAGAGCACCTGAATTAATGCTGGTTTCATTCCACATTTCCTGTGCTTTTAGCTATGCAAGTTCAATATAGCTTTAATTGCTATACATGCATTTTTTGCATATATTCATTTTTTTATAGAGGTGGTGGATGTCTTGGAGTTGGCGCTAGCACTTAAGATGTCACCTACTGAAAACATTTGAAGTGCCTTAAATACCAATAGCATGATAGAAGCTTAAATACTTCAACTGGTTGAAATCTTTACATGGTGCAGGGTTTTAAGGCAAATAAACTACTAAGTACTTGGATGGCTGTTCCGGCAACTTTGAAGTGCTATTGTTTGGCCTGAGCAAAATCAGAAGATTACTCCAAACAGAGAGCACCTGCTTATTCACATATGATCACCTAGAATGAAGCTAGGAAAATGTGTATATCATATCACGTGAGCCTGCTCTACTGTCTTCTCAACCTTCTGAAAAGATGCTGAGATTTTGCTGAGAAGTTCAGATTAACTTATACATAGAGCAGAAACCTCATATCACATGAGCCCTGGAATGGCATTTTCGTATGCATTTTTAGAAAGCTGTGCATGTCAGTGGAAATGTGGTTTAAATATTAGAAAGCTTTTTCTGGTTATCAGTTAAATCAGTACTAGTGTATTTTTAATAGGCAGATGTATAAAAATTAAGGAGTACCTGTTGATTTCTTAATTCGTATCAGTTTGTATATTTACATATAATTTGAAAAAGTTTGGTAGCACGTTAACGGAAAAGGTTCAGTAACTAAGCATGGGAGCAGTATCCTCAGATGAGCACTGAGTACAGTGAATGTGGTGGTTTCTATTTAGTTAGCTTTAAAATGTCCTTGCCTTGAGGGAGCTATGTAAGAACCAATAAAAATACACACTTGATAGATTAATAGGGCTCATGAATTTTGAATGAAAATACATTGGTCCTAGGATGTCTTTTTTTTCTTAAAAAGCTTTATTAAATACCCAGGAATGGTTTTGTAGCACTGACAAAGTAATTTGGTCCATTTATGCTCAGTAGGTATTTTTGTTTGGATTGGCATGTCTCTTAGTGTAGGCCTGTCACAGAATCGCCTGGTGAAAATAAGAACTGACATTTCACGTGAGCATATGATAACTGTGACTATAATAAAACAAAGATCTCAGCTTTGCCTCCTTTTGAGAAAAGAAATAATGCTACTACTAATAAAAGCCCACTCTAAAAGTCTTAAAGGAGTTTGCCCTACTATTCAGTAGTCTGATTTTATAATTTAAACATTGATGCTGGTGATCAAAACTCTTAAATTCTCTTATGTTCACTTTTTTGCTTCCTTTATTTTATTCTCTGCTGAAAAATGCAAGAGTCATTTTATTAAAACAGTCGAAAGACCAGTATTCATGTTTCTGTAAAAATCTGGAATATTTGTGAGTCTGCAGAAAAAATATGGATACTATTAATAAACTTTGTGATGTGGCAACAGCTAAATGTGCTGCGGGCCCGGTGAAGCTTTGTTGAGGATGGGCTCTCAGACTCCGAGCATTATTAAAAGGGAAGCCTGTGAACAGGGGGATGCGGACTTCTGCTGTTGTCACATTTGATGGCAACTGCTGTAAAATGCCATCCAGCGTGGAGCACAGAAGGGTTCGAAAATGTGGCTCTTCGGGCATCTTCCATTTTCAAGCAGTCTTTTTTGTTAGCTGGGCAATTCTCTAACCAGCATGGTAGTTTTTAGTAGCAGAGTAGAAAGTGAGATTTGTATAATATCAAGTCACATCAGACTCTTCTGCTCAGACGAAGTTGGGGAAGACTCCAGCATGACAGGTGCTGCACAGATTTTATCAGGGTCTCAGGCTGGCATTTGCTAGTAGGGAGAGACAAGCAATAAATAAGGATAGTGAATGCCCAGGAATATTCTTACCAAATTAAATGAAGTGAACAGTATTTGCTAACCGAAGATGCTGAGTGGCAAGGAAGGAAATCTCTTTTAATCGCCTGTTTTCACCCAGGCGTGGTTCTGTACGTTTCCTGCTGTTGTGTATCAAACATTCGAGTGGAGCCTGAACGCTGCCAGCTGATGCGCTCAGTCTAGACCTCACTTATGTCGTACCGTGAAAGCACTTGTCTCTTCATCAGCTGCAGTCATAAGGAGACTGGTGGCTGAGAGAGGGGCATGTCTTTGTGCCAAAAGGGCACAGCAGCAAAGAGGAAAACGCGAGATGAACGTAAAAGGCCCGTTCTGATACTTAGCCTAAGAAATCATGTCTGCTTCACCTGTATTTGTAGCTAGAGCAGGTGTCTTTTTACATCATTGGGGTGTTGGGGTTTTTTTGCAAGAACTTGTTAATATTTTACAAGTTGACTAAAAGGGATTATTTTTATTTTATTTTATTTTTCATTTTAGGCTTGAATGAGTTTAGATGTAATTTCTCTCTCAGTCCCATTATTTTTCTTTTATATATTAATGAGTTTGAAAGTCAACGTATGATTGTTGTATACTGGATACTTGCCACAACATGATCTTTTCAGTATCTCCAAGACTCTAATTACAGTAACACTTCCAGATATCTTTTATTACAGTATGCAGCCAACTTTTTGTGAGGAAATTGCTGTCAATTTTTCTGGAGTCAATTAAATGTGTAATTAGCAGAACTTGGCTTACAGGCTGCCGTACGAGAACTGTGCAGTACTCTGCACCAAAATGACTTGTTAAGCTTAGGAGTTTCGGTGTATTTTCTTTGTTAGGAAAAAAAAAAAAGCTGCTTTTTCTTTTGGGGAATTTCAGTTGTGAGTAACAGTAGCTGAGGGTGGCAAACCCAAACACCACAGTAATGGGTTTATATTCTTGATGCACCGTGCAATACAAGAACAGTGAGAATCCTTAGGTCAGGTCGCAACTCCTCAAATCATGAAAGATTAAACACTTCATGTACTGTATAGAGGCTTTCTGAATGGTCAAAGGTGCTGCAAGGATAGGAGGAAGAGAAACACAAGATTGAAATTCAATTTTCTGAAGAAGTGGGAGACTTCCTGCTCCTTGTTAGGTACTGCCTCAAAACCAAGTATCTGTTTGGGCAAAATAAAGAAGTTATTTGTGCTTCAGAGGAAACTGTCTTAAGGGTGATAAAGCAGTAGCAAAAGTAGTATGGCAGGTGTTTGTAGAGACTATGAAAAACCATGTAAAGAAGGCACGTGATAGCCCTTTCTCCCCACCTTCCATCCTCCAAGAATTGCACAGAAAATGGCAAAGTTGGTCTCTGTGCCGATGGTGCGGAAATGCTGCAAGCTGGGAAAGTGGACAGTGCTTTGATTCAACAGTTTTCCTGGGGTAATTATGAAAGTTTAATAAATACCCAGACAGATCATTTATGCACTTTCTACATAAATATTTTTCAGTTTAAACAACTTTTATGAATATTAGTTATGTGGAAATGTAAACATGGAATGTGTGGCAATGGTAAAAACAGGGCACATAGTTTAAATTTTTCAGTTTGGGTGCTCTAGATTTTGGAGGTTAGTTTTTTATCCCAGTTTTAAATTGGAATTTGTCTTCCCCTGAAGTTTTGGATGGAATGGGAAAAGGGTTTCCCACTCATCTGTATGTCTTCAGCATCTGTTTTATTAGTTTAGGACCGGCTCTTTTCTGGGCATATCTGCATAGTGCAATGCCACAGCATGAAGAGAGACCCTAACTACTGTGAGTGTCAGGTGAGTAAAACTACTTCAAAAACTTTCCTGCCCCTCCTTGATAAGGTCTTCCAGGCAGGGACTCTACTATGTTTATTCCTCCTGCCTTCAGTAGCTGATTTTGATTTACCCTTACAATTGCTGTAGTAATTACAGTTAAGAAGGTACAGAATATTTTTAGAGCCTTCTATCACTAGGAATCAAACACACAGTTTTCAAGAAATGTTTATTCTCTTAGTGGCTACTTATCTATTTTCTGCAAAATAGATGTAAATTATAAGAAGTTGAAAACAGAAGCTTTCACGGTGTAAAGTTGTAGTCAGTGCGATCAGGAAACTATCAATAGAGAATAAAAAGCACTTTGTGTAAATAATGCATTTTATGCTTGAGGGTGCAGAATAATTAAATAAAGGCATGAAGTTTGATAACTGAAAAATATTTTCACTGTCTGAATTTATCAGAGGTCCAGTTATGCATAACTAACACCTGAAGCAAAGCAGAGCAATGGAAGTTTCCTGCCATTTGACAGTCCAAAAATCCTGTGCCTTATTCACCTAAATACAGGATTATTTTTATGTAGTGAAATAGTTTACATCATAGGAGGTAGGATCCTAGCCATGAGGATGTTGTTAGCACATATAAAGTACATTTAAGTCTTATGAGTGAAAATCCTTCTTAATTTTGCTTATGACCAGTGCATGTTTTGGGTACAATCAGTTGCTTCTGGATAAAGGAGATCACTTGGTGGACTTTGCTTATAAGAGATTAATCTGTATTTCATTTCTGGATTTCAAGTTTGAGCATTTAAGCATCCCAGAAATTAAAATAAAAGCACAACACTTCTTTATATTTTAGGTTAAGGAGCAAGTAATTTGTATTGAACCTTCTGCTTGAGCTGACGCTTCTGTTGGTACTTTTTTTTCAGGTAGCTTGTCATCGTAGGCAGGCTGACTAAGTGGGCTGTGGTTCTTTGTTCCCCTCCGGAATACTTTTTCTCTCTTCTAGTCAGCAGTCTGTGTATCAGTAATAAGCTGTTTTAAGCCATAGCTGATTAACATATATTTACCATTATATGTATATACTTTTCAGGGAATGGATTATGTCAGCAATGTGTTTTGATGCTGTGAAAATACACAGCAGCTAAACCATTCCCTGAGGTGCTCCTGCACCCTTTGAACTGTGGCATGTTAAAAGCAAGAAGATAGATGCTTTTCTATAGCTTTTATCCACAGAAACTTGTATTTGAGATGATTAAACTTTGTGGTTAGCCCTACATTTTGAGTAATTGCACAGAAGGCTGATAAAAATGCATCTCCTATATATATCAGTCTCAATATAATCAAAAGTATTAGGTTATGAGTACAATTGTAGTATTTTAGGGGCATTCCTTGATCTGAAACTTGGGACATGCAGACTTCATGGCAGAAGCATTCATAAATTTTTCCTTTGATTTTTATAAATAATCAGGTGAACTCATTCATATAATGGTGCGATACTTACCAACAGCTACTTACAAGCTACATAACAGTTACTAAAAAGACATTTAAAAATTGTTAGCTTCACATATCTGACCCCCAAGAAGTGGGCAAGGAGTTATCCGTAGTGTTTGTTGGGGTTTTTTTGTTTTGTTGTGGTGTTTGGTGATTTTTTGGGGTGTTGGTTTTTTTTTTTTTTTTTTTTGATAGATTGTGGACCACTAAATATATACCAGAGAGGACAAAGACAATAACCTGGGGATTTCTTGTCTCAGCCTTACATCAGTGCCAGGTAAAACAGCAGAACAGCTGATATGTGATTTGATTAATAGAAGATTAGAAGCAACATAATTAGTGTCAATTAAAGTGAAAAATAAGCTACTTTTCATTTGTAAGGAGATTAAAAGTAATAGTATTGATTAAATCTATTTCTGCAAGACCTTTAATTTGGTTATGCTAGATGAGTTTTTGAGGAAAAGTTACACAGTGTCCAGCAGTCATATGTTCAGTTGGCTAACAACATTGATATCCTACAGACAGCCGTAACAAAATGTAATTCCAAATAGAAATCCGTGTTGAATAGATGTATTTCTAGCAGGCCTTGGACTAGCTGGACATCTAGAAGAAAATTATGGACTCATGTTCAGAACATTGACTCTCAAGATAATTTACATTTGCTGATTATCTACCAGAAACTCCAATGTTACGGGTGAAAGAGCAAATACAGTCTTTTTACCGGTGACGGACTTGTGAGTAGCAATATTGAAGCTGTTACCGGCCAAGGCTAACTGCTATAAGAACTGACTGTCCTGTTCTGGTAACAGTCATGAGGAAATCTGTTGAGGGAGAAAAGCAACCAGCCATCACTTTCTCTCCCACAAGAACCATGAGAAGACTTACAAAAATTAGAAACATTGCTTCAGCAATTTTATTTGCCGAGATAAAATGAGCTGATGTATTGATCACAGTATGTAATTAAATGGACAACAGACCCTTCTCTTCGGTTGAGTAACAAAGATTTGGAATGAAAGTATTTGAACTTAAAGGTACAGAAGACAGGCAAGTTTTTAACTCAGAGTGATTAATTATTGGGATATTTTGCTAATGTGATGATGGACTGAGATAGATACTGAAAATGTGAGAATCTAGGTTTTTCTCCTTCCAACATATGTAATATAGTCCCAGTAGGAATAAACGCGAGGAAGGACTATGTCTGCCAGAGAAAGCCTGCTAGGTACCAGTGGCCTTTTCTGGGCTTCAGATAGACGTGCCTTCTACAAAACAAAATTAGCACGTTCTTTGGTCCAGTCCTAGGCCAGAAGGAACTGTGCTTAATATCAGCATTTTAGAATAGATTTGTAGTCAAATCACTTTTTATATGCAGTGTTGTCAAATTTTTTGGTAACATGCCTACGGCAGTGTTTTTCCTCACAGCTCATGATAGGATAGCATTTGGATTCTTTTTTTTTTTTTTTTTTTTTTTTTTCATAAAAGGAGATTCTTTGGTAGTGTAGCTTCTTTTCATTTAAGCTAATATTTGGAATTTGGAATCTTCTTAATTGTTGTCATTTCACTGTCATTGAAGAACAAAGACTTTACAGAAAATGGAAGATATTAGAGAACTTTTTTTTTTGCTTCTTTGTGTCTGTTGGGTGCTGTAAATTTTTCAAATGACTTCATCTTGGATTTATTTGTATATTGTCTGTATATGGAGGCTATGGCTTCATGGTAAGTTGTTTTTGATAGCAATACAACATGAAGCATGCCTGTTTCCTCACCTTCCCCCAGACATCTGTTGTGCCAGCACAATGTTTGTACGGCTGTGCCGTGAACCAGATCAAGGAACTGATCTAGCTTTTAAAACAACCTTGTAAAGACTATATGATATTTGGCCTCTTTCCAAAATGTGAATGAATTTCAAAAGGCAATGACTGTGTAAAAAATATGCCCATATAGGTATTTCCTGTGTATACCATGAACTTGTTTCATTATCAAAATGAAAGCACAAGTTCTCTTCCAGAAGCATTTCAGACCTGTGCCATAACTTGCTGGGAGAATTGGTTAACGTTGGATGAGGATGCAACTGTCAGTGAATTCATTCACTACTTTTACAAGAAGAGGCTAGATGATTTTGAGATGAGAACAGTGAAGATGACCCCATCATTTCGAGAAAATTTCTTGGAACATTTTATGCTTACAAAAATAGGTGTTCACAAAACCCTGCAATGCCAAAACCCACTGATGTCACAGGGTAGTGCCAGTTCCTAAATAGTCTGTGCAGGAAATAGTTTAATTTTAGATCTTTGAGTATATCTGTGGATTTTGACACACACCCACCCCCCACACCCCCAACCCCTCAACTAATCTAAGTTTCATAGCTGAAGATATTACAGACAGAATAATTGTTGGAGGTTCTTTTTTGAGTAACTTCGTATGGAGTATGGCACAGTCATGGACTTGGGGGGGTATTTTGGTTTGGTTTTTATTTTAATACCTAGCTAATATGGGAATTGATCATAGACACAGTGTGATACTGTTGTGCATATTGCTCTTAATTTATCAGAATATGCTGGAGGCTTTCCTTCACTTTCTCATCTATTTGATTAAGTTTTCGCTACCTTTTCCTCTACAATGGTATTTTCTTTGTAAGAAATATATTAAAGTCCTTAGGTGTCCTCCCACACACCTAAAAACTCATTTGGCAGACTGAAAACACTTCGACAGCTGGCTTTTTGGGTCAATTAAAAATAATGCTACGTTTCTAATGGTAATTTTCTCTTTACCATGCCTGGTAGGATCCAGCAATCCTGAGGGAGCTGATGTCTGAATGCTGTTTGGTATTTTGTAGTGGGTTGATAGATACCATTACAAGTCAAATTTACTGTGTGGTTGATCCAGTCCATGTTTTACTTGATTTAAAAATACTATTTTCCTACCACTTCTTTCTCTACCACTGACTTTCCTGTATGCTATTAAAGCATTGCTCCCTTGTACCTCTTTACTAGAAACAGTCTCCTCCTGTACTCCAAAAAGACCTGCTTAGACTTTTCAAATCAGCCCGGCAATGCTTGCTTCTCGGTGTCCACAACTGCTCTGCTCCTCATTGACCAGAATGTAAAAGCAGCAGTTGCAGATTGCTGGTTTTGCATGCTGATTTTGACACCAATCCAAGGAGCAGCCTGGGGCCAGCCTCTCGGCTGCCCAGGTTCACTGGACTGGAACGGTTTAATCTTCTGAGCTGGATGGGGTGAGGCTGAGTTTAAGGACCTGTCACTGAAACGTTGTGCACTCATGTGTGGCTCATGTGGGTAAAATCCTGTGAGAGAAGAGCCCAAATGCATCTGGTTGTTCACTGCTTTGATCTATGTCTGTATTTCTGTGCCTTTGCGTCTGTATGGATATTTTAAGAAAAAGTAATTATTTTTGAACATGATTGATATAGGTACAATATATTTAACAGTTATGAGCTATCTTTGCAGATCTAAGACCTGTATTTTAATTCATTTTGCATTCTCAGCTAATTATTGTTTTTTTTCTGTTTTGTCTTATGACACCTATCTCAGGTACAGCTCTATTTTTCCTTTCAGTGATTTTTGGATAAGTGTTAAGCCATTTATATCATCTGCTGATGGGTGGAATACCGTGGGCTCAATACCACTCAATAATTGCTGTCCTGGGGAGTTCAGCAAGCATTTTTATTATAATTGCTAGACTTTTTAAGTAACTCTCCTGATCATGCCTTAACTAACTGGGACCAAGGCTGGAAGAACGAAAAGCTTTGGAAGCTGTGTAGGCATGTAGCTGTAAAAGCTGCATGAGGAAAATCTAGTATTTTTCAGCAAAAATAGTAGCTTTAGTTGATAGGGACTAATCATCTTTGGGGCTTCATTCTATGTAGGCATTGCAGATGATTGCTGTATCACAGTGAAATGAGAGAGGAGCACCAACCCTCGTGGAGTTGTGGAGGCTTGTGTGTCACCTCGGTGACAGGAACTTTCCGTAGAGAGCTTCCACACTGCTGGAATTTAAATTAAAACTTCCATGCCCTGAAAAGGCTTCCACAAATTTAAGTTGACAAACTAGCTCAACTCATAGGAGTTACGGATGATGCACCACTTCTTGTTGATATCCGCTCCCTCTGTTAAAATAATTTGAAATTCTGATGTAACATAACGACTACTTAGGAAGTATTTCGGAAGCTGATTAAGAACTGATTTTTCTTGTGCCATCCTCTGAATGGTTCTATGTAAGCATGCTGCAATTTGCAATTAGCGGTCCCTCTTTAATGACGTAAATGTAAAACTATAGCCGGTGCCAAAATAGGGCAGTCTTGCAGTATTTTGAAACAGAACACCATGGTGGCTCAAGACATTTGTATATAAGCCTCTAAGTTTAACAAAATTCTGTCAATCGCAGATGGTTCTTTAGTCTTTGGGGAGGTTAATATGCAGATTGAATAATCAAAGTAAAATTCAGCTTCAAAATCGCCTCTGGAGGTTGTGTGGTCCTATCACCTGCTCAAAGCAATGTGACTTTGGAGACCAGGTGGCTTGCAGCCTTACACAGCTTTACTGCTTTATCAGGTTCTCTTCGATCTTCTCCATCTTGATAGTTGCCAAGGCTGTACTTCCCTTTAAGGATCTGACATTTCTCCTTCTTGCATAAACTAGAACGTCAGAGGCTAAATTGTTCGCCGAAGGTTTAGCAGAAAAAGCAGGATAAACACTTCTGCTCTAAGCATCCAGCTGTTAGAAAGACAGACGTTGGGCAAATGAGATTGATTTTGTGAAACTTGTAGTATCAACTTTTTATTCCACTGCAAAATGGTCTATTTAAGACTACTTATAATCACAAATGCTCTATTTATGCACAATTTATCTTACTGAGAATAATTCAATTTAGCAATTTCAAATATGTAAGAAGAACAGAGGGAAAATTTATGCCTTGTGCAGTCAGCAAACATTTGTACCCCGCATGACAGTAAATCAGGTGCATCATACTGTTTCTCCTTTTCTGGCAGGTGATGAAGAAACAGGTAAGAAGTGCTGGCAGCCAGCGTAGCCTTTCAGACCTAGGGAGCCGGTAACGTACTGCCTGGCTTGTTCAGTTCTTGCCAGGGAAAAGAAATAAGATTTAGTACTGTATTTGATTTGTGCTGCTTTGATTTAAGTTCTTCAGTTTCTGCTGAGGGAGCAGAATCTCCTCTTTGTTTTACACGCTGCAGCCTGGTAACAGCTGCAGCCCCAAGGACTTGGAATTTTGAGATTTTAACATTTGGTCCTCCCATAAAGTATCATGAAACCTGCTTGTGTGCCTTCCTGTGAAAGTACAAATTATCTAGATTAACGTAACCACGTAAGCTCCGAAGCTGTTAAATTTCAGAACTAATAAGAGTGATGCAGTGATGAGGTGACTGACTGCAAAGTTTGTTCAGGTGGTAATGTTCTACCACGCTGCTCTTCAGCACTCCTGCATCCGACTGTTTTCAGACATACATTATTTCCTGCTTAGGGCAGAAGTCCTGAAGTGGCAGGTTCAAAGTCATTTCCCCCTTAACCATATGCTACTTTAATGGTGACAAGTGGGAGTGAGGAAATATGCCTCTGTTGCAGTGTTAGAAAATACATTAGCTTTGTGTGTTACGGGCTCTTGTTTCAAAATGTGCTTAGCAAAAAGAATCAGAAAATCCAAGAAATAGGACACACGGATGAGCCACTCCTTGGTACCCCTTTCATCTTTAAGGCTCCAGAGAACCGGAGTGAGATAATAAAAACTCCAAGTTGTTTGTAGTGCTTCCAGAGGAATTGTTTTGCCTGCCTGGAAGGGGTGTAATTTAAAGGTCGACTTTGTGGTCCTGGCTATACAGTCAGTAATGTGTATTTTCTCTGTCT
Source organism: Charadrius vociferus (assembly GCF_000708025.1). NCBI lineage: Eukaryota > Metazoa > Chordata > Aves > Charadriiformes > Charadriidae > Charadrius > Charadrius vociferus. The sequence goes on from NW_009647849.1 coordinate 64,586, forward strand.
TCCCATGAGTCTTTGCGCATGCTCAGAAATGTGTGCATCCAGTGACTTGATTCACCTTTAAATTGAAAGGTAACCTTCTGTCTTAAATTTCAGCTTTCAGTTGATGTTTCGAGCATTTCCTTTCTTTGAACAGGAACACCTTTTTTTTATTTTCTTGCCAGAGAAATTACTGGGGTTTTGTTGGGAATGGTTTTTACTAGGATTCTTAATGAGAAATCAGATTGTAACATTTTGAAGCCTCTTTTCCTTTGCCTTGTCTTACAAAATGGTGTCTTTCATTCTAAAACCATTTTAGCACACCAATGAACAGATTGCATTACAGTGTACTTAAATTTGTCCCCTTAGTAGCAGTGATGCTGAGGCCAGAGGGCAGTAACAGTGGTGGATTTGGCCGAGGATGAGAAATGCCTATATGTGCAATTCAAACTTGAGTACTCTCGAGGGAGAGTGGAGAAACGTCTATGAGAAGGTGGTGTAGTTAGTGAGTTAGCCGTTTCTGAACCTGCATAGGGAATTTTTGTTTAGGTTTATTCCAGGTCTTCCCTAATATTTAGCCAATGCGGGAGGTGGGGGGGGGAGGAAGGAGGATGAGGCTATAAATACAAGTGTTAAGGAGTGATTGATGGGATGGACTGTGAAAGAGATATCTCAATATGTGTTTAGGATATGGATCTGTGACAGGGGGAGCTGAGGACACTAAGCAACTGTTTTCCAAAGCATGAACTGCTGTTAAGGTTCAGAAGCTTGTGATTCCTGTTTGTTGGCAAAATTTCCAAGTGTTTAGATGGGTGTGGAGCTGTGGTTGGCTTACAGAACTGTATTTAGTGACAGCAGATACGTAAGGTAAGCTTGGAAACTTAGTGTTCCTGGTTGTCCCTTCTCTCCCTTCCTTTTTTAATTCTATTCCCCACAACCTCCTGTGCTTTTTGTACACATTAGTGATTATTTTTCTATACAGTTTTTATGGTAGTCTTTTGAAAGTTGCTTGGCAACTACTAATTCTTTCGTGGGAGAAGTTTGCATACAACAGTCCTGGGCTTTAAAGTGTTTATAACAATCTCAGAAGACGACAGTCGTGTCCAGGAAAGAATCCTGACTTTCATACCAGGAGGCTTACGTGCTGGTTGGAAAAGCTCTTCTGTGAGGAGTCAATTTAGGACATCTGCTGACCAAGATAGTTCTTGCAAAGACGAGGATTATTTTCAGTGTTTAAAACAATGATTACAATGAAATCAAAGAAGTCGTCAAGGCTCCTTGCATAATACAGGGAATGCTGCATTTCTACTCTCTGTCTTCAGTTTGGTGGCACAAGGAAATGATAGGAATTTGGCCAGTACAGCCATGACTCAATCTTTTATTCAGTAGGAGCTTTGCTGACTGCTGGGAAGAGACTATTCCCTGCCTCTGGCTTAATTCCAACCTTCTGCTGAAACATTTCACCCTGTGAATGGCTCTTATGCTTATTCTGTTCCTGTAAGGGCAAGAAATGCTATTTGCCACTTGTCTTAATAGTGAAGGATTTAATACGAATTGAGTCTTGACATCAAAGTACCATACTATCAGTTTCCTTGGTGGACGCAGGTGATCTTGGTACATCAGTTGTCTGTTCTTACTTACATCCATCCAGCTCTGCAGGTGGTCTGACTTCCACCCAAGTTGGCAATGATGAACTGAGAAGATCCAGTTTTTGGTGGGCTTTGGAGGTACCGGCACAACACATGAATGCTGGTTGCTCTCTGTATACATCGATTAATTGTGTCAGCTTATGATTGCTGTAATTTTGAAGCTCGTGCTTCCTTGTCTTGTAGCCCTGCTCTGTCATATTTAAAATTGGTTTGAAAGTTCCTTGAGGCAGTACAAAACCACCTATAATTAATCATGTCAAGCATCTAGCGCACATCCCGTACAAGATAAATGGCAATAGATGGTATCAGTTGGCACTCATGGATGTCATGATCTGTAAAGCTATGCTTATCAGTGTGAGAGTAAAGAAAGGAGCAGGGGCATCCAAAGCAAAGTCTACAGGTTGTGGTTCTGCTTATACCAGTTCCTCTTCCCAAGTTTCTAAGGACCTTAAGGCTCTGCAGTTGCCATTTGGCAACTTTCAGAAATGCTATCTCTGCTACAAAAGCAGCCAGCTGTGGGATTCACCGAAGATCTGCAGCCTTTATAGGCTTGATTCCCTGGATGCTGCAATGTAATCCATAGGATATATAAGCTTTCACAGTTATTGTATTTTGTTGGCTGTATTGAAATTATACATGGAGGCGACGCTAGACAACTGTGATATTTCTCTGAGGAATACTGACAATGATTAAACAGAGAGCACTTTTTGAAAATGCCATATGTGTTAGGAACATACTAAGAAATGGATCCCAAAGGAATCTGGGCTCTGATCTCTCTTTGAACTTAACCGAACTGGACACCTACCTAAATGTCTTCAAGAATTTGAGACTTGAGCCCGTAGGACATTTTCCTCCTGCAGTGCATGTAGCCTTGGGAATTGCATTTAGCTTTCAGAGGAGCTCGACTCCTGTAGAGTAAATTAAACCGAATAACGTTTTATTCTTGTAAGACACTTTTTTCCTAAAGGAGAAAGAATTTAAAGCCTTTAGCAGTGCAAAGCACAGAGTTAGAAGTATCAAAGGAAAAAGATAAGGATAGATGGTTTCTTTGACAGTTTTGTCTCCCTGCTGTGCCAAGTGACAGCCAACATCTTATTTTAGAGGAAAGCTTTCCATGCTGAAATCGGTGGCGCACAATTTCTTTCATTTGGCCTGAGCCAAACCGTGGCTGATCCTGGTGATGCTTCATGCTTATGGCAATTTAAAGCATTGTGGATCCAAAGATAATAGGATTCATTCAAGGGCCATCATAGCCAAGTGGGGCCAATGTGACATTCCCCTTAACGCTTTAAGTAAAAAATGCTTTGAATTATTTATTTACATGTTTATTATTTTGAATGGTATTTTGCAAAACAGAAAGTGAATATGATTGTTTACTGTTAACCGGATTCTGATGGACAGTTTGGCTCTAACACTGCTATCTAAAACTACAAAGCGGTTTTAATGACTGCATTTATTCGTGCAAAAGTTAGATTTAGTTTTAGAAGAGCACAGCAAAAAGCACTCCTAATCAAATTAAATCTCTGGCCTCGTCTGTGTATCTGGAAAAACTGCTAAATTCAGCATTTAGTCTTGAGAGTAAATTATTCTAATTTTATTTATTGATTAAGGCAATGCTAGGTTAAACTAATATCATATTAAATCCTTGCACTGTTCAGCACTGATGTAGCATTTTGCAAAAGCACAGATAAATATGTAGGTGTCTTCTGAAATTCTGAGAGATCAATTTTTAGACTCTTTTACAGACCTTGCCAAATTAATTTATTCAGTCATAAAAGTGTTTGCAGAGACACTATTCTTTAGGACTATTATTGAAGGTTTTAGAGTTATAAAAGGACACTTACTGCCTGTTTTTAAAATCTATCCTCCATTATTGGAATTTTTTTTCACAAAGAATGCATGTATACATGGAAGGCTTACGTGCCATTTTTTGGTCAAGCAAAAGGGATCACAGAAGTCACTGTGTGATGTGGATTCTGGTTCAAGCTGATCATTAAGGTGATGTCCTTAGCTAGACTTTTCCCTATACAATGAGCTTCCCCCCCCCCAAAACTCAAGTTGTTTTAAACTTAAAGGAAGGATTTATTGTAATGAGTAGAGGCTTTTTTAAATGCATTAAGTAAGAAAAATTTGAAATGGCTTTAGAAGAGAGGACAGAAATAGGAAAGGTTTATACGCTATTTTCCCAGGAATCACTTTTCTAAGATGTGATTACTCTGTCTGCTTTGCTTTCCTTCAACAGGATAATTACAGTCAGACGTGTTGGGATAAACTCCTCTATGTTTAGGAATCATTCAAACACTATAATGCTATGTTTATGGAAAGCCTGTAAATTGGCTGTGAGCGCTCCAGAAATCATCATTATTGCTCAGCACACGTGGGGTTCAACACCCACAAACAGGCTTTTCTTGCTGCAAATAACATTTTTGTTTGTCTCAAATGAGGATCCGTGCGCTGTGGGGCCTTAGGAGCTATGTCTCTCTTCCACTTCTAATTAAAACGACTCATTTAAAAGAGGAGGAATTTAATATTGTCTACATTATTTGTAAAAAGCCCAAAAGTTATTTCTATCATAGCCTTTTAATGACAGAAGAAAGTGCCTTCCACAAAACAGCAAGGTTCCTCCCCCGAGACAGCATCATGCCAGGAGATTCTGAAGGGGCCCCTCACAGATCTGGAAATTAAGGATTCACCTTTTTTGAAGTCTTAGGGAAGCAGTTTGCACCCTTTTTGTTACAAAGAGACAGATACTTGATTTCCTTTAGCAAAAGTGAATGCTTTCTATTCCAGGGTTTCAACCAGCTAAGCACTCAGGTATTGTGAGGCTTTAAATTTAAATTTGGAATGTCAGATTTTTCTAATCTGAGATTTGTCATGTATGGAAAACAGGGCATGCCAGATCTGGAGAGATAAAGAAAAACTGGTTTGTTTGTGTCCGTGTTCCCCCCCCCCGCTTTGTTGTTTATATACACACCAGTTTTCAAGTTTTCATATGTGTTTGTAAAATCTGAAAAAAATGGGTTATCTGTAGAGTAATTCAAGAAATTAACCATAATATGGAATTACCTGGTCAAGAGACTTCACAATGTGTTTGGGTTATGTTTGGAAGTTGTTACGAACATATGTCAGTTCTGGGATAATCCTACCGTTTACTCCAGGAGTCTCCACTGCCACCCCTGCTGCCTTCTGGTGACAGTATCTCATCTTTTGGATTGTTTTTTCCTGATACAAGTTTGAATAGCTGAACACCTCTGAGATTAGTGGTGATGAATGTGGTATACTGATCATAAGAAGACGACTTCTGTATTTTGGAGAAACATACTTCGAACACGATAATGAACTCTACTGGGATCCCTCATAGATCTAGAAATTAAAAAGTCATTTAGGTTAAAATATTATGGGAAAGTCTTGAATCATATGTAACAGATAATAAGATGGGTATTTGATTTCCTTTTATTATTAGACGTGGAGGTTTTACAGCCATGGGTGTTGACCATGCTGTTTGAGATTTTGGATCAGGCCTTGACTCTTTTAGGATTTAGCTTCTGGAAAACTGCTGGAAATTGATGAAGTCTTTAATTTCTTACCAGCACTAAAGGAAAGAACATCCCCGCAATCTTATGTTTGTATTTGTATGCTTGATGGGCATGATGTCTTATGAAATTTGCTACTCTTTCTGTAGTGTTTCATCAGTCTGCCTGTGTGCAAGTGTAGTGAAGCTAAGTTAAATTTCTGTCAGTGTATAGAGTATTACTGACATGAGAGACAGGGATGAAAGCACTGTGGAAGAATTGTAGCCTAAAGAAAATTTCAGCCAGTCCACCTTCATTAACTTTAAGTGGCCTTGGCAAGTCTGAGGTGTAATCTGGAAGGAGACTTGGAAAGCAGCAGGAGTGTGGAAAGGGAATTGGGCTATGAAGAGGATTTGTGGCCCATGTTGGAGAGGGAATACGTACACAGCACAGAACGTGACCCGAGTTCTGCAAAAAACAAACAGGCAAGCAACAAAATGCTTTATCACTGCTTACCTTCATCACAAGTCTTCAAAACATCCATTTAGATGAGAATTGCTATTCTGGTGCTTAATTTGGCTGATGGGTAAATTATAGGTAATGTTCTTCTGGTAGTAAGTGAACTAGAAATTGCTGTTCTTGCCCTCTACTGGAAAATAACTGAAATAGTTTTGGCATTATAAAACTCACTTGATTAAAATAGTCTGATACTTAAGCTTTTAATAACTAAAGTAGTAACCATCTTTGGTTCTCCTGAGGTTTCATAGTTTCTTCAAATAACTCATCAACTATTATGGCACCACTTGGTATGATGGAGTCAGTATGAGAGGAGGAATATGTTGGGTTTGTGTGTATATCAGTGTGTATTTAAACATACAGGTATTTTGGGGTGTATATATAGGGATTCTATCTGTTCATTGTATATATTATACACGTTATTTTTCATATATTTTATATGGTTTAGTTGTTGCATTATGTAACAAATGGAGTCCACAAATTTGTTCTGAAACAAATTTTTATTACATGGTCTCCAGATGTTGGATGTAGTGGTACCTAGATATGTATAGTGATATGACTTTGTAAAGACTGAGTGTATCGTGCAGGGAATTGAGCAGCTTTATGACCATTTAGAAGGTAAAACTTGCTTGAGGAGCAGATTATTCCAGAGATTCTTGTAGCTGTAGTCTTTACTTTTAATCCTATAACTCCAGTCAGCTGGTGTCACTTACTCCTAACCCTCAAATTAATTGGATACTAGTGAACATTCTGTTATGCAAGAGGGAAGTATGCTAATCATGCCTAATGAACTGTCATGACCTTACGTCACAGCCTTCACCAGTGCTTGTTTGGAAGATGTATGCATTTTGTGATCTGTTTTGATGGAAATGACATTTGGCTTATTGTCTTCATGTAGTTCACCCAGCATGTTCAGTTGGTTGCTTTGATTAATTGGTTGCATCATTAGTATTTGTTCTTAAATGTCCAGGTTATCGTATCTCTCTGCAAAGATATTAAAATAAATAAATAAACAAATAAAACAAAACAACAAACCCCAACGCCCCCAAAAGTCACTTCTGGTCTGCATGGCCAACATTAGAAATAGCAAAGGACAGTTAGGGACCTGTGTAGTCTTCTAGTGTAACAGCATTACTTAGACTATCTGTTCAGAATGTGAAAAGAGGATGTCATATCTATATGCTGGGCAGGAAAACCAAAAATGGCATAATTATTTGTTGATGTCAAGGTCTTAATAAGAGTGCTGAACAGATGATGCACGTTACCTGCAAAAACTGCATTAAATTAATGCAAAGCTTGCTTAAATTTGAAGTCCTTAGATATTTTTAATATTTCGAAATAGTCCCTTGATGCTACAGATCAGAGATGGAAAATATAAATCCTGAATATGAGTTTAAATAGGCAGGCATGTGATTTTGAGACAGTCTGCCTGATCTGATTTTTTTTTTTTTGAATTGGAATGTGATGTAATTTTTGCTTTGCTTTGCAGTTATTAATCTAAGTCATTACAAATGTCAGTGAGATTCTAATCACAAGTGATTTTTTTTTTTAACATCAATACAAACTCTGAATATACCCTCAACTTTAGAGGTGTAGTTAGTTTAATAAATTTCAATAATAGGAGACAAAGTGGATGATCAGATAGTAATCACAGAAATAAGTTATTTCACTCCTCTCTGCATCCCTTGCTCCAGTCCCTGCAGTGTTCAGTAGCATCCCTCTCCTTCGAGGTTACTGCTCTGGCAGCACTGAAAATCACTGCGCACCCTTCATCATCTTCAGAGCAGAGTTGGCCATTTTAAAGATGAATGAGACACAAGAGGCTGTTTAAGACAACCTGACTGATTTTGCACTGAAGCAACCAAGGAGTATTCACATGAATCTTTCTTTCAGCTGCACCATGAGGATGACAGCTGCCAATGGGAGGTAACAAATTAGAGGTCAATAAAAAGGGGGGGATGGGACTCATTGGTTAAATAATTTTAAACGCAGCAGGCTTTAGTATTGATTATCATTCATTGGCCTGAGAAATCTGAGCAAAGTCTGCCAAGCTATCTGTTCTCATGATTTGCAAGATTTCCCAGCATGTAGATCTTGGAGTACAGAACTTGTGCGATGGCAAAACATGTTAATGAGAAGGTCTTTGGGCAGAGCGCTCTTTCAAACTTTGATTAGAAGCTAAAATACTTGTTCTGAAGGTCTAGCAGTTGAATTGCATAACTTGCCAAGAAAGCAATGGTAGTTCAAATAATACAAAGGCTAACAAAATTTGTGGAAAGTTCCTTTCAACCGAGATGTCCTACAGTGAGCTATAAATTTGTAATGGTGTGACTGCTATGCCTTCCCACAGCGTTATTTAATGATCAGGGCTTACTTGTAATGTTTTAGATTTGTCATCCATCCATCCATCCTCATCCCTCCACCATCCCCCTAATTTTTTATGGCACCCTTGTATGTAGAAATTGATCAATACACCCTTTCAAAAAAATGTGTTAAGCTCTTGGTGAGTATGGGACCACATACTAGTCTCTGGGTAGAGACAGGGCTCTGAAAACCAGGAGATGAGCATAAAAGAAGTTGACTTTCCTGATTTACGTGGTGAACGGAATAAATGAAACTGGTTTAAGAGTATATAGCCAACTGAATCACATTCACTAGCTAAACCTTTGCTCCTCTTAGTCATCAAATACCCTGAGTCTCTCTGGAGATCCTGAAGAGTTTAAGTGCATGGGCCTCACCTTTCTGAATTGGGCAGGAATTTGTCCTAAACTTTACAGTATGTAAAGGTGCTCCTGTTTTTGTATAAAGACATTCTTCATCTGCTGCTTGGTGGGATTGAGAAGAGGTCTCTGTTAAAGATGTTAAGAAACTGTGAAAATGTTTAAATAGTTCGGGAAATTACCTCCTATTCCTGAGTTATATGCACCTAGCTGTGGGCTTCGTAACGCGCCTGTCTGCATCTAACTGTTTCTCTGAAAGAAACCAGAGGTGACAAAGTCTTCCCAGATAGTGGTGTTAGCAATCAGGCCCCATTTGTATCTCTTCTGCTTGTTTGCTAAAGGAACTACAATCATTTTTAGCGTTGTCTTCTCAAATTCTCCTGCTTATTGTACACCAATTTATATGAACGAGTTAGTGAGAATATCCCTTATGCATCCAATTAATTTCCAAATGCACCAATGTATGTATAAGTATCAGTGCTCCGTTGAGCTCTCATTTTGATTTAGTAGTCTCATTTTCAAGTAATAATTTGAGTTCTTCCTTATGAGTAAACAATACTTTTCCATATATGCTTATTTCTGCCATAGCACCAAGCATCCGTATGTTATTTTAATGATGTTATTTTTATTTATTCTCAATTCTGTGATTTGCGTTGAATTTTGCTCCATGGAGTACTCCATAAAATTTGTTCTTTCTTGGGGTTTTAGGTGTGGTTTTAAGACAAGCAATTTTTCAGAGAAAAAACAAATGGAATATTTTAACTGATCATTACAAGCTCTTTGATATTTCCATAGTAAGCAAGAAAATGTTAGTGTGTCTTGTTTCTATGGAGTGACTGTATAATACTAAATTTAACTCCCTTATGAGATTGGTTGGGCAAGAAAACGGAAAACGTGCTGCTTAATCTCCTGGAGAGGGATGAAGCACTCAGTGTGCAGAAGTTTTTCAGTGTACATAATTCTATACATAATATATTTTACAAGTTTGAATTTTTTATCAGACTACAAAAGAAGATAGAATTTTTTCAGCTTTAATTTTTATTCCACAATGAGGTGATGCTTTATCATTTGATATACCAAGATAAAATGAGTATAGTTTTATCCTGTATCATGTGTATGTATAGCAACACATTACCATCCATGTAGTAAAATAGTAAAACCACCTTTTGACCAGACTTACGGTCACTTGAAAGAGATACTAGAAACTATTTCTGTATGGATGGTTTCAAGATATTTCATGAGGTGCGCCACTGCAACATGACTTCTGCTAAATTATTCTACGTATCCATAGGGATAAACAAATCTTCCAGAAGGGAGCATTTACAAGGAAATGCATTATGCTTGCTTATTCTAAGGCTGTACTCCTTATTACAAAGGAAACCTGTTATATCTTTGAAAATTGATAGCTGTTGAATTGCCGCCTTTGTGAAAATGCCTTTTTCTGATGTGGTCATTGTGCAAATACAGTCTGAAGCGACAGAGAGATTATTGCTGGCTAAGCTACATTACTAAGAATAATGGATAATTACTGCTGTAATTTATTGAGTTAAACTTTTACTGGCCCTCACTGATTTTATTTAAAATCGTGTTATTCTTAGTATTTATTTAATAATAAGGATGATTCAGAAAATGGGCTTTTATATAAGGCATTCCTTAACTGTTTGTGATTTGTGTCCAGTCACCTGTCACATTGTATTACTTCTGCTCTATGCTTTTTTTTATATATATTTTCTGAAAGAGTATGAATTCAAGTGACAGTGGATTTCATGTTTGTGTTTTCAAATGAAGGTGTTTCATTTTGAAATCGGGTAAAACTTTCCTACGTAATATTTTTATCAAGCACCAGTGGTTGTCCAAATGTTTATTAATAATAGATGATCCGCAACCAGTGAAAGAAAATATCTGCTGCTACCCATGAGGGAATTAATTTGTTTTGCAATATTCATCTGTTTCTAATGGTGCCTCCAACATGCTGAATGCTTGGCTCTGTGTCAGCTCTGGACAGCAGAGCTGGTATAGGATGTGTCAGAAATAGCTGAGCTGTCACCAGAAATGGCTTTCAGAGGCAGTGTTGAAGATAACATTTTCACTTGTGGGATGCCTAGCAAGGTGTCTGTTGGGAGCACGAAGCTCAGCACATCGGTCAGTACGTACTTGCATACCTGATTCTTCTTCTTTTGGGGTGCTTTCTAACATCTATGCTTCTTGTCCAGGTTTATGCTGAGGAACTGCTCATTTTTCAATAGACAGGATTTTGCTCTTCTCCTCCACTCCTGTTATCCAAGGCCCTTTGCAGTAGCTTAGTGATTCTGAATTCCTTGCCTATGATTTTGAGGTCCGTGCCAGGCTGCTCTGTGCAAGGAAGGCAGAGTATAGAAAAAAAGGTACATGTTGTGGGACGTTGAGCCATCCCCTGCAGCATGTGTTTGGTGATAGAAACACGGTCATTAGTTCTTTGCATGTTTTACAGTGACGTTTTTGGTTTTAGTACCTGCTTCTGTCCTGATCTTCAGCAACTGAGTTTACTCCCATAGCAATCGGGGAGGACCAGAACGGAGCTTTTCTCTACATAAAGCTTGTTTCTGCTCATTTCTCTGAGACTTCTAACGAACTCAGACTATTGCAGTCGTAGGGACAAATGTCTGTCCACTGAGAAGAATCGTGGATCTCATGTGAACATCCATCCATCCATCCATCCAGGTATCCTGAAAAGCTTCATGTGGGGGAGCAATTCTACTTTGTGTGAAAGGGAGCACATTAAGCTGTGTGGCATAGTTTCTACATCTCATTTTTCTTTTCTTTCCCAATTTGCAATATACACTGTGCAGGAAGTCTTGCCTTATTTAGTAGGAATTTGAAAAATCAACGCCTTTCTCCCTAAAATGGCTGTATCTGTTCCTGAACACAGGACAATCCCTGCTTCGCTCACACATCTGTCTTTGTTGCACAAAAGGAGGAGATTCACTTCAGCTTCATTATTCATCTTCTTTTAATTATCTGTTAATGTAACATAAAATATCATCATCTGGCAAACTCGAAGTTGCATTGCTTTTATATAGAGAATTACGATTCATGGAAAGGAGTGCCAGAACTGCCTAGTGAGAGCTGCGCAGTGAATTCTTTCTCTGTTCTTCCACATTTTACCCATATTACAGGAGTTTTGGTGGAGTGTATTGCAAAGAATCAGGTCATGGCTTTTTCTTTTCCTTTTTGGTAGTACATCATGTCACAGTAAGCCATGGCAAGTTTGAGAATCAATCCTAAAAATATTTATTTTAATAAGATGTTTAATCACAGTAAAATATTACACCTGCTGTGAAGAATAAGTGTCAGATGGAAATGGCTAAGATGCTGCTTTCAAGTCTCAGTATTTTTCAAACTGGATTTTGGACACCAGAAGGTCCATGGGTTATTTCTAAAGGAGCTGCAAAAGAAGAGCAATCTTGTAGTTTGTAAACTTAAAATTGCTATTCTAGGGTATAGGACTGGGTGACACAAGTGGAGAAAACTCAAGATACACTAGTTAAAGGCACAGCACAATCCCTGGTGCCTATTACACTGAAATCTAAACTGCAATTGCAGCTTTCTTAACAAGCTTTGTTACATGAGGTCCCTGAAATGTAATGAGCGCTCATGTTTTATGTGTGGAAATGAAGGCACTTAACTTGTAAGAACAGGTATTTTGTTTGTCAGCTGTCCTACACAAAAGGCTTTTTTTTTTTCAAAAAAACCCCAAAGCATTGGCATCTAAATCCCTTTGATGCACAGTCCATTAACGAAAATGAGCAACTACCCCCACTTCGTATTGGTAGACAATCTCTTTCAGTTATCTGAGTACTTAAACACTTTTCTGAGGACATGAGTAGTAACCTAAATGTTTAAACTGGGCATGGCCAAACTGTCACATCTGTGCAGGTGTTCATTTCTGCACGAGCATACCCACCTTTGGAGCCTGTTGAGCACCTTGAGATCCCGTTGAATTTAATGTGAGCATAGTTACAATTAAGTTGCATTATGGATACTTGAAGAATTCTATTCACTGTTGTAGTCTATACTGAGATAAATTAAAAATCTTTTGTGTTTCCTACTGAGGTTAGAAAAACTGATGTTTATGTTCTATAGATTCCTTCCTATATGAAGTCATTGATTTGTGTGCCATTGTATCCATCTAGGAAATAGCTATATGTATAGTGTTGTCAAATGCAACTAATACAAATTTCTGGCATTAAAAACATCAACTCAAATAATATGTTTTGTTACTTATTTGTATTCAGTACAAGGGTTATTATGCCTCTCTCTTTGAAGTATAAGATACTGTGCAGGTTAAGGAAGATGGCTTCAGTCCTCTTCATTGAACAGTCCTCTACCTCTGAACATTGTACAAACATGTCTTTTTACAGCTGGAAATGAGATACTCAATTTGCTATAGCAGTGCAGTGTTTACTGTATCTAGTATGACTGTCAAATCTCTAGTAATTTCTAGAAAGAATGCCCTGTAAGGACCTAAACTTAGCATTTTGAACATTTCCATTCTTGAAGTTATGTTTTCCCTCTGATATTTACTGTAAATCAGAACCCTGCTTAAAGGATGTTTTGCCTCTACTTGACTAAGGAAAAGTAACTTGAGCTAAGCTATTTCATAGAAGAAATAGTTTTACTGCCCATATAAAAATCTCAGTAATTTGAATATATGTTGGTAAAGCTTTTCTGCCCGGAATATTATTTGCTCATGGGGATAATGGTTGGCAAATCTCTTGATGTGTGAGATTCTTGCGCATAAGTCCTTAAACAGAATGCTAAAAAGAAAACATAGATTTAAGTCAAAGATGTGGACCAGTGCGGGTAGAGTCAGAAAAAGCAGATGCAGCAGAGGTGTTGGTTTTTTTTTCTCTGAATATCTCTGTTATATTGCCTTGCGTACCATCCATCACAGACTGCAACATGAAATGCTTGTGTCCTTATCTGGTTAGCCCATTGATATTGCAAAACTGTTGTATCTGGCTACAGCTGAATTCCATGTTCTTCATTCTGCATTCTTCCTATGTTCCTTCTGTACGGACGCAGCAGCTCTGACTACTGGAGCCTTTGCAACTTGAACACGAATGTGTTGTGGTTTGTGATTTCAGCTATGATTATTCAGAGGCTCTGCAATGAATACCAGTGAAATATCATCATGGCATGCTTTGGGCTATGTTCTTATCAGTAGGATTCGTTGTAAGATATGCAGTTAGCCACTCTCTTGTCTTTAGCTAGGGTGATATGTAAGTACTGATATAGGCCGTACATATCAGAAACTGTAACTGAATTTGCTCCTGACCTGCTGCTATTAAATGTACAATCGAAAAGAGTATCCATTGCTACACTGATGGGCTGATCGCTCACTTTGGGAAAGCATGTAATTTCTATTAGCATAACAGAAGAGCAGCTGTAACTTTGCCCAGAGGCCAAAGATGATGCCTAAAGAGAAGAATGTAAAGGATAAGCATGAATGGTATTTCCCTTGAGGACCCTCTCTTTTTCAGATCTGCTGATGGTACATAAGAGCAGAGGAGCATACTGAGTATTTTGCAACACTTCTAGAATAATTCAAAAGCAGCGTGCATGCTTTGGATAAGTTACGACATTTTTGTGACTTTGCCTTCCAAAGGCAGGTGAGTCAGGTTTGCACCTCTTCTTGTTTAGCACCCAAACTACCTGGGTAACCAGAATGCATATGTCTTCTTGACGAGATCAAGAATTTTGAATCTCTCGTGATCGTCTTCCTCTGCTACTTGAATATATCCCACAGATCTCTGTTGCCATGGAAAGCCGCTCTGAACAGCTCCTTGAACTCTGTTTAGCCTTCCTTTTTAAAAAATTTCCTTCCATCTGTCTATCTGTTTGTCCTCCCCGGCTAGCCTCTTCCTCTTGGATTTCTCTTCCGTCCAATGCAGCTGAAGTAGACTAGGTACACAGAGGTGGCTAGTCCAAGACTTCTGGCTCCTAAAGGAAAAGCACACAGTTACAACCGCACAGTAAAAAATTAAATTGGCTTTATATTTCTTTTATTTGCTTAATATTTTATACTCACCATTTGGTGAAAGGGGGTGGAGGGGGAGGTTGTTTGTTGCCTTCATTTTTACTTGTTAAGTGTAGATGTATGGAAATTACTTAGTTAATGGTTTTCTGGCTTCTCATCATCAACACAAGTGAGAAGCATTTTAGCATTCAATTGAGACCAAATGTTTTTCAGATAAGGAGATGATGTCTTAAGGCATTTTTATTGATATTTAATCATGCATATCTTTCTATATAGTGTATGACATTTATGCACACATGCAAGGCTGTAAGTAATCAGCCTATTTGGCTTGATTCAGCTGCCATTAAATGATAAATCGTTACTGATTCTGGATTTAACGCTGGATTATTTGCCATAGCATATTTAAATGTTATTGTGGGTAACGAAAGTTTTGATTCTGTTTACGGGATTAATAAGTTTGGATGGTGTTGGTTTTAAAGCTTGTAATGGAAAAAACTGTATGAAAATCCTTTCGCAATTTTTTTTGATGCATGACCTGTAAGCAGTTTGTTATGCAGAATTTTCCTGTGCAATATTTGTTCTAGATAAGATAAAAGATTTGAAGAAAATCAAACTTGTCCTCAACCACTCTAAATTCTTGTTCTGAACCACTTTTCCTATAGGCTGGGGGTATATGATACATATCTAAATTACTCTGTGATGTCATTTTATAGTTAAGTGAAATGGTTAATGTGTTAAGATAGCTGGGATGAAAATTTGTCCTAAGGATGAATTATATTGCATAGCGTTCATTCTTGAAAATATCCATAAGCTATTCAAACAACTGATATTTTTTTATTCCACAGTAATAGAAATATAAGCACATGAAATTTTGCTTAGCTAAAATATCACTATGAAACTGAAAAAAATATTACCAAATCTATGTATTTTAATTTAGCAGGCACCAAAAAAAAGTCATATAAATTGGATTCTAGCAGATTCTGTGGATGGCTCACAGTAATTTGTGTTCATGTTTAAACTTATGGCTGGGGTAGAGCAAAATTGATTTGGACAACTCATTTCAAAAAAAAAAAAAATAGGCTGGTGCTGTAAAAAGCTGTTAATCAGATAAGATGTGGCCATTGCACTTCTTAAAACTAATGACATAACCCTGTGGGGCAGTAAAATATGTAAGAATAAACTATCAGAATGAAATTTATTTGCTGAAAAAGTAAAAAATAGAGGTTAACAAGTTTCACTTTTTACTGAAATACAAAGGTAAAACACTGCTTTTTCATTTGTTTCTCTTTTTGGACTTCCTTGGAAATTTTTGGAGCCTTCCTTTGTATTGGAGATCCATCTACCTGTACTGAAACCTGCCTATCAGGGTCCCATTTTGCAACCAGACAGTTAAACCCCATATACAAGGTTGTTTTCAGTAAGCGAGGTCGTTAACAGCAGGATTGTTTTCAAGATTTATGATAGAACTAGCTGTCTGCTCCAAGAAATAATATAACTTACTGTAAACTAAATGCTTTGATTTTTATATCCATTAAAGCTCCCCAGATTGCCCATGAACAAAGAGAAGCTCATCTCTGGTGGCCTTATGGGAGCAGATGTGGTTCAAAGTAAACGAACTAATTGGTTTGATAGATAATTCTCTACAGTCAAAGACACTAACTTGAGCAAGGTGAGAAATTCCACGTAGCCCAGCGTGTTGTTTTGGTAGCAATATATGTAGTATCTCAATACTGATATGAAACAATATGAACAGTGGTAAAAAATGCCCCTGTGTGAATATAAGAGAGTGGGATAATGGGGATGGATAGTCTATATGTCAGGATTTTTTCTTTATTTTCCAGAAACCTCTCTGGCTTA
Source organism: Charadrius vociferus (assembly GCF_000708025.1). Classification (NCBI taxonomy): domain Eukaryota; kingdom Metazoa; phylum Chordata; class Aves; order Charadriiformes; family Charadriidae; genus Charadrius; species Charadrius vociferus. Next base: position 80,835 of record NW_009647849.1, read on the forward strand.
TTTGGCTGGTATCCTTCATTCATCCTATGTCTTAGTGGCACTTTATTTCTAGAGGTAAATTATGTGAGTTCCAGTGAAATACCAGTACTAGGAGAGGAAAGTTATCCAGACTTTTCCTTTCCTCGGATGTCTTTGTCTTTACCTGCTGGATTGCCTGAGTCTTGACCTTTCCCCAATTAGCTTGTGAAAGCTAATTCACAAGCTTTTTATTCCTGCTACCTGGTGAAAAGCTTTCTATGATTCTGAAAAGTGAATTATTTTGTTTCTGAAAGTACGTCTAGGCTTTGCTCCTTCCAACAAGTACATTTTGAAAGTCTTGTGGTAAAATCATGGTTTGGATTTCTTTCTGCCTCGTTTCCTAGCATTGTTTCATTGTTTATTTTTCTCATCCAGGTAGATAACCTGTACAGAATAGATCATCATCAGTTTGTTCTAAACTTTCTCACATTGCTGTGGGGAGAATAGGAACAGGACCCCATTTTCTTCTAACGCTGTCACCAGAACTTGGTTGTGATGTATCAAATGTGAATTGTCGGAGGATGAATGTTTCCATACAGCAGAAAGCCAGTTACTTTCACCAGCATTGCTGGAGTATCTTCACAGCAATTGCCTTTTCTGTCTTTGAAAAGTCATTAACTTTCCTGATTGCTCTCCAATCATTCATAACGACTGTTTGAAGAGTTTTCACTGAAAGCACAGACTCAAGAGCCCTCCACATGAACTCAGGTGTTCCTTGAGGTAAAAGATGTGCTGCATGGCTAATTTAAAGTCATTTTCCCATGGAAAATGAAGTCCTTTTGGGCTCTTCAAGAGACTATTTACTTGCATCAGTTTAGTGCTGACTAATTACATGAATAAAGCAGAAGGACGGTGCTTGTACAAACCATGAGAAAATCAGACACCTAAATTTAAAAAATAGCAAAACATTTATCTGCAGTCATGACAATGGGCATAAGAGAAGTAATACTCACCTATGATCTATGGCATAAAATTTGTCCTTTTCGCTAACTAATTGATATTTTAGGTCACATACATTTTTTCAGTTTTTATTTTCATGGTGAAATACTTACAGGAAATGGGAAACTTTTGTACAAATCTCATCTTCTCCATAGAGGAAAAATATTGTAGGATAATGCTAACACTTTACACTGACGTACAGTACTACATGATCCTGTATGGGTTAGAGAGTGATTGATTTTTATTCAAGAAATATTTGAACATACAAAGCAAATGTAATTCATCTGAAAATACTTGTTATTCTCCCTTGTCTTCCTTGCAGGCATCAGTACTCTTCTTACACGTTGGAATTCTCTTTCACAACAAAAGCTGTATAATAGCTGTTACTCATACAATAGCTATGGTACAGGCAGGTCCAGGCTGCCTTTTTGTAGAACCAAAAATTTGCCCTTCCTCATTGAGATAGTCATGGTGTAAGACATTTCTGTAACAGTGGAAGTTGAAATTTATCTAGAAAGGAAGCACACTGTGAGTAAACCTTTCATCAAATGACCACACAAATATCCCTACTGGCTCACATGAATCTTTTCAGGATTTTATCAAGTTCGGTCACAGGCTTGTTGATGTCATTTCAGCCTTTGAAAGCATTTTTCACTTGCCTGTCCTGGTTGAACAGGAGCTCAGAGTGAGACACCACAATTTCCAATGTTTGAGCAATCCGTGAATGGAAACCCAGATGTGTTGAAAACCCAGATGGTGTGCTCCAGCTCAGGGAATGGTTCATGAGCTCTGTGCTAAACTAGTCATCTTCTATAATTAAGTTATGTTGTTTCACTGTGATGGCATGTTGAGTTACTTTCATTCATTAGACATGACATTGTATTATTTGAAGAATGTAAAGGATCAAAACCCAGTGGACTCTGTGATGATCTGTAGAAACCCTGTTCTCATTCCTTTGTATTTGTTTATTTGCACTCCTAGTATAGAAAAAATAGTGACAAAGATCAACTCTTATAGCAGGCCCAGATAAGCCAAGCAATTAAATGGATATGTTAAAGAGAAAAAAAAAAAACAACTATCTGTTACCTAGCAAAATTCTTAGGGTAAAACCATGACCGGAGAATACAGAAGCCTCTGCAAAATGAATCCCTGCAGGGTCCCTCTGGAAAAGGGAAAGAACATGCTTGATTAAACTGGTGCTAACCTTTCAAATTCATGTTTCTCTGATATTTATTCCTTGAAATAATAAAAGAAACATGTCAGATGTTGGAAAGCCATAATGTACTCCCTTGCTTGCTGCTGCCCTTTTCTAACTTGAGTGTTCCTCTCCCAGAGCAAACTTCAAAATAAAAAATAAGGCCTCGGTTCATCCTTTTTGTTGACCTTTATACAGGTCATTTGCACCAGTTAAATTACAGAGTAAGAGAATTTCCATCCTTTTTCTAGCTCTGCTAGAAGGCCTTAGTCTACTCACTGGCAAATGGTGAAACACATTCACAGGTCTACGTGGGCAGATTTGGAGAACTTCAAATCTATCGCGTGGGGCTGCAAGAAGAGCCCGTGCGCCCTCGTCTGCAGAGCCCCTGCCCTGCTGCCCCCTCCCTCCCAGTCAGCTCAGCCCTCGCCTCGGGGGGCTGGCACGGCCGTCCAGGCGCTGCTGGACGAGGACATGGGGAGGAGCCGGGCTCGGGGTTGAGTGCAAGGAGCAAGTCAGTGTCTGCTGGGGCCGGGCATGGGCCTCGCTGCAGCTGGGCCTGGCTCAGGGTGAGGGCAGCTGGGGGTCCCACCTGGGGTGATGGTGGTTGGTGGGGGACGCCTGGGGCCCGGGCAGCTCCGGGGCCCCTGTGGGAGGGCAGAAGAGCCGCTCCCGAAGGAGAGGGTGGTATCAGCAGGGAAACCTGCCGGCGGGGGTCCTGCATCTTCGTGCCATGTGTGAGGCCAGAGAGGTGACAGGTCCTTGGGAAGCAAGTCTTTTCTGCTGTTTGTAATGATTAGTAAATTATTCCCGCCCTCACAGCTCTGCTTTGCCTGAAAGTACGTAATTTTGTATAATTGCCCCCAAATTGCTCCCATGGTGATAATGGGGGAGTTTTCTCCCTGGGCGCCTCACTGAGATGTTTGTGTTGGGAATTGCATGTCACATACTGTTAATGAATAGAGGCAGGAATTTAGTAACTTATGAGTTTAGAAATGTGCAGGGTATCTTGGGAGGAAAGGTTTTCCTTTCAGCTCCTCCACCTCAGTGTTTGCATTTACTGAAAGTCTTGCATGGGTCTGTGTAGCACCATAAAGGAAGACCATATGGCTGAAACCTAGATATTCATGACAGAGAAACACAATTCACTCACGTTTACCGGGGTCCGATTGCATCATTTCAAGTAACCCAAGATAAATGATACCAAGTTAACACACTGAGAGATACATTATTTACCTACATGTGAGATTGGTACAAATGATTTCCTTCTGTGTATTTTTGATGTGAAGCTAAATTATTCTGCTTACATTAATGACTAATCTCTGGCTTTCAGTTTTTCCAGTCTTCATGAAAATGCCAAATAACTACAAAAATTCATTAAACAGGAAAGAGCTTGCAGTGTATATGTAGACCTAGCACCACATGCCTTAAATCTGTTATAAAAATGGAATATCTAAGTTTCAGTGGTGCAAAATAGGAGAAAATTATTTTTGCTGGACGTCTGTGGAAGATACAAAGTGAGTAAGTGAATAAGAATGAAGTAATTAAGATAACTTTGAAGTCCTACTTGTAGTCCTGTCATAAGAATCGTGTTTCTAGCTGAATAAAGTCATCCTCTGGATTGCTTTTTAAACCGTATTTCATATTGGTTTTTGCTTCCTGTCATAATATTGTCTTAGCAGCGAAACAACTGTCCTCGACAAGTCTGCCAAGTGGAAAATCGATTTGGTTTTATGTTGACCCCTATTTTGTTCTGGTTTAGCATTTCATTTTCAGCTAACAAAAGGTGTATTATTTTAGATAACAAATGTTTCTTTTTTTAACTAACCAACTATTGCTACTTTTTTCCCTAGTAGGCACAAACTAGTGTCAGGGCTTACCTCAGCTGTTACAGCAGCTGGGACTATGCCCTGCTGATCTCATGGAAAAGCTGGAGCTAGGAAACTAGGATGTCATGAAAATAGCTGAGGATGAGGTTTTGAAAGAAATATTCCTGTAATTTGTTGGAATTGGGGAAGTGAAATGTGCAATTCTGACAACAGTGACAGATTTATAGACTCGGTACACTAATTAAAAAGCAACTTACTCTAATATATTAAATCTATGAAATGACAGCACCAGAAAAAGCAGCTATGTTTTGTGCACAAGCATGGCAACGCTGAAGTGCCCTTCTCCAGTAATGACAGAATTTTATATTGTATACAAAATTCAAGAGTAATGTTAAACAAGAAGCAATTGAAGGATTAGTTCTTTCTGGTGTGAAACAGATGGGGAGATGTTTTGCTATAAACTGTATGTTCATACAAGAACAGAAAGAAACAAAAAGTTTTCATTTGTTCTTTACCTTCTCTTTTCATTGCTGTTTTTTGTTTACGTGACTGTGATCGAATTCAGCTAAGAAGCTAGAAAAGAAAAAACAAATAAAGCATTACTTAATCATTTTCACAACTACTTTTAACTAAATTTTTGCTCATATCAGTGTAACATCTTGGGTTTTTCATGCTTTGAGATTTATCTGTGGAATCCCTTTTTACAAAAGTTTCTTGTATTGGAAAGTGGTACAGCTTCCTTTCATCCTCCACCAGTCATGTCAATAGCTGGGGCCATGAGGAAAGAAAAAGGACATATTTCTGATGAGCATTTAAAACACTTCTGGTATTACAACTGTGTATTTTTACTTCAGTGATGAATTAGATGGATGTCTTGCTAGATGACGAGGCGACAGTTAAATGAAAATAACAGAATAATTTTGTTTTTTTCCAAACATCACTTTAGTTTGCTTTTGAATGTAGGAAAGTAGAACTTAAATTCTGTATGTGTAACAAAATACTAAGTCTGTATAAAGCAAAGGAATAATAATGCTGTTCAGGAAAAATGCAAAGCTTTAAAAACTCCAAAATGAACAGTTCTGTAGATGTTTAACGATACAGTAGTTGAATCCCTTATAGTTTTGCGTATTTATTTGCTATTTCTTCACTAAACTTCCCCTTTTTTTTACCCCCCTAAACTTAATGCATAATATGTCCTTGAATAGTCTCCTTACAGGCATTTAAATATTTGCCGAAGTTCCTAAGGCTGCAATTTGCTTGTAATCGTCCATCTGTTTCAAATTTATTGTAAACACATGCAGTCAGATCTTCAGCTCTATAAAAGCATCACATGAAGTTAGTGGAGCTACACAGAATTTCTTCAGATGAGAATCTCACTTGTGATATTTGTATCTCCACTCTTCCTAAATCCAGACTTGTTTTAACCATATAACTACAATTTGTTCATTATTCTGTTCACAAATTGATATTAATTTCCTGATTTGGACTAAAGTTCCCTTTCACAATTGTGTGAAAAGGATCAGGTAATAAGGGTATGAACTTTACAAAAATAATTAATCAAAACTCCTTTCATAAACTATTTTTCTAACAAAATGTTTGCAAAAGGAAAGGATTTATTTTTAGTACTTTGCTTGTGTTGTGGGACTCCTTTAATGGTGACACAGGCACAAGACTGTCGTTCATGGTCAGGGAAGATGACAAGGACTGCTCTAGGTTAAAAATCTGTATTTATTAGTTAGAAAGGTTACACCTGGAAATGTCCACGTGCATTGTTTTTGCCCTCGAAGACTTCTTCAGTTCCCTTATTGGAGAAGCTCCTTGTGATGCATGAAGGACCAAGGTGTATGTATTGTTTGAAAGAATTATTCCACTACCTTACTAGCCATAAACCATATTCAGAAATAGGGTAGAGAGTAAGGATATGATGGAAATCATCTATTTAATTTATTCTAAATTATTGTACTTATTTTTACTGTTATTTAGCATAGTCACAAGTAAAAACCAGGATAAGAGCTGGAGAAGAGAACTGAAGTGATTGACTTTGCATTACATTTTTTTTTAATGTTCAATTAGAAAGCTACAGCAAACTTGGATTCATGGCATTGTCTCTAGATATCTAATGTACTCTGTAATAGTAAATCAGTAACTAAACCATTAAATGCTGACTCTGAGCAGATTTTCAGTGTGCTGGGTTTCTTTAGCTGTAAGTGTCTCTAGATGAAAAGATGGTTTATTTTTAAGTATACAGTGTAAAATAGGATAGCAGTTCACAATAACATTCCTAAAATTATTTAAATTAAAAGCACTGTGTGACTCTTCTGTAAAGGCTACGTAAGAAATCTTGCATGGTTAATATCTAATTTTTAAATGATAAACTTTTCTTAACTTTTCTTTCGGCAGAAGTTTATGCGCTCTGAATCTGAAAATGGTGCACATAAGTTGCCACTATTGGTCAGGTGTAAATACTAAAGTAAAATGAAAATCAAGAATTATATAGCTTACTGTATATAGTTTTTACTCTATATTAGTAATTGTGATGTATATAAATCTAGGATGTAAAACTCAAAAATAAATTTAGATCTTACAGCAACTTGGCAAAAATAGACCGATGAAAATGTCTGTAAATTTAGTGCCAACAAAATACATTATTGTGTTGCCTATTTCTGATAGATCTTGTTAAAATAAGAGGCATCTGCCCTTAAGCTGTATCGAATGTTATGGATACTATAAAAGCCTAGAAACAAGTCTCATAGCAAATTGACAACACAGCTGTGTCAGGCAATGCAACTACCAGTTACAGATTATGAGACCAGTGTTTGTGAATTTATTTCCATTTAAGTCCTTTAATGAGGACACTGGCAGCTTGCTGGTTGTCCCTGGAGTCCCATCCCGTTAATTCTACATCAGACATGAATGGGCCGTGTGCTCCGAAGGGAGCATGATCAGTAGTGAGCCCACGAACAGTAGTGAACTCAGTACCTGGGGCGATAAATCTACTTCTGCAGAGTTTGACAGGTTCCACCAAGTCCAGTGAACCTGTGGAAATGAAGTATCCCTCAGACATTCGATCTGGAAGTATAGACCTTCTTCGTGTGCATTGCAATTTAATTCCATAGTTACTGAAAATTAATATGAATTTATTGGGTCACATGCCACGTAAGTCTGATGAATCTAAAGCTACCTGCTGGAGATGGGTTGTTCGACAGTGAGTGACTGTCACTAGGGTCCTTCCTCAGTAAGTACTGATTTGAGTTGCTGTCTTCAAGTGATCAAACACTCAAGAAATTTCCTGCGTAAATATGTTTGTCACTTTTTGTCAAATCTTTTAATTAGCTGTGGTACTTCCTTATGATCAGTGTTGCTTAATAATGATCTGAATATGGCAAGGCACAGAAAGTTATTTGAATGCAACAAAAGTTTGGTAGCCATGGTGGGCCGAAGAGAGAAGGATTAGAGTCTATTCCCTTCAGACTTGTACAAAAGTAGTAATCTTTCACTGTGTTTGGTATTCTAGGATGTGATGTCCACGTTCTTCCAGTTTGGGGCTTCCATCCAGCAAGAAGCCATCGTCATGCTGAAGATCATGCAGGATTACGACTGGCATGTGTTTTCTCTGGTGACCACCACCTTCCCTGGATATCGAGACTTCATCAATGTCATTAAGACCACAGTGGAAAATAGTTTTGTGGGCTGGGACATGCAGAATGTCATTGTACTCGATACCGCCTTTGGAGATGCCAAGACCCAAATTCAGCTGAAGAAAATTCATTCATCTGTCATTCTGCTATATTGTTCCAAGGATGAAGCTGTCTACATACTAGATGAGGCTCGTTCCCTGGGCCTTACCGGCTATGATTTCTTTTGGATAGTTCCCAGCCTCGTTAGTGGTAACACAGAAATCACTCCCAAGGAGTTTCCTTCAGGACTTATTTCAGCATCTTATGATGAATGGGACTACAGTTTAGAAGCTCGGGTACGGGACGGCCTTGGGATTATTGCCACAGCTGCGTCAGCCATGCTGGAAAAATACTCTTTCATTCCTGAAGCAAAAACTAGCTGCTATGGACAACTGGAGAAAAATGACCGTCCGTCTCAAACCTTGCACAAGTAAGGCTTATTTGTTCAGGTTTTTTTCCCCTGCATAATCTCGGTAATTTTCCATTCTGTTGCCATTACGTGTTTTTGAGAATATTATTTTTTGTTAATCCCATCGTGCTGTTTTGAAGCAATGATTTTCTTGGGTTCCAAGGGAATATGCAAGAGGACTTGCTGCACTGGTAACTGTGTGCATGGAAATAATGTGTGCTGTGGAGAATAAATACTGCTCTGGATCTGGTGTAGGAGGTGGCAGGAATTGGTCTTAGAGGGTATGAAGCCGAGTTAATAAAATCGTGCCATAGTGTACTTTAACTATGAGGTAATATTGCCAAAATGCTCTGGAGGCTGTGCCTGAATCACTTGCATCAGCACGAACCTGATAATATTTTAGAAGACAGGAGATGCGCAGAGTTAAAAGAGGTGTCCCCAGAAATCACAGTAGTATTAGATTAGTTAGGCAGCTTTTATCACCTAATAACTGAAATCTGTCACTTGGGCTTGTGAGGATTTTATTTTTGTCACCTGTACTAGAATAACTGTAAAAATTAATCTGCATTAATCCAAGTTGATATGGATGTTTTCTCAAAACAGTTTGTCATATAGGAACTGCCAATGTTTAAATAAGGATTCTTTGCACCCTTTTTTGTTTTGTTAGTTTGCCTTTTAATTATCCCTTTTAGACATGGTACTCCTGAGTACTTCTGTCCAAAATGTTGCATAATACATGTCACACACTAATATATTTCCTTATCTGGTATGTGAGAGGAAGTAAAGGTAATCTTGCGTATTTTTTTAATAGCTCTTTACAATATCTCGTATGGAAGCTACTAAGCAGTATATATGAAATTTTTTCTGACCAAATATTGCAGACGAAGTGCTTTCTACAGAAAAGCAGGATGGAATTGGCACAAGAAGGAAGGTCAGTGCTTGATTTCATATAGGAGATTGTGGAACATATTTAATCTTCTAAGATGTAAGTGCATATTTAGATTAGGGGTTGATTGTCATACGATGTCTTGGGAACAGTTGTTGTTTTCCATGAAAACGGCATCTTTGTACAGAGCATTCTTCAGAAGCTCTCTTAAAAGCCTGATACTGCCAAGTAAATGGATTTTAACATTTCATACATGTATTTCATAAACAGTGTGACCAAGGTTCAGAAACTCGCACAGCTCCGCTCAGAGAGCATTTGCCTTTAGTATGACGCTTCCACATTGTTTTGGTCTCCCATTTCCTATTCCTAAGCCTCTGCCTCTCAAACTGTATAAATTTACCAGAGATGTTGCAGAAAACCTGTGATTCTTTTCCTGCTGCCCCATTTGCCCCTGGGGCAGTGACAGGAGGCAGCACTGGGGCGGCTCTCTGGTCCAGCACGGCTCCAGGAAAGCCATCGCACGGTCACCTGTGTCAGGGCAGAGCAGCTGGAAGGCACTGCCAGGATGACTGTCCAGCTCGCACCTACTATGTGATCCTCATGTGTTTCTTCTTAATGCGTGTGCTGACGATGCCAGATGAAAGTGAAAGCTAGTGGCATCCCATTAACCAAATTCTGGGCCCTAACAGTGGGATCTGTACAAACAAAGAGGTTCACTACTAATATTTGAACACCAGCTTCTGTGATGTTAAACTGTATTCTGTCCTCAGAAGTGTTGGTGTTTAAAATAGTGTAGTTCAGTTGGATGGGCCACAAAAACTTGAACCTGTTTTGAAAAGAACTTCTATCCCATTGTTTTGGTAATACACTCGTGTAGACTTGAATTACGTATTCAGTATTCAGCGTAAGTTGTCTTTCTTCAAATAATAATTTTTTTTCTCATGAAATCTGTATAACTACAAGAATAGGGCTTGTGAGTGTTAGGGCAGTGAAATTAGACTTCACCGGGAGATTCTGCAGTGTGGAGTGCATGATGCACATGCAAATTATTAATAGGAGAAGTTGTAATATAGTGCACTGTGGTTAATAAAGTCATTTCCCGATGCGAAACACTGAGCTATGAAGTGAGAACATATTTTCTGTACCAGAGATTCTTTGAGCTTCCCCAACACCACAAGAGCAAGACGCAGCCTGTTTTTAATTTAGAAATGTCAGAACTACACTAAAATGAATAACCTTTAAATAGTTCTTATGCAATAACTCCCCAAGACTATTCTTGTCACATATAATCGGCAAGAAAAGCAAGTATCTACAAGGATTTAGCAGTGCTAAGTAATCTCTGGGATCTGACTAGTCTCTCCATGCCAAGGTGAATTACGTAAATTCATTGTACTTTCTTATCCTCATCGCTAAATTGTAGGTTTCTTCCTTACAAATCAATGCCTAAATTGGGGTTTTATTCTGAGATATAATCTTCACTGTTTCAGGTCACAGATAGTGCAGCTTTATATTTTAAACTACAAGAGAAACGTATATGATGCTGTATTAAGGAGCATATTTGAAGAAAGGATTTTGGAGCATCCTCACGATGAAAAGGGCTAGAGTAATTGTAAACAGCTTATGAGCCTGGGAGCTGCTAGGATCCCTGTTTGGGCTGGAAATCAATGTGGGAGAAGTAGGGTTGCATGAAGGGACACTGCTTTTGAGCTCAGGAGCAGAGAACTTGGGGGAAGGCAGGAAAGAGGCTCTGTAAGGTGTTGCTTGAGCAAAACCAAGCTCAAGAATGGAGAAAAAACCGAGGATTTTTAGACTTCATCTATTATAATGAAAGTTTAATTCAACTTTAAACCCAGTATAGTATTCAAAGGCTATGGCATAATAGCTAATTTGCTTGTAAATGGAGGTTGGTAATGCTTTATGTTCGACTTCCCGCATCTAGATAGTCATTTGCATCTCCACTTGTGAAGAAATTCTATGTAAGGAAAGCCATGAAGTGAAAGCTCCTCCTCCCTCTTTCTCAAATCCTTTGAGTATTAAATTGGTTTGAAGATGTATATGTTTTGAAGCACACAATTTATCCTTCCTCTGTCACTGCAATTTTAAGATGCTTTTATTGGCTTTCTAGACCCAGAAAAAATCAGGTTTGCTTGAGTTTTGGAATTATTTGATCAATGTTCAGTTCTGATACACATGGGAAAATAGTTTTTCTCTATGAATAAAGGATTTAAAATAAAATACAGGGATCATTTTCAATGCATTAAAAACATACATATATATACAGATGTATGGATTCAGATAATCTTTTCCGTCTGTGTGAGACACAGATTCTCCTAAGCCAGAAAAACACCATTGTGTGAAATACTGGTACTAGCACAGCAGGATAGATAGACTTAGCAGCTCATTAATGCAATGTCAGTTGAACAAATGCTTACTCTCTCACAAAAAAGGAAAACATGTAAGCAAACAAACAGCAAAACAAAATAACCCTGCCAGTTGTCATGGAAAATGCTGCTGCTTTGTGAATAGAAATGCTTCTGTTTTGTCTAGAAGGGTACTTCTCTTGCGTATTAAAGTCATAACCCTGGGAGATACATTTCACATTTCCAACTGCTCTGCTCTGTACAGGGGTGGATGGGGATGACAAAGCTGGTGCTCTATTGCCATTATCCTGAAAAGCAAAAAGATGTGTCTGTCCATAGGTACTCAGGTGTTTACCGTGCTGTGTTTACGTTCCATTCAGTTTCCCAATATAACCAAATAATATGCAGGATTTAGAGACTCATCTTACTTTCGGTAGTGAAAGCGTAGGGCTAGAAAGCTGTGCCGGCTGTCACTCCACACCCTTCCCAAGCGTAGTTTCCGTTATTCGTCGTCACTGAGCCAGGGAGCAGGAGGAATGGGAGGTCCAGAGGGCCAGGTAGAAATGCGTTAGCTGATCCTGCCCTGAATCACCCTACTTTAAAAGCTTGGGGTCTCAGTGGGAACAGTGTTGTGAAATGCACTACCTAATGTTGCTGTCATTCTACGGCCTACCCCGCGGTTCATTTTCTTGTTCTTGCTGTTGGCTGCTGTTGGCACGGCTGTGAGACAGCGTCCTCCGCAGAGGCCTTTCTAGTCCGGATGTTCATTCACCAAGTTCAATATTTTGATTCTAGCTTTCAGCAATGACAGATAAATTTTCCTCTTTTGAGCAAAACTCAGGTATTAAATGGACACAATAATGTGTGGAATGAACAATCCAGCGAGTCTGTTTAATCTTTACCTGCATGCAGATCAACAGCAAATTTACCGAGGATTTGTTCATTTAAGTTCTGTCAAAAGACTTGGGAAAAATAAGTATCATCTGCTTTATTGTATAATTGAAGAGGTATCGTTATTTAACTAATTATATATGAAGCGAAATGCATTTTCACTAGTAGCATACTTGCCGTGCAGAAAAACAAATGTTATTTACCTTCACCTAAGACTCTCCAGGATATTTTGTTTGCCTTTCCTTCCCATTTTGTGGTCCCACTGCGATTTTACTGGAGCCATTGTGTGCTCACAGGAGTGGATTGCATGCAGGGTGATGATCTGAGATGGTAACCCAAGTTCCAGTAGTCAGAAATGTTCCTTATGTGTTGTGGAGGGAAACAGGTAATTTGAGTATATTTTAAATTTAGTTCTTCGGTTTTGGTAACTTTAACACTTGAAGAAGTTTCAGCTTTTCATGCTGCTAGATTTGCTTATTCTTTTCCTTCGCTACTGCGAATGCTGCTCTACAGAAACAAACCTGAACGAGAATGATGCACGTAAATGGCTGAAGGCACGAAGAAAGCCGCAAGCCTTCATGCAGCGCCGAGGCCACAGGGATGTGGGGAGCAGCAGATTTCCAGGGAGGACAGTGTATTTAGGCATCTCCAAATGAGGACCAAGCTGCCAGTCCTAGATTTAATGTTAACAACTAATTTCAGACATCCTCAATTACAAGAAATTACTATTATCAACATGAAAAAATGAATGAGGAAAGATACTCAAGAAAAAATTTTGTCAGGGGCAGGATCCGGCTTAGCCTCATTAATTTGCGTGGAGATGCTTTCTGATCAGGAGACGCAGTAGAGTATTGTAGCAATTGGATTGGTACACAGGGTTACACAAAGTCTAATTTACTGCTGATGAGCAGATTTTAAACAGTCGCAACTAGATATTTGCACTTCTTTTAATTCATGGGCTGTAAACACCCCTTTTCCATAGCATGAGGGCGTTTTCTGTATAATTGCACTAAACAGCAGGAACTGAATTGATGAAACTCTTACCATGTTCCTCCGAAAGTAAAATTAAACTTCAACGGCAACAAAAGAGGGTTTGTGGAGGAAAACACTCCATCCAAGAAATTCCGATGTGGTGCTGGTTTACTGATGAAATGATTCAAGAAATTATAGAAAATCTGTATCAGAATTTCCTCACAGGTTAGGTCAGTTTAGGAAGCAGAAGGCACCAAACAGTTACCAGATTAGGGGCTCTTAGAACATTTTCCCCTTTTTGTGGCAATTAAAAAAAAAATTAAAACAAGAGAACAAGCCTGGCCTCTGTTTAGGAGTTGAGCCAGACTTCAGGGCTGAAAGCAAGCCTTGAAATTCAAAATATCAGTGAAGGTTCTTGGAGACGGAGCTGCTGCAGACACCGTCCTCTTGCAGGAAGCCGGGCAGGTTCATGGGGAAGAGTTTGGCGTGTGTCTGAGGTGGTGTGCCAAAATGTAACCGCATTAGTGCTTTGTATGAAATGTTATTTCTAACAATAACATTAACTCACTAAACCGTCTGGTGTTTTACAAGATACGCTAGTCTGCGGCACTCTCCCAGCCTTTCTAATTTTGCTCCCCCCCACCTTGCCCTGCTGCCAGAATGGCTCCCCAAGAGTTTTGTCCCTTGTCTGGCAGAATTGGGGCAAAATTACTTTTCCAGACCTAGTGGCAACTAATGCTTTAAGGAGCAGCTGGCAGAAGGTACAAGTAGTTGGCATGCCATTCCTTTTTTACAGTCACTGAGCATATTGTTCCCAAAATTTTATTCATCCATGCTGGCTCGAGGCCTAGGGAGATACAGCGCCAAAGCAGGGTATCGTCACGGAGTTTTATTCAGGAGAGTGAGGGCTGGGGGAAGTGGAGGAGGAGGCACGAAGAGGAAGAGGAGGCTCTTTGCATCACTGCGAAGGATCTGAATTTAGAAAAAAAAATCCTACATAGCCTAAGATACAAAATTGTCTTTAAAAAAGCTTCACTATTTGAAAAATGCGTCGCTACCTTGTTTAATAGTGATCTATTTCAGACCTATTTCTATATGTACTTCAGATCACACATTATATATTCTACAGTCAGTGTTTCTTGATTTAATTTTATAGAAGTTTTTAGGAAATCTGTTTCTTAATGTTAAATAATTTGTCTTGGGGTTTCTTTTGATAAGTATTTGTCAATTTTCACAGTAGAATCCTAGTAAGGAAGTTCAGCAGTTCAAAGCCTAAACAAGATAAAGAAGAAAAGACAAAATTTGGATTCACTCCTTTTTTAGGTATGATGCTGGGTGAATGCCAGCCCAGACAGGCTGGCTGTCTAGATTATTAAAGTGGTTGGTTCATACTGTTTGGAGGAAAGAGAAATATCACCAGATGACATGTTGGTTATGAGGCATTTCATCTGCTTTAAATCTCAGTTTGGAAATTCCTTCTTTGGGGGAGAGGAGAGGAGAGTTTCTTTTATGAAACCTGTATTTCCCTAAATCTCTGCTGTTTCCCTTCATTGCCTGCGTTCTCATGGATTTGAAACACTGCCCCATGATGAAGAAGGCACTAAATAAAAAATGATAGTCCCCCAGTGATGGGACCTGAGGAATTTATGAAGTTTGATTATCTGATCTGGGCTGCAGGATGAGGGCAGGAAAGACGGGTCTGAACTCGTGGCAGCGAGGAGTCCCGCCAGCTGTCTGCTCCCTGCAGCTACCAGCCCACGACCTTTATTTTACAGGTCTAGTAACGATGTTCTCTTCTTTGGAGGTCGCTTAGGAGTGATATGTTTTCATTAGTGCCTCTGCCTTACCCATCATATTTTTCCCAGCCAGTGATTTGTTTGGGAGCTGGATACTAGGTGGATTTCACACTAATTATGAACCAGCTTCTTATCGCAGAGCTGGCTCTGCTCCTGAGCCCAACGAGTCCTGAGTTTCTGCTTCTAAAAATCTGAGTCTGTATCAAATTATCATTACAAAACAAAAAGGAAGGAGCGAATATCAGAGCAAGGAGAAGAGCATCCGAGACAGCCTGCGCTTCTTGTCTCTCAACTTGGTTTTAAAACCCATAAAGGCGTAAGTCCCCTCTGGTGGGCAGCCCTCAGCCGGCTCTCCCCTGTGCCCAGGTGCCCCATGTGCTTTGCCGGGCTGGAGCACAGAGCGCTTTCTCCCAGGATCACACTCACACCCACCAGAGTGAAGGTTCTAAAGGCGACCTTAGGAATTCAAAACGTGTGTGTCCCCAGTCTAGCAATTTATTTATTGGTAGGTGCTGTAATGTTATGAGAAGAGGTTAGTGCAGAAGAAGGCTTAAACCTTGGCAGGGGAGAAACCAAAGGATGCTTTCTGTAGGAAAAGCAGCTGTTGTTACTAATTGTGCTCAGTTACACAACTTGATCCTAGCACAGAAAGGTTCACATTCATATTTCAGTGGATAGATGGAAAGAAAATAAACATGAAACAGAAAAACAGAGAACATCAAAACAAATAGTTTAGAGAGGAGAAGAGGGATTTATTTTTTTTTTACTGTATTAGTTTTGGTGAGAACATTTTTTGTCATATGTATAATAATTATGAAAACTACATCATATACATTTATTTTTAAGGGATCAATTAATTAAAAAGTTTTAATGTATTGCAGTGCTCCAAGGACTTCCTGGGTCTGGGTATGTGCATGCCCGCAATTGCTAGCTTTTAAAATCCAGGTCTTTTCTAGATGCCCTTAATTTTTACACATGTCTAAAATTATTTTCGTATATATGACATCTTTTTAATGCTGTGTATATATGACATCTTTTTAATGCTGTGATCCTTGCATCTTTCTAGAAGAATGTTTTGGTTTTATTTTAAGCATAAGTAGAGCTGTCTGGCCCCAGCAAGCGCAGAGTGCTGCCGCTTCAATGTTTAGTTTTCTCCTGTCTACAGCAGCACTTTCTCCTGGTTGTGAAATGCTTTTGAGGGATTGTTCCAGATTGTATTCCATATTCTTCAGTTATTTCTACTCCCATGAATCTCAAAAATCTCCATTTCCCTTGCCTTCTGGGCAGGGTTTTCCCTCAACTTGGTGTTCCCCGGGAGAGAGTACCCCTGTCGTGCCTGAGGACATGAGTATTTGGGAGGATGCTCTGTGCCTGCAATCCCAGAGATACAGCAGACGGAGGGTACTGCTGGGTGGGGACTTTGCTGAGCACCTTCACTAGTGAGGTTCCAGAGGTGCCATCGCGTCTGCTTCGGGTTTGCAGGATTGCTCTCCTGTGCATGTTGCACTTCCATTCTGTCACTGTTTGCTTTCTCACCCCCGCAGAAGTTTACCAAGCCCGGGCTAGGACTGATCTTTGTTTGAGACAAAGTGATCTTTCTAATTTGCATAGGTTGGGTTTTTTTCCTTAAAAAACTGCCCACCACAGAATCCACTAAACCTCATTGCTTTTGCTCTCAAATCCTTGCATCTATTAGGAGAACACTTGTGTCTCTTGCACATATGTATATACATGTATATGGTAAGCATCAAAAGAAATCCCGTAGCTTGCAAACATTTTTGCTGTTGTATAACACAGAAGCAGAATGTCTCAAAGACTCTGCTCCAGGGCTGGTTGTACCTTTGCTGGGGTTTGAACTGTTTTTCTGCAGTGTAGGAAATCCTTACCAACCACCTGATAGGCAAAGAAGGTCCACGTCTTCTCTAAGGAGACTGGCCAGAAAGGTGCTTGCGTTTCAGCAATATTGTAGCCTAGCAAATGCTCTTCTAAAAATGGAAGTCTTCTAAAAAATTGAGTTCTGATCCTTTTGGCAAAGTCTTCTGCCATTTTTTAATGGAAATTAGAGTCAATTAAGTTGTTATATAATATTTACAGGACAGGAAAACCCACCTTATTCAAATGTGTTCTGTCTTTTTGGATAGAGTCAAAATTTTGACTTGGATAAATATTGCATGATTTTGGCATTAATCTGAAGTTTTATCCAGATTGCTTGACCTTTCTGAGGTGATAAAAATGAAGTTGGAAACCTTGAGAGCAGTTTGTAAACTTGGTGCTTCAAAGGCTTGCTGTAAATACAACAGGAACAGTTTTCCGCTGTGGTGTTCCAACACTTCTCTTTTCAGTTTCATTGGGGAAGGTGACAAGCAAAAAAGAATTGTATAAATGTTTAAAACTGGTTGAAATATATAGTACAAGTTTGGTTCATTGCATGATAAAAACCTGATTTGGATTCACTGTGAGAATAGCTTCACTTCTGCCCCCAAATCCCATTTTTCATACATGTATCACCTGGGAATCTTACTCACAACCTTCAGTTTTCAAAAGTTAATTAAGAATTTAGTGTCATAGTATCATCACAAGGCTTCTTGCTATCATGTCTTTGCAAAGGTTATAGCATTAATGAGGTATGAAAGCAGATGAACTACTAATCCAAGATGTATGCTGAATTGCCCCCTTAAAGTAACAAGCTCAAATTATCAAGCACCTCATTTAGTTAAGAACAGAAATATGCAATTCCAAATCTATTTCAGAAATATATTTTGACCAATTCAGAGGCCAACAACATCTTGCACAGAATTAATCCTGGGCTTAAAACTCTATAAGAATAGCAACATATAAATACTTTCTTTTCCTTGCTCTTCCTCACTGGGAACAGAAAAGCACACCATTTTTCATAGAGACAAGCAGTTTAGGATCTTGGCCAGTAAGAGCAGAGGAGGACTTCTGTCCTTTGTGGAGGAAACATGACAATGCAAAAGGGAATATAGATCGTAGGCATTGGTTTCTGAAGAACACAGGCAGTTGATGAATTTTGTGCAGAAAAGCATGCTTGGGAAAACAAGAATCTCTTTGAAGTTCTTTTTTACTGCTGCAATCTGAGAAACTGGGGTAGCTCAGTCTGCATCATTCACTGATACCTTTGTATATGACTCAGGCAATACGATTTTAAGATCTTTTTACAGATTAGGGACTCTTTTAACTTGCAAAATGTGTGGCATTGCTAAATGGCTGGTAAATTCACACAACTTAAAAATATACGCTGAGTTCAGTTTTTCATTTTAGATTTGTGGTTCATCCTTTTGGAGCACTTGAGCATCGCTGCAGCTACAGCACTGTGTCTTGTGATGGCCCTTGACTAGCTTCTAAGCCAGGGCATTTGCATATTCATCCCAAAACATGATGAGTGCTCTATGAAACGTGGGATAGTGATCCTGCCAAACTCCTTAAAATAAGGGTTCAACTCAAGTGCAACCACCAATAGCTGTGCAATTAAAAACCCAACTGGACACAAAAGCCTGATGCAGTACAGCGTGCGTGTTAGCGGTCAGGCCCTTAGGAGCTGACAAAAAGCTCGGCTTTCAGTTCTGTTGAAATGGGGTGATTTCTGCCTGGCCCCATAAGACGATGTGTTCGGTGGGGGAGAGTTATTTCCCCGTGTATGAATTGGGAAGGAACCTGTGAGGGAGGGTGTGGAGTACAAATACAGGGAGTGCATGTTTTCACAGTGTGTCCTTGTTTACCCCGTGCAGTGGCTTCCCCGGGCATTTGATTCCTTGGGTGACAATGCATTTGATTGTAAGCAGCGAGCAAATGTTATGCTGGTTTCTTACACGTACGCACAAGCAAATTCTGTCTGGTGGTTTGCCACTTGCTCCCAAGATGGCAAACAAGCTTTTGAATCCCAAGCAACCTCTTTCAGTGCTGGATAAAAATGTAATATACGGGAAATTAGTTCAACTGAAAATCAGTTCTGCCAAGGGGAAAATTTTAATGCTGAAAGTCTGTCACAAAATACGAGTTATTACAATGGGTGAATTTACAAATTGCTGTCAAACTGGTGCTGAATGATGTTAATATGGTTGTTTAGGGCAGTGCACATGTAATTATTAACTGTTATGATACAATGCCATTATTTCTTCTGGGTCTATATACTTCTATTCAGGGTGCTTCTGCTATTGGGATTTTCAGGCAGCCTTGTCAATACAAAGCCTTCTCCTTTGAATGTGGAGCTGAAGAACTTTGTCTATATCAGATTCACCAGAAGTCCGTACTACTACTGTTACTGAAAAGGAAAGAAAAGAAAAACAAAACAAAACAAAAAACCGCATGTAAACCAGTATCAGTTTCTTGTGGGTAAAACATTACAGAGCAATGTATAAAGACCAGTTAAAGTAACTTTGATGCCCTTCTGTCCTGGTTTGAGGTAAAACAGAACAAGTTTGGCCCAAACGACAACACCTTCAAAACATACGTCTGAGGGATGGAATGATAATGGTATTGAGTTGAATTCCAGGAGTGCACCTAGGTGAAAGCTTGGACTGAATTTAATTCAGTGAAATACACCAAGAATTCAGCGCAATTCAATGCAATCAACTTCAGACCATGCATATGGGGTGGAGAGCACGTTAGCTTCTGGAAGTGCCACGGGTTCTCCAGGATTTGGAATTGCAGTTTTACCTCTCGCCCGTGGGGTAGTCCTGTCAGGCTCACATTGGCAGTCTGGAGTTTTGATTTTTTTTCAACAAGACCAAAGACCACCAATGCTAGCGCCAGCCTTTTACTCTCTTCCCTCTCGTGCCTGATTTTCTTAGGTGAGGGTATTTCAGATAATGTATAAAATGATAGATTTTTGCAGTATTGCAGTCTGGGGAGCTTGACCTGTGTGCTGTGGTAGTTCAGCCTCTTGGCTGTAAGTTCCCTGTATTTGCGCTTTAAATAAAAACTGCTATTTCTCATCACTCTTTCTGACCCTGGAGCGGTGGAAACAATCTGTTCTCACTGAGAAACGCTGAAGCTATGTGCAACTGGAGCAAATATAAATTTGGATTTATGTTATATATCTGTGCAAAATTTTGAGAGAAAATTGTTTTTGAGGAAAGTCAAGTTTGTTAGATGGCCAGAATGCCGGCATTTCTGAATCAATGCAAGGGCAGTGCTTTGGAAAAGAGGGTACGTGGTTCAATGATGAATGGAAAGCAACAGTTAGAAATCAAAAACTATACATACCAATCAGGAAATGGAAAAACTAGGTAGATTGTATTAGAATTAGTATAAACTCAAGACGGAATTTAAGACCGTCGGGGCAAATCGGTGGGTAGAAAAGCCATAGCACTTTGTAGAGTTGAAGGGTGTCTTTAAGCTGGTGAGTGGAGTACCGAGATCCCTACCCCGGGGAAGATCAGGGCCACCGCAGTGTCTGGCTGCTGAGTGCTTCTGCCCACGGCTGGTGTGTGTGGAGCCACCTGCAGGGTCATTCTCCAGAGTTCATAAGTGTCCCTGGATGGCACAGTCCAGGTCAGAGCAATGACTCAGTAGAGTTGATGTAATCATTGCTAATGACAGGATCGCTTACAGGAAGTAGTAATCTGTCCTTAGAACATGCAGTTCAGCGTGGCGGTACAGGAGACAGAGAAAGCCAGCAACGGTACTGTGGCACATCTTAGGAGAGGTGCCTCTTGTTGTAGCACTCTGAGTAATTTCCATCTGTTGACATAAATTCATACAAAATTTTCAATTGAATAAGTCTTCTCCATTGTAGCTGCACAAAGAGCCTGTGATAAATAAAAAAAATGTATTGTTTCAGTACTCAAACCTCTAAGTCTAAAGGTGGGAAATTTGGGATTCAACCGACATTTTCAACAAAATTTTAAAAATCCTTCTTCTTCCTGTGCATTTTATTCCGAGTCTCTCTAAATGTTGTTTCCCATTAGTTTATATATCTTTTGAAAAGCATTGAAAATTAACCTAGATACAAAAAAGGGTTTAATTTTTTTTTCTTTTTGAAAATGTGGAACTGAAATACTATCAACCCATTCAAAGTTTTCATGTCTTTTTTTGGCTGAAGGCATTAGCGGAATTTATCCAAGTGTCACAAAGACATTGTGCATAGCTACACTGTCAGGAAGGGCCGGTAGGACTCTCGGAGATCTAAACAGGCGAAGCCAGAGTAGGTGCATTTACCTCTGAGTATTACTGTAGTGAGACGATCGTATAGTGGTACATAAAGAGCTGATGTAGACATGTTTAAAATGGTCCTGAAAAACTCGTGAGGTTGCACAAGGTGCCAGAAAGATTATTATGGAGTGTACAGGTCATGCATAATGTGGAAGCTGTTTTAAAATGACGTCTGCATTGAAAATGATGTGTAAACAATATTTTGCTTTGTCTTCTGCTAAGGACTGCCTTGAAATGCTCGGTCTCCCTGTGATGCAAATGTAGGCTTTTCACAGCCTTAAGAGGATTTGGTGCGTGTATTTCATCAGTGGTTCTGATGACTGAACTAGGTTGCTCATTAACTGCTGGACAGCTCATTAATTTTTCAATGAACTTTTTTTCCTTGCCTTCTAGGTTTATGATGAATGTGACTTGGGAAGGTAAAGATTTGTCCTTCACAGCAGATGGTTATCAGGCGCACCCCAGGCTGGTGGTGATAGTACTGAACAACGATCGCGAATGGGAAAAGGTGAGTGTTACCTCTGGGTAAAAGACATGAGAGGAGATAGGAGAGATTTGGTAGAACCCTATCAATGACAAGTAGACAGATTAACGTCACAGATGCCAGTGATTATATTCTGCTGTAGCAGGTTTGTCACAACAGTTCAGAAATAATAATTTTACCTTATTCTGAGTAGGTCTAAGGAGTTTTAACAGGGAAAGTAACATATCAGTGAAGATATGCTACGTGGATCTCAGAAGATTTCTGTGAAACACGCCTTGCATTTCTTCTTACAATTTAGTAAAATAAAATGGATGACTGAAAAATCTCCAGAAACTTGGGCCTTAACTACCTAAATTTGGGTGTATTTGTATATCTTGACAACTCCAGTCCTGTTATTTGCTTGGGTTTGTGTTCTTTAACAGATTTTAGAGTAAAAGTACACTTTTTTTTTTTTAAACTACGAAATTCCTGTTGAATTGGAGGATAATCCCTGTAACATTTGCCTAAAAAATTCAGAGTCTTGACTTATGTTCTTCCAGTAGGCAAGTGATTCCTATAAACGTCTATATAGATTAGAAGGAAAAGTGTCTTAATATCAGGGCGAATCATATATGCGAGTAAGAAAAGCAAAGTTTATCATGAGCATTTTTTCTTTAAAAGTCCCACCTCAGCCTGTCATTGTTTTGGCTCTGAGTATTGCAGGCTACCTGTGGTCCCATGTTTTAAAAAGAGGGGACCTTAGAAACTGTTTGCAATGTGAGACTGTAGGAAATAATACATCTGTATCATCCACCAGTTTTAATTTAAATTCATAGAGCATGATCCTGCATTATCTAAATTGCTGATGAAATCTATGAACTCTCTCTCTTATAGTTTTAGGATCCCATAAAATCAACTCAAAACTCCACTTTGTAAGACCGCAAGACTCTTCGTGATGTTGAATAATAATGACAAAATAAGAATTACTGAAGGACATCTCAGTAAATATGCTAGTCATGCAAAAACACGGTCCTAGATTATGCTATGTATTTCTTTATGTTCATTTGATGCAAATTTAATTCTCTGGATAAATTTAGTCCTGTCCAAATGTGTCAGTCTGAATCTTTGGAGGAATCTTTTGCTCAGGAACTGTTATGAAAATTTCTTACCCTATTTTAAAATTCTTCAGCAGTTTGCATATCATATATAATGTTCTGGAAAAAAAATATACTACTTGGGGAATATTAGTATGAAGCACCAAAGGGAGGAAATGGTTAGAGAGGCAGCCAACAATGCTTATGGTATAATTTCATACATTTTGTTCCTTGAAACTTCTCTAAAGAGACCATTCAAAGGACAAGGGGAGATAGGTTTGATGTTTTTGGAAAATGAGCTAACAGCAGCAAAGAGATCCTGGATATGTGAACCGCCATTATTTGCAAGAAATAACATGAGCCTGTTTTAACCTTCAGGTGACTCCCCTCTCAGAGAATGGAAGCTGTGGGGCAGGTTTCGCTGTATCTAACCGTGAGCATTGTATGGTAGCAGCGCACGCTTCACCTGCTGTGCTGCCCTTCAGCACTCTCTGTAGGCTGATGCTTACGCTGTCTGTGCACCGTTTTCCATCTGGTAAACCCCTTCCTGCTTATTGCCGTGTTTGAGGGGCTTATGGGAGGAAAAAGAATGACTGAAGGGAGGCTCCTGCCCAGAAAAAAACTTATGCAGCCGGTCCTAGCTGCCCCTTTGCTTTAGAGCCCTTTCGGTAGCAGGGCAGAGGAGTCACTTGGGCAGAGCCAGCCTGTCCCTAGCTGCAGCTTGTGTGTCTGCTTCTCTATCGTAGGACTATGGGAAGGGGGCCAGGTTTAATTATGTCAGAGAGGAGAAGTGAAAGACGGCCAAGAACAACTTGTCACCACCAGAATTATTCTTCTGACCACAAGCTGATCCCTGCCTCTGTGGATGAAGACAAATAAACTGACTAATCAATTATCCTGGCAAGCTGGATGTAGCTCTCGGCTATCCCAGAGCACCCCACATCTATAGCAGCAGAGCATCACTGTGCACTTCAGAAATAATAGGACAGTTCCTCTGACTTAGAGACACGAGAAGGCCTTTGCCCACCCCCTGGTTTATTTGAACATCCCTCTAGTGTCATCTCGACGTTCTTTCCAAGTTGCAGTTCTCACCCCATATCTCTTAGCCAATTTCTTTCCCCTTGTTCCCTTCTTCTCATGCTGTTTTGCTCAATTTCAAAACTGTCAAAGTTACTCATCTGAGATGTAACATTTCATGCTCTGAGTTTCCAGACAGGCGCATGCTTTTACTTCCAATTACAGTATTGCAATGAGTATCACAGTATTGTTTTATTGAAGTCTTATTAAATATCTTCAATCCTATATGGAAAACATCAAGTCCTAGAATCTAATTAAATGATTTACTCATGTGAAAAACTGACAATGCAACAGCCTGCTAATCCTTGTAATGTAACTAATGTACACGGAAATTGCGAGTAGCTACTTTATTATTTATGTAAGAAAGAGTAATTGTGGTTTATGTGAAGATTTTTTACCCGGTATTCTTCTGAAAAGACAAGATTTAATATTAAAACTCAGTTTTCTTTGGTTTTAGTATAATAATCTGCTTTTACTTAAATACAGTTTTTCCTTGGTCACAAAATTGATATACTTGACTTGAGGCTTGAGGTTATAGAAAATCCATTCAACCATAGTTGAAGAGCGTACATCTTACCCCTAGGAAAATAACTTCCTTTTTCTTTACAAATGACTCAGTATCAAAACTTTGAAGTGGTAACTTCACATATCAATGGGGTTGACTGAAGGATTTGTCCCATATCAGATTCTGAAAAAAGCTGGTTGAATGATAATAGTTTGAAGTCTGAAAATCACTTTTGCTAAAGCAGCTACTCAAACTTCTGACATCAACATTCGTATTCTTGCAGCTAATCTTGACAGGCAAAGGGGCTGCTGTTCTCAGGCAAGAGATTTTTAAGACGACAAGCGTAATGTGCTTGTTTCAGTGAAACTTGATAAATTTGCCAGAGTTAAGTGTTGCCCAAGTATCACCAAAGCCCTGCAGGAACACTGTGCCAGTGCTGAGAACCCCCGTCGGAGGTCCAGCAGTACTAGCTGCAACTCCCCATCAAGCTTATCTCAGCGAGGTGTGACCTGGGGGTCTCACCCACCCCATTAACTTCACCAAGTTGCAAACTTCACAGTCCATTCGTCTTTCCCCTTTTGTTTGTTTGGTGGGTTTTGTTTTGGTTTGTTTTTTTTAAATTTTTTTAATGTGGAAATAAAACCAATCAATCCAATATTAAAATCATATACTAGAACGTTATTAGTAGTGGCAAAATTAGCTGGTTTAACTAGCTGTGCTTACCATATATGTTAAGTAAGGTAGGGAGGACTGTATAGCATTTAAAGATGAGTGCATTCCATGTGTAAAGAGGAGTTCCGGAACAAAACCAATTTTTACTGGTGCTCCAAGATAGATACAGATAAAATTACCATAGTGATCTGTATTCTGGGTGAATTTGTGAATATAAGTGACCTACATTTTTGTAGCTAATGAATTTTTACGAGAGGGAAGAGTACCGGCTACCACATGGCACAATCGCTAGTTAAATGCCACTGCAAGAACTATTACTTACATGAAGGTTTATTCTCAACGTAACCAATCATCTTCAACTTTCTATTAATGCAGATTTTAATGTAGAACTTGATTTTGCTCTGATTAACTAGCACATGCCAGATTTACAAGCTCTGTGTGAGGTTGTACACGTTTGTATCTGAGTAGGAATGAGTGGGCAGAGGGTGCACGATTCCCGCCTGGAATAAATGAACCAAGGTCTTCACAGAGAGCTCCATCTGGCTACTAACATCCGCTGTCATGTAGCCGAGAAAAGACAGCTATCATATCTAGGGGTATAACTGAAGCTTCTCTGGACAAGAACTAAAAAACCTAACTCTTGGTCAGATTTCTGACAGAGCTTTTTGTCAGAGTACTGCGAGAATAAAAGGTCACTGAGATGGTACAGGGTAGTTTCCTGGGAAATTTCAATTGATTTCAGGGCTGGGATCGTGACAGCTAAAGGATCCTGATGCCTCATGATAGACACTCCCTAAAAGTTGTGAAGAAATGCATGTATTTTAACTAGAACAGGTGAAATTGCATAATCTACTCATCCCTTTGCTGGTGTATCTTTTGTCGGTAGCTCTGTGGCCTAACATGATATATTTTCTTTGCCCATAGCAGAAACAGCATGCTCTTTAACATCTGTTGGGTTGTCATTTTCTTTGTCCTATCCTTGTTGCTTAGTGTATTTGGTCTTCCTGTAAATATGCCTATCCTGACACTTGCTGTCGAGTGAAAATTGCGTGTTGTTTCTGCATCAGGGAGCTTTTATTTAGCCTCAAGGCCTTTCCTTTGACCTTTACTGTACGGAATTGTTTGAATTGCACCAATTATTATGCAGCATTTCTTAAATCCTCTATTCCCGAGGAGGATGGTTCCCTCCTTTCTGCTGCTGTAAAGGAATCGCAGCTACCATGGAAAGCAGTGGTAAAGTGTACTTTGCTCCTGTTCTTTGCAGCCAATATTAGAGAGGAGATTAAAGAGTAGGAAGACTTTCAGGGCAGTTCTTCCTCTCTGGAGGTAAAGGTATTTGCTATCTGGACATTCCTAGAGAGCTGCAAGGTCTTCACTGAGTGCAGAAGTCACAAAAAATCATCCCTCTCTGGGAGGTGGAGGAAGGGGCTGGGGATTTGTTTAGCTCTTTTCCTTTCTGATGACATAATCGACTGGTAAAACAGCTTCTCTGGCGTGAGTTATTTGGGACATTTCCCAGTACCAAAACTGTACCAACTACTGAGGATTTGGTGACTGCTCACTACTAAATCTGTATTGAAAAATGAGGCTACAGGAGGTGGTAGCTTTTCTTTCTCCTGCTGTTTGTTTATGGTCTCTCTGGGTGCTGTGTTTTCCTCTGAGCCCTGCTGGTCGCAGGATTGATGCCTTCTTGGCAGCGTAAGGAGCAGCCATGAGGGAAGAGTGGTACATTTCCATACTCCATCTGAGATTTTGCAGCAGATTTTGAAAACTTCAAAGTCTTTAAATGGACGTCTTCAAACCACCCAGGACTGTAAAACACTCCCTATTAATAAGACATGAAAGTGCTCACGTCATGTTTAGTAATTTAAATTTAGAGTGTCATTGTGAAATATGGGCCTACAGAAACGCGAAGCCACACAAAGGTTTGCAGCAGAAGGTATACAACAGCTGCTGCTTCTGGAGGAAGGATTTTGCTCTTGTGCTTTGTTCTGCAGCTGCCTGTTATTGCTAACCCGACAAACTCAATTTATGCTTTCTAGTTATTGACTTAAAACTTGCCAGCGTAGCTCTTCCCTGTAAGTGGAAAAGTGTGATGAAATGAAAGTAATAAATAGTTTTTCTATAAAGCAAGAGGAGTTAGATTTTGCATTTGCTCAGCATTATTTTCTTCACAAAAGTGAGACAGCTCAAAAAGTATGTTTGCAATATGTGCGTGTGTTTAATGTAGAAAGAATATCCCTGAAGTTTTTTCTCTTTTCGAAGGTTTGATCGGGTTGTCCTGGGAGTGCATTTCATATCCATGTTGTCATGTAACATATTTTCTTACAAAAGGATGATGACTGTGTATTGCGTACAGTTCCCATCTGCTGGGAAGAGGGTGATAGGACCGAGTTATTTGTTTGTTTTCTGTGAGATATGCCGGTGTGACAGACTCCCTTTTCGTGCCAGCTTTGGCACGCAAGGGAGAACATACTCTGCTCTTTTCTCTCTCTGCTCAGGATCTGGCCTTGCTCTTTTTCTCTGATTCAATGGTCTCTGTGAGGATGTGCGATTAGGATTATGTCAATCATCCCAGTGTTATTTAGACACTGCTTTAGAGTGCTTTAGAGGTATCTCCATGAGGTACAGCAGTGCATAACTTTGCAAGTTGTCTGCCTGTCTTAGGCTACTGTATTTATCAAGTTGTTACAGAGAAACACACCAAATACGTCATTACTGCCCTCCTCGGCTGCAATCTTTGAAAAATAAATAGGCATGTAGGAGATGGTCAAGCCGTGTATGTAATACAGTGAGTCTGTAAGGTGATTTAGACAACAGTGGATGAGATGAGGACCCTGTGATTGCTAATTCAGTCTGACATCAAACAAGCCCTTCCATGCTCTCAGCTATTTTCTGCTCTCCTTCCTGTATCCCGTGGAGACTAAGCCAAAGGGAATATTCCAGACTGCATATCAAGATGGAGAAAACAGGAAAGAATGTACAAGTTTAAAAGGAATATAATACCATTGCAAGTCCATACTTGAAGCTGAGTTTTGCACCTACAATAGTGAATCAAGGGTTTGATTCGTTATTGAAACTATTTTTTTTTATGAGGGTCCCAGTCTTTTGGCCATAAGTAAAGATTTTTATAACTTGGAGCAGGATCTTCCCCAAAAATTATTCTATTGCCCTGTTTTCAATTGAGGGAGATCTATATTTCTCTGGGATCACGTCATGATCAGTCTAACTAGAAATGACAGAAATTTATCATAAATCTCTGGATATTTTGTGGCATTTCCACACAGTAAAGGTATTTACACGTAGCTTTTGGCAGTTCCGTAACGGAGCATCTGCATTACCCTCAGCTTGGATTTTCTTTTTTAAAAACATTTGCTTTACAGATACACACTACTGTGTTTATTGTTTTAAAATCATTCTTAATGCAGTTTTACCTTCCCTTTCAATTTTTGAATCTAGCAACACAGATATTTCATTGTATATGCTGAGAGTAAACTCATTTTCACTTTTAATTTCTCTAGTAATGTTAGTTGGATTCTTAGGAGGCCTAAGCAGGAGAGCTCTTTTTCTAGACATACTTTTGTGCTTTTTGCACTTCAAGTATGCTATTCTCTTCTGCACTGCTTGACTTGCTATAGACTAATGTAGTCTTAGTCAAATTAACTAAATGTAGTTAATTTGGTTTAAGGTTGGAGTGTAAATCAAATTTTCAGACCTGTTTGTGAACTATTCAGTAGTTGTATCTTTCATGCTGCGTAATCTAGAAGTCCAGACGTCCCTCCTGTACTTCATTTAATGCTCTATTAAATGGTTGTCATTCTAAAAAAGTCATGTTACCTAAGTGCAAAAGAGATTTTACAGAACACATTTTACAAAAACAGCTATATTTTTCCTGTATCCTACGTGTGCCTAGAGGTGCTAAGGAAATGATTCCTCAGCACATGAGATTTTGTAACAGCACATGGTTGCGGGTGAAGATGACTGTGTGTTACACCGAAGTGGGGATTGATGGGGGTCTTATAAATATTTTTGAACTTCCAGGAAAGAGGTAAGGAGTAAGTGAGGAAAGGTACGCAGGTGAGACTGAGCAAACTGCCCTGATTCATCTACAGTGAAACTTCCTGTCATTACGGAGTGAATATTATAAATATTTTATCTTATATTGGCTTCATTTTAAATTCAGCATGGCTGGGCCTGCCACACCAACTCAAATACATATGAGATTCTCCTTAACGCAGTTGCCATATGTCTCTGGCTGCCTACTGTTAGCGAGCTGTGCTTTCAGCTGAGTTCTCTGGGGCAGCAGTCTTGCTTCCAGGAGCTGGGGAAAATTATTATCCCGACCAACACAAAGTTTTGAAATCTTAAAAATGTTTCCATTCTGTTTCAGAGGTGAAATAAAAAAAAAAAAGAAAATGTTGCATAAAGAATATCTGTATCAGGGATACCAATATTAGTAGGTAAGCATGCTAATTTAAACACTGACCGCTTCTGCCTCAAATCTAGACACTTGGACTTGGTCGGAGGATGCCATGTTTAGTTCATTTCATGAGCAGCTATAATGGTCATGAAGTAGCACACTCTGAAAATGAGTGCTGCAAAACACTGGAGGCAATAGAATTTTGAAGCTGTCCAGGTTGGTAAACTATTTCACTGTAAAATGGTTTATTCAAATATCACCGTTGTCTCCTACTGAGAGCAGAAACTGAACTTTTCATATTCTACTTTTACATACGAACTTTTTCGTATTCTGCAGCATTTATAATGACCTTCACAGGTGAAACCAGGACTTGCATGCTTTTTTTAACTCAGATATTTAGCTTTGTTGTCATAGGTAAGCCACTTCAGAAGTCAGTGCTGAATAAGGACTTGATATTTGGGTTTGCACACAAAATCTTACACTTCATAAGCAGACCTCTTTATAATGTTCTGAAAGGAAATGAGCATGTGTAGTTGTTATAACCTGTTGGTTTTTTTCCCTAAGCATTTGGAGGTTTTAAAGTCATTCGAATACTAGATCTGACTTCCATAAGTGACATAAATGCCAATCCTGCAGGACACCTACATATGGCTGCAATTTCATAAATTCTCTTTATTTTGATAGGAAACTGCTCATGTTTTAGTTTTGCTTATTCTACAGCTTTTCTGTGTCATTTCAACCCTTCACTCTGTAAAAAAGGTACACTATCAATTGCACAAGGATGTCAGAAAAACAAAAAAATATATAAAGATTAAAAAAAATGTGTAAATTATATCATTCGTATTCTTAATAACAATTTAGTTCTGCCCGAACTAAAAAGCTTCTAATACAATTATAAAAATCCTCCCATATTTTGACCACATGCTTTAATTGTGTAAAACTAAAATCTTACCCTCCACTTAAATAAAAAAGGAAAAAGTGTTTTGATGATTCAAACCTGTAGCAGAATGATAGAAGTGCAGCATGTAATCTTCAACAGTATACCTATTTTAAAATCAAAAAACCAAATGAACATGGAAACTGTTCACTTATGAGTCCAGCATCAGCAGCAGAGCAAATCCAATGCCTGTGCTAACCATTGATTAATTAGAACAAGCAAATCCAACAGAAACATTTCCGAAACTAAAGGCTACCTAAAAAAAACCTACAGGCTCTTTCTTATTACTACCTTTCCTCATTTGCCATTCTTAGCCCACTAGCAAGGACTTTCAGGGCTTTTCTGCCTTTGGCTTTTCTACCATTCATCATGACGTTGATCTGTTTCTCTTACACTTTTTTCATTGGGCTTTCTGACACTGTGGGTTGCTCACAGTACTGGTGGTAGCAGGGGCGACGTGCAATGGACGTGTGGTTTTTGCACCATGTAAAGCCCAGATGAAGTCATTGTGACTCCCTGGGACTGCAGCAGTAGACCACTTTGGAGAGAGAAGTAGGGATGCCCCTAAGACCCAAGGCAAGGTCTTAATTTTTAATTATTTTTTAAAAATAAAGTTACAAGGAGTGAATGTTGAGATAAATCCATGGAATGCAACAGGTAAAAAAAAACAACTTTTCACCTAACATTAGATTCACTCAATACATAACACTTCAACACAGATGCAACTGTCAAAAGAAATTAGCGTTTCCAGCAGTTCAGCCATTTAAAAACATCGTGGGTTATATCCTCCTCAGACCAAGAACATGGCAGTTACTCCAGCTGAAGTATGAAAGGGTGTCAAGATTCCTCTTTTAACAGCATCAAAGCAGTCGGTATGTTATCGATAGGCTTAGGTGAACTCATCGTGTTGTGGGCAGCTGGTGCTGCTGTTGGTCCGTGTGAGAGCGATGCAGGTGCAGGGGTGGCTGGCAGAGGGAAGTGCCTCAGGGTCCGGCAGAGCTGCCTCCTCCCAGAATCCTGTAGCCAGTGATTTAGAAAGGCAGGTGCTGCCACTCCGATAGTCCTGAACGGGCAAATGCAACTGAACCTCAGTCGTGGCTTTCTTTCCTCTTGCTAGTTGGAAAAGGCAGACGGTCGGGCACATTTTCCACTTCTGAAATCCATCGTAGTACTTGGCACATTTGCTGTTTGACTCAAGTACTGAACTGGCTGGAATTCTCCCCATTCCAGATGGCCAACTTCATGGTATACTTAGGGCACAGATAAAACAACACAGTGTAAGCTAACGTAACCACCAGACTCTGCTGTGAATGTGATTAATTGGCAATTAAACTATTTTTGCAATGTAAGTGTCTCATACAGAGTTAAAAAGATTTGTTTCCCTGTGTATGAAATTGTTTTTCTCACAAAGGCTTCACCCATTGTGTTTTGGTTAAATTTCATGCTAGAACTGGATGTAGTAAAAATACTGTGCCTGGTTTTCATTCATTTAGGTGTGAATTCCTAATTCCTTTGAGATATTTTGAATCTCCTAATTTAAGTGCGTAGAGATTTGGCATTTTTGCCTCCTACATTAAAGTTCAGCAAAACATCTTGACTTATAAACGGGAAACTGCAAAGGCCGTGTGCTTATATGCTTCCTTAAATAGGAATGGATATAAATCATGTTCTTCAGGATTTTTCGTGATTCATTTTAAAGTCCTTAGAAAACAGAAGGTAGATGACAATTTTCTTTACATTTGGTCTTGGAACCCAAGTCTTTCATTGTACTGTTAATTCCCACCATTTTCCTTGCAAAACAAATATTTTAGCAGCCTCATGATTATGTTATAATTTGTTCAGTTTAAGCAACTGAGGAATTATTAAAATGCATTAGGTTATAAATGTTGTGGATTGCTAGCACATTTATATTCTCTATCATCACTACTCAGATAAAACATACAATTAGATTTATGGCTACAAAGGAGTTCAACACAATCTGAGGAAGAAAATGTGAGAGTTGTCAAACTATTTAGAACATATGCCCCTTTCTGGTATTCTGGAACTGGAAAAAAATGTAGGTTAATTTAGAAGGGATAATTTATAATACTAAATAAATAGACAATTTTACTGTAAAGTGTGGTATGCTTTCTTAAACTCCCCCAACAGTTGGCAGTAACTAAAGCAGAATAAAATAGGTTACTTCTAATAAGAGCCAGATCATGCACAATTGAACTTGTGTTTACTAAAAATGTGGTTTGGGCTGGCTCAGGTGTGATGGGACCCCAGGTAAAGGCTTTCACAGTGGCTTTTCAGGCTATAAGAATAGAAGAGTCTTCCCTTTTAAGAATATACAGAAATGGTATTATGATACTTTGGTTATCAGTTTAATGTGTGTGGGGGGATTAGTTTTCTTTTTCTTCTTTTAACAACTGTTTTCTTATTACTGCAAGTTGGTCCTGATTACAAATCGAGTAGCTGGTGGTTGTTCTGGCTAAAATGGAAATGGTTCATGTGTCAAATTTCAGTGCAGGTATTGCCAGGTGATAGATAGTGTTAACTGATGCCATCTAGTCTTTACAAAGCTGTTATGTCTTAAAATAACGTTACCTTACTGTCTTTACTACAGTGCATTTTCTCACTTCATGCAGTTACTAAAGAGTCCTAAAAGTAATTTTGATTAAAAAGAGCCCAAGCCAACTGTCGTTTGTAATTTCCTGTACCTATATCCCAGCACATTTAATATTAGATCTCATTTTTCAAAACCAAGCAAGCAGATATCAGCAGCCTGTGCGTCTTGGCGTTTCAGGTGGGGAAATGGGAGAACAACTCCCTGAGCCTGAAGTACTCTGTCTGGCCAAGGTACAGCTCTTTTGCAGACAGCGACCCAGATGATAACCATTTGAGTATTGTCACCCTGGAGGAGGCTCCCTTTGTCATTGTTGAGGATGTGGATCCTTTGATGGAAAGTTGCCAAAAAAACACCGTGCCATGTCGTAAATTTGTCAAAATTAAGTAAGTAAATACACAGCATTCCTTTTTTTTTTTTTTCTTTGAGTGCAAAATATATTCCCCTATTTTCTCACTAATTCTCTCCCTTGCTTCTTTAATTGTATAATTGCTACTTTGCTGTTCTGTTCCTCTTGCTTCCTCTATTTGCTTTTCCTTCTGCATTTCATTTCCTCTTTCTTTTTCCCTTTCCCATGCGGGATGCTCTTGTTTGCACATCTTCCTTCTTAATAAGTTGGAACATTCTGCTTATATACATGTAAGTCACATTGAATTAATGACAAGATAGTAAGTTTATAGTAAATTCAAAGTGAACTAGAATTAGCTCTTTTCAGTCACATGGAAGAAGATTGTGTTCTAAAATTGGATTGTTTTAATGAGCCCTCATTGAATTGTTTCCAGTTATGTTGAAATGTGCCTGTTTGCCTGTTTTAATTACTCTTTAACAATTGGAGAATGTCTTCTATTGAAAATGTGATGTTTGGTACAGGATAAAGTACTTCAGTGTATAATACCACTGTGACGTACTGTCTAGAGAAAAGTCCCCTGCTTTGGTAGCTCTATAACTTTGGATTAGTCATTAGAAATCAGTGGAAAATTTCTCATTTTGCATTTATCAGTATTGTTTCAACCATTCTGTGCTTCTGTCTGCATATTTTTGAACTGAATCTAATAATAACAACATTTTTTTACTGAACAGATGTTAGGGGTATAATGCGTGTTTCTGAAGATTTCCAGAGACTGCTAAATTGTTGTGCACGTGCTCCCTAAGTCCAGAGAAACTTTTTTTTTTAAACATAGCTGTACTTAGTCAAGTTCTGAACTATTTTTTTATTTCAATTTTCCATTCTTTCAAATCCCGTAAAATATTGCGCTGGCTTCTGAAGATGCTTATACTGGAAGCTTCTAGAGTTCATGAAAGGAGCATTTCAGAAAAAAAATTAAAGAGAAACTCCTTATCTTTGCACTCAAAGGTGGCCTGAAATTCACCTTCTCAAAGTGCAGAAAAAGATGCAGCATCCATTTTCATTATGGTGAACTGCTGTGCCTTTATATAGCTTGCATGTTGGGGAGTTCTCTAATCACTAAATGATGTGTAGTCTTGTGTCTTGAGAGTAAAAGTAATAAATGTTTAATTTAAACCTAAGAGAGAGATTAGTAAGTGGAGACTATATGTCTTGATGGAGAAGTGAAGTGCAGTAGGCTGGATACTGCAGCAGAGAGCATGTCGTACAAGGTCTACCGTTATCTTCAATTTATCTCCCTCCAAGCAACTGCATGATGATTAGTAAGAGCTACAAACACCGTATAAAGCATCCTGTGGGTTATTTCTGCATTGATGGAGAAAAACATGGTCAGTCACAAGTATGGCATAATGTTGTTTCACAGTGTGCTGAATCTTGCTGTTGTGGTTCTGTTTTTCCCAGTAGAAATGTTTACATCTCTCTTCTCTGTTGACAGCAACTCAACTAATGAGGGAACTAACGTAAAGAAGTGCTGCAAAGGATTCTGCATCGATATCTTGAAGAAGTTGTCTAAAACTGTCAAGTTCACATATGACCTGTATTTGGTGACTAATGGGAAACATGGCAAAAAAGTCAATAATGTGTGGAATGGAATGATTGGTGAAGTAAGTTCTGTTAGGTAAAACAGCTCTTAAGTAAGAACTTAGCAATGTTCGTTTTTAATTCTTTTGGAGATGTGAGGTATTCTCTACTGAGTAATATTGGTGGTGTCTTCTCTTTGTGGATCAGGTGGTATATCATCGTGCGGTTATGGCTGTGGGGTCTCTCACTATTAATGAAGAGCGTTCTGAAGTGGTTGACTTTTCCGTGCCGTTTGTTGAGACTGGGATTAGTGTCATGGTGTCACGGAGCAATGGCACAGTTTCACCATCTGCTTTTCTAGGTATGATTCTCCAACCCCTCCAGATCATTTAATTGCATTCCTATAGAGTTGGGTAGGCTTCATTGTTCATTAAGCTGTATAGTGCATTGACATGTTTCTGTCAAGTTTTGAATTTTACATTGGGAAGTTTGTACCGTGTCAACATGCTGATTAACATGATTATTAGCACATGAACATAGTGCTGTTGCTTTCACATGCAGTAAGTGAAAACCGATGAAAAAGAATCCCCCAAAATCTTAAGTTGGGAAAATTGCTTCCTCAAAATCTGCTTCTTTACAAACTAATTTATGCCTGTTTAGCCCATTATAAATTGTTTAATCTCTCTTACACTCACAGTCACAAAATAATTTTAAAACCCCTTGTAGAATAGTTAAGAAGAGACTTCCTTATGATTAGAAGAGATCTGACAGCTAATTCGATAAGTTACCTCTGGCTTCTGAACACCATACTACTGCGCTGGAGAGCATCTGAGTGTTTTCTCCATTGATGCAGTTGAACAGTGGAGTTGTGATGATGCAGTTGAACAGTGGAGATATAGCAAAGAAGTTAAAGGCTGCACAGAAAGGTGATGGGATATAAAGAAACAAAGACGTTGGTCGTCTTTCCTTGTTTGCTTCTTATTTCAGTTGTTTATTGCTCCTTTCATTATTTCCCTCTCCTTCTCTTTTAGTGCTTATTGTTTACTTCTATATTTGATTTTACCTGAAGCTGAAAAGAATGAGCCACGAGATGCATCAAAAGTACCTGGAATGCTATATTCCTCATAGGGTATTTGGGCCCAGTAGTTTTAAAGATATTTTGCACAGGAAAATAGTGCTATTGACACTAAAATCATTTAAGTGAAATTAAAAAACAAATAAATCAGTATATTCCTGCTAGCTTATGGAACAGTTTAGTATGTTCAAGTTCATTGGGTCAGCAGTGATGCCATTTTTGCCCTCCGATTGTATGGTTTCTTTTTAGATTACTAAAGTGTAAGTTCATCGCTTCCACTGAAATCACTTGTAGCCGTTGAGGAGCAGATCTTTGGTGTAGTATCAGCTACAAGTGGGTAAATAATTTGGTTTTCTTGCACTAGAATCATCATTTGGTCACAGAGCTTATTTCTAGTACCTGTTCCATAAAGGCACAGATAATGCAAATAAATACAGCGCAGTGAGTAATCAAATAATGCCCAAACCCGGTGATACATAAATGGATTTTGGTGGTGATTATTACTTTTGTTTATTTAATGAAAGACTTTTTAAATGAAATTATAAGAGGCTCTAATTTTAATGAAAATATTCGGGTTTCTGTAAATCATTGACTTGTAAAGTTAATTCATTGTTAAAATTGCAGTTGCAGCATGTTGAAATTATAATGTGAAATAGAAGTACTGGGGTGTTTTCTAAATGTGCTGCAAGTGCAGTTGATTTTTATTACGGACTCTGCTTACCTCTTAAAAACCTGCTTACAGCTGCCGTCAAAAGAGACGCCACTTTTGCATTTTTCACAACTGAGTTATTAGTTTTCTAAAATGCATTTAATGTTATTGGTTTAGTTGGATGTACATATAACTCAAAAAGTAAAAATAACCCCTTCTTATAAAGCTCTATAGAATAGCATTACCTTTGAAGAAATCTGATTTACTGCACCAATAAATCAAGCCTGTGCTCTCAGAAGTATGTTCTGGTCTTTTTAGACGTAGATGAAACTGTCACTTTACTGGAATTGACTGTGTATTTTGATGAGATGTGCATAGTAGTAAAATGCTTTGCCATGCAAAATGCTATCGGGCAGATAACTGAATTTATTCACAGACAGATTTTGTTTCAAATAAGTGAATGTCGAGGCATAGAGTCATCTTACATAATTATTTTAAAAGATTTTTTCTAAATGAGTGAAATACAATATTATTTTTTTATAATAGCACTTGATTACAGTACATGAAATATCTGGTTTTGTGATTTGTCACTGTGAATGTAGACAAGTACAGGATTTTGTGTGGACTAGATTTTCCACTCAGTGGTTGCGTTCAATAGACCTAAGTAACTGGTGGGCTGACAGCCTCGTCCTCATTATCTGCTGTGTTCTGTTTCTGATGTGGGTGTCTCCTTCAAAGGAGAATTTTAGCCACATCTAAACGTTTTCATATCATACTAAAATTCATATGTACTAGATCCACGAATAGTTTCTTTAAAGATTCTGTGGAGATTTTTCTCAACTTTATTTAAGCAAACAAACCAAATAAGGGAAACCTCAAATCCAAATTTCTATATTTTTAAGAGTGAGAGAGTTCATAGGTGACCATTTCCTTTTTTGGAGGCATTGGTGGATTAGGAAATCTATGCCCCTGTTTATTTCATGTATTGTTTGAGTATTGTTTTGGTGGTGGGGAGTAAAACTGGAAGGTAATTGAGTACTACATCTTTTTCATTGCTCAATATTCTCCATTGCCAAACATTTGAAATGTACACTGGCAAGTCATATATCAGTATTTTCCTGCCATATCATGGCTTTACTGAAAATTGTTATAAAACCTGCTGCTTGCCTGAGGGAAGTTCTCGTTCTGTCCTTCGAGAATCAAAGAACAGGGCTGACTGTGTAATTTGAGCTCTAATATGACAGGAAGATCGACTTTGTTATTCAATTGATTTTGTACTTGTTCAATCTTACTGCTTGCTATTCTAAATAGCTTTTTATTTTCCTATTGCTTCTTTTAATCCTCCACCTCATTACCAGACTGCTTAAATTATTAAAGAGCATTCTGCTTAAACTGTTGTTTATAGCTCCCTTTTTCACATCAGCTTGTTTTGCCCTTTGCCTTATTTAGATTTTGACAAATTACCATTACTGTTTCTGCACTGTTGCTTTTGATAAGAGTTTTATCAGGCTTGCTTGCTTCTATGAAACTGCTCTCAAAAATGTATGATAGCTTTATGTGAATTCCAATTTATTCCAGTTAATATGTGAATTCATAGAATATTTGTTTTTAACTGTATTTGGCTACAGAATGTCCTTTGCTTGAGTCTGAATGGATATTTCTCTGCCTTTTAAGAATTCTGGTTTTTTGCTAACTTACTATTCTCTTCCGAACAAGGGATTATAGTAATTGAAAGAACTTCATAACCTCTCTTAAAAATAAAATAATTTTTTAAAAATTAAATTTTTAAAAAGTACTGTTTCTTAATGTTATCTTAAAAACAGAAAGAGAAGAGTTTGGCTTGAAATTCCCCTGCCTTGCCTTTTTAGTTCGCATCCAAAATGACCAGTGGGGCTGTTTGGAATTTGGTCTTGTCTTGGTTCCAAGTTTCTGAAGAAATTGTAGCAAAGGCAAATGATCACACGAGATTTCTATGCTCGGGCCCAAATTATTACACTTCATTGTAGTTCTGGGTGAATCATTCATGCTGACTCAGGCAAGGTTCAGATTGGGCTTTTGGGCTTAGAAGCCTCAACTCTTATTTGTTTCCTGCCATGATGGAATAATTTTCAGTGGTTCAAATTTTAACTTCAATTCAAAGAATGAAGAAGTTAGGATGGAGGAACCTCTCGGGCTTTCAAAAACAGGCAAAGCATTGGAACATGCTGATTTCTTGTCATTTCAAGTGCTTCTTGATTCTGTCCTAATTTGAAATAGTATACTAAGGGGGTTTTTTTCTCATGCTTCAGAGCACACTCACACTGGCATTATTTACCAAAATTAAGGTATAAAATGCCCCGACTAAGCTGACCTACTAAAAAGATACTAGTTTGCCGTACAAAACCTTTCTTACATATATCCTTGTACCATGACAGCTACCACAGGGACTCCTGAAATGACAGAGAATTTGTGATTGGGCAAAGGTGGTATTTAAGAACTTTGTGTTATCACATATCCAGTCCTTTCAAAAAGTTGGTGCTTAGTCTGGTATTTAAAACTGCTTTTAGTTTTCTGTTCCAGCCTACTCCTTTTACTTAATCATGGTTTTTCTGTCTTTCAAACTGACATTCAGTTTTCCATAAAAACCTTTTGATTTCAGAAATTTGCTCCCAGATGAGAATGAGACTTTCAAAAGGATGTGTTTGCAATTGGTAAAAACATCTTCATAGCAGGTAGATGAAAGAGAGAAAAAAAAATCTGAAACAAAAAAAATTAGTTTGAATGCAAGTATTTAGCTTTTTTCCCCTAACACTTTTTGTTGGATAGAAAATGAGAGAGAAGTCTACTTCACTGAATTACCGAATGTATTAAACATATGCTTAATTGCTTTTGCTCTGCAGAAACACAGTCACAATGGTAATGGTTCTGTTGATACATGCATCTAGCATGGGATAAATAGAAATGGGTGACCTGATTGTAAACCGAATAAGAAGTGAGTCAAACCAATTATTTGCCACTCAGTGTCAGTTAAGGGTTTCTCAAAGTGCACAGCCTTTGCTTTTGAATTGCAACTTACATTTAACGTTTTGACTGTATGAATTTTGTGTATAGTAACAGCAGTTCTTCGTATATTGCTAGCATTAAAATAGCAAAATTTGTTATTTGCTAGCATTTTGGTTGGTAAAAGCTAATATAAAGGAAGCCGCTGGGCATGCCTAGCTGAAGACATTAGAATTCTTGTGCTGCAACTGGTTTAATGAACTGTTTCTGTTTCTCTTGTCTGTTTTGCTGCAGAGCCTTTTAGTGCTTCTGTCTGGGTGATGATGTTTGTGATGCTCCTCATTGTGTCCGCCATGGCTGTCTTTATATTTGAGTACTTTAGTCCTGTAGGATATAACAGGAACTTAGCACAAGGGAGAGGTAAGCTTTGCATTTTATACAACCCTAAAGCTATAAAAAAATCATGTATTTCCTATCCCTTGCCCTCCATCTTTTAAAGTAAACATAACATAGGAATAAAACAGTAAAAGCAGCTATGAAACTATGTTTGCTCTTAATTTAAAATACGGTTTCTTGAGGGCTTATATATTGTGTTTGTATTCTAATTCATTGGACGAGACATATAGAAGGGTAAGTGATATCAGAGAGTCGCATTCAGGCAGTGTTTGGTTAGTATACTGTATCAGTTGCAGAGTGTCAGCTTAAAAAAGCATTGGAATAAGTTCTACAGACTCCTGACTCTTAGGAATTCACAGTTAATTCAGTGATCATGATCTAAACTGGTGTGGTTTGGTGGATAATCTGGAAAAATAGCAGTTAGGTTGTATTTGGTTTTATATAGTCCCTATAAAAAGCCTGATGAACTCAGCCTTGAAATGAGGCCGGTGGCAGAAGGGCATCACTTCTTTCTGCGTAGCAGCCATGGTTATAGAAACTTCATCTTTAAAATATACCAGCACAACAGATTTAATACAGAGCTTGCCTTTCGCAGGGAAAGCTGCAGTTGTGTATTATTAGCACTTTGACCTGAGAGTGAGGATTCCGTGTATTGTGGTGCCCTCATCCTTCCCTTTCTTTACTTACAGTTCAGAGTGCAGCCTGGTTTTAATTTCTAAATCATACTCATTTTATAACAAGAGATCTTCCAGCCTGGTGAACACAGTTCTGGGGACTATTACAAGCTAATTGTTTCTTCTAGATTATGATTGGTTTGTTCCCTGCAAAAGGACATTGTAATGTTCAGATGATGCTGTTATTTCGATAAGATGGTAAATGTGTAACCTCTGTCCAAAGTAAACACTGTGTTTATGAAGGGGAAATCAAAGGTGAATATAGAGACTGGGGATCTAGGGGCCAGGCTGTTCTTTTCTGTGCCGCCTCATGTGCCAGAATCAATTATTTAGTGTACTTTAGTGTACTTATGGTTACAAAGGCATATTATGGCACTAGACCATCCTAACTTAGCTCAAGAGACTTGCCACGAATCCAGCTGCCATTCACTTGAAACATGGGAAGCTTAAAATAAATGGGTTTCTATATGTAGATGACTCCTTTCCCTAGGCATTTTTGGCAGGATGAAGCTCAATGGTAATACAATCTCCAGCAGCATAAACACAACTTTAGACTGCTTTCTTGGAATGTGCTTTCCTTATCATTGTTGCTCAGAAAATATATATTATTCTGGCATTAGCCCAATCTTAAATGGCTCTAGAAGGTGGTTTCATAAACCAAGTCAGCTCCATTGTGTTTAGTTTACTGCACTCTTATCATCTTAGCACTGCTGCAGAATAAAAGATGATAATCTAGGATGATGTGCTTGACTGCATTGTGAAAAGTTTGCACTGTATTAGCATTTCCACTGAACCGAGAACATGCATTGAGTATACCCACTTTGGGTTTTATTCTTTTAATAATAATTAAATTATTATTAAAATAAATTATAATTACATTAAAAATTAAATCTGAGTTTGTAATGTGCATCCCCTTGGATAAAGGGGCAGGGCAGGGCAGGGAAGGAGGTAATATTACAGGTGTCTGCATCACACCTTATTGTCTGAATTGCTATTTAATTAAAAAATAGATACTTATATAAAGGTCAAATGAGTCACAGTCAGGGGAGGCTTGTTTCTC
Organism: Charadrius vociferus; assembly: GCF_000708025.1. Classification (NCBI taxonomy): domain Eukaryota; kingdom Metazoa; phylum Chordata; class Aves; order Charadriiformes; family Charadriidae; genus Charadrius; species Charadrius vociferus. The sequence continues at coordinate 122,517 of NW_009647849.1, forward strand.
TCTATTGAGGATAAAGGGAGTCTAGATGATGAGCAATATGTGATGACTGCACTGTACTTACCTAGAGCTGGGTAAGAGCAAACTTCCCTTTATTTTCATAGGGCTGTACCGATACGGCCTTTGAAGCGGATAGTGGATAATAGCACTGCTAGTCTGCTTCTGCCACTATGTGGGCAGGAGGGCATCGTGCTGACCGCTTCTTGCTTTGGGACGAATTAAAAGCTGACTGAAAACGGGAATAACAAAATTTACAGAATGGATTAGCTGGGAGAGGATTTTACCTGTAATGCCAACACGTTTGAAGCCACAGAACTGGCTCTGAAGGTGTGAGGTAGCCAGAGTCTGGTTCGCTCTAAGTCACCTATTGGTACAGGGAGCTGCTTTGTGTTGGCTTACTGATTTATCCTCTGAGTGCAAAGTTGCTTTAAAGTAGGTGACGTATTCACACATTTTGATCTTAAACATACTTGCATAAAGTTCAAAAAGCATAATGTTGGAAGGCCGGAGAGGATACAAAGTAATTTGGGTGAGAAAAGTGCTAGAATTGAATCATTAAGACTTAAACCCGCAGTTTTCCATTTACATGTCTGCTGGCGCGGGTGACTGAAATGGGCAGTACGGTGGCACATACCTTACTGCAAGAGCCATAGCAGTTTGCTTCTCCTCCAAACCTGTGCTTTCAATTTTCATTTTAAAACTTTTGAAGTAAATGCCACATAGAAAAATGCTGGAATGTTTTTTACAAATACGGAAATAAGTGTCATTACGATAGAGAGTACCTGTGGTAAATCCTGTGATTCCATTGGGAGTACAGTGGATATGTACTGAAATGGTTTTAAACTATATCTTTGTGAGTACTTTGTTGTTATTATGTAGGGTATCTTGCCAGGGTTTAATTTAATTGCAATGTAAATAACTGCTCTTTGTAATTACAGATCCTCATGGACCATCCTTTACCATTGGAAAGGCGGTGTGGTTACTCTGGGGCTTGGTATTCAACAATTCCGTGCCTGTGCAAAACCCCAAAGGGACGACCAGTAAAATCATGGTGTCAGTTTGGGCTTTCTTTGCTGTCATCTTTCTGGCTAGTTATACTGCCAACTTAGCTGCATTTATGATTCAAGAGGAATTTGTTGACCAAGTGACTGGACTGAGTGATAAAAAGGTAGGTCTTCAGCTCAAAAGAAGTCAGTGTCCATTCTTCATAATCCTTCCACAAATTTTTACTTTGTGCTAAAAAAACTAAGATAACAAGCTAAAACTGGATGATTTTATTCTGAGTGTAAGCCTTTACTAACAAACTTAAGACCCAAAGCGTGAAAATACCTGACTGTTTTCAAAGTCTTTGAGTTGCCTTTTCAAAAGTAGCTGCGTTAATTGAAAAGTACCTTTATTTTCTGATGGAAATCAATTCCTGTTTGATTAAAAGGAATGTCTCACCAATATACAAAGTTTGAAAAAGAAAAAAAGTCAGCTTGAATGCAGGGAAGGCATATTTAAAAATACTAGAACATTTCTGTGTGGAAGATTAATAATATATTAATTTCAAAAAATTAATAAAAGCAGCAATTATCCAGTAATTATTGGAAGCCAGTTAAGGCTCCTGAAAAAATGTCTTTTTGCTTCCCATGTAGTGAGCAAGAAATTTACAGTAAGAGTTCAGATTTACAGTGGTGCCAGCACAAATAAGTGAAGAGAAATGATAAAAAGTGGTATGTGTTGTCCGTGGATGTTTGAATGTTTTCCTTGTATAAAATGGCAAGAGTAAATAGGAAAAATAAACAGATCAGAAAATTTTGGCTTTTGTGTTATCACATTGAAGTGAGATGTAAATTACATAGGATAAGGTGCAGAATTTTGATGTGTTTGTGGAAGATGATTTCAAAAACTTCTGTGAGAATTGCACTTTGAGCAGTAGTCTGTTAATTCACTTAAACCCTACTCAAGTATCTCACGAATTGACAAATAAAATATGCTTATTTTTCATATTGTTGTAGCTTCGCTGAACTTTCTTCTGCTGAAAGTATACTTCCTAGATCTGTGTACTTGTGAAGTTTAATCAATAGTCTTATAAATCAGAAACCTAGCAATTACTTCTTTTTTTATTTCATTTGTCTGACTGCTTTGTAATAGTGGTACTGCATGGAGGGACTGAAGTCCATTTGCAAAATTACTGTTGTGGTGGATATGTGCAAAATACATGAAGGCCATGCTGTATTTCAAGTTTGTGCCCAGTTGTTTTAAAATTAAACTAAATATTGACATTAAGAAGTAATATTTAAATATAGTGTAGCACAAGGGATTTATCTCAAAGAACAGAAAATAAAGGAAATTGTTATTCAGAAGAAGGCAACAGCTCAGATAGCCTTCTGTCTGTTTTTTGTTTCAGCTGCTTTTTATGACCAGCCTTTGATTGATCTCCTGAGGTATCAAAACATGAATTGCAAGCATGGCTAGGGGAAAGACAGATAAAAAGAAACACAAAATGATAGTAGTTTTGTTTTCATTAAGTTGTGTTGTCGCAAAACCTTTGAAAGAGTATGAAGACTGTTAAATATACCTCTATTTTAAGGTAATATTCTTAGTAAGAGACAGATAAAAGGCATTTTCCTCTTGAGAATAATAAAAAATAGGATTTGAGAAATCTTTCTCCTGTTTGTGAGAAAGCACAGTGTTTTCCCGGGAAGTCTGGGTTTGGCAGGATTTGGCTTGCACCTGGCACAGCACTAGTGTTCGGTCTGCCAGCGCACCCTTATCGTCCTCTCTCTGCTGGCTGTTTGCCACTCTCACCTATGGGCTAGGAAAATGTCAGTGTTTGTTCTGTAGCTTTTGGCTAATAACATCCTTATTTTTGTCATTTTTCTATTCTCTCTGCTAAGTAGGATTTTATTTCCACAAAACGCAAAATAAAAATAGGAAGAAAAACTTGAATCAGAAAATATCATCTGCTTTTGTGTGATCTTCTGATCATTTATTTGATCTGCCACCTTTGTTTTTATTTTACAGTTCTTCAAATTTTGCCTGAAGCATAGAGAGCTAAATCAGGGGAGCCATGCCTTTTCTGATTAAACCAAACAAACCAGAAGTCCAGAAAAGCAATGATGATCTATTTCAAAATATTCCTCTTGTCATACACAGGTTTTTCCTCCTCTACAATCCTGAAGTTTCTTGTATTTTAAAAAATCAAATAATTAGGATAATTTATGGGAATGTAGTCTGATTCATGTTAAATTATTTATCTCCCCTCTTTGCCTTGTTGCTGCAATGTTGTTAGTAGGGGAGCAGTTCAGGAATTTGCAACTATTTTACTGTTGTTCAGTAGAGAGCTCTGATCCTTGCTGCAAGCAAAACAGTAATAGGCAAAGGCCAGTGAGAAGGGACAGAAGTATGAGTAAAACTAGTTTTAAATAAGTAATATCTAGAAGTTCAATAAATTTTTGAAGAACTTCTGGGCTGGTAAAGCGGTTTACTATTCCCTCCTCTCCCTTTTTTCCTACTGCCACAAGCAGTAGTCAAGCTCTTTTGTCAATGCTTTATTGTCAATGCAATAAAGTATTCCCAGTTAGAGATACTGAGGTTTCTCAGCCCAGCTCCATATGTGACAGACTACAGAGAAGAGAAGCCAGGAAAAAACCCTGGTCTCTCTGAGCAGTCATCCCTGACCCTCAGCGTTCAACACTTTCCCATTCAGGAAATGTGTTGCTCTCGAGCACCTGGTTCACCATGATAACGTGCTCTTTACCCTTCTTGGCTCCAAGACCTCTTGATAGTTTCCTGAACCTTCATAAAGTTGCTAATGAGTTTCTGAACGCCATGTCATCTACGTGTCACCCAGAAATACATGGCACAGCATGTACTGGAGTTACTAGGGGTGGGTGTTCATAAACTCAAGTGATTCAGAAGATGAGAAGAAAATTATATTTTGACATCGTTGTGTATGTAAAAGAATTTTAAAAGCTTTGTGTTCATAAAAAGGTACAGAAAATGGGTCCGAAAGTATCCAGCAAAGCTGCCATTTGTAGCACTTGTTACTTTTGAGACCATTTATGCCTTTTTTATGTAATGAAAGAGGGACAGGATTACTAAGGGAGAGTAGATAGCAGTGGACGGAATTGTCTTGCCAAGCGTTTATCTGCTGTGATTCCTCCACGCAGTCACATGTTAAGAAATGCCCTGCGTGCGCGTGGTCTGGGGGATCCTCTTCAACCTTCACAGGAAGCCTTACATATGCCTTTTACAAGTTCCTTATTTTTGCGAGATTCACAATATCCTTGTAACATTTGCTTTATATTTTTGTGCAATAAGGTGGCACGAGTTCTGTAGTTACTTAAAGATATGTCTGTGTCAAAATAGAGTAGACAGGTCAAAAGGCAGCATGGATGATGGGGCACTTAGGGTGACCCTCTTACGCCAGTCCATCTTTCCACTTCAATATTAGACCTTTACAGTGCTTTTTGAGAGTTGTCAGACATAGATATCGACTGCATTTCAGTAACTGATGATTGTAATAATAGGCTTGCAATTACTAAACACAGTAGCTATATTTTTCAAAGATCAGAAATCAGATTGTCAGTGTTTTCCATCTGGTAAAAGAAAAAAGCAGGGAGTTCAAATATGGGTGGTTTTCTATCACTCCAAACCAGCCATAATTCCCATTAAAATCTGTCTTAGCAGAGGGAGAATATTTACTATTTTCTACTATTACAGTAATGTTTTCCACATTTTCTTAAAATACTCCAGAACAATAACAAACAACTGCTCTGAATACCACCTTTTCAGGCAAGCATGCAAATCTTCAGATTAAGTCAGTATTTAATGTTTGTGAAAGATCACTTTACTGACTTTAATGAACTCATCGATTTTATTAAGGAATATAGGTAAAACAAAATAAAAGCAATAGGACTGTTTCCTCAGCTCAGCCATCCTGTTTGGGATTCCTAGATCAGTAGGACCGGAGTTCTGTTACCGTGTGCCACAGTTCTAGCAGCTGGCAGAGCATGGGGAAACAAGAACGAATTGATTAGTCTTCTGAATAATAGTAGATCTCTCCACAATTATGATTCAAGCAGGGCGCTTGTTCATTCAATTTAGGGATTTTATTAGCGATTAAAAAAAATTAATATTTCAGAAAATGTCTAGGAAGGAAATTGCTTCCTAGCAGACATGATATGTTTGATTTTCCATCATGGAGCTTCAGGGACAATGAATGCATGTAGAGACTTGATGCTTTTTTTCTTTCTGGTCTCGTGCCTGCCACGTAGATCTTCGCGGCAGTCACAGAGCCTCTGTGCTTCTCCAGGACATGTCAGTTCACAGAATGTAAGTTTACAATTATTAATGAGAACTTTATACACTTTAGATATGAGAGTACCGTTAGTAAGAAGATTTTAAACTCTCTCTTTCTTCTTTACAAGTAGTCTGTGAGCAGGCAGTAGTAGCATACAATCATTTCCAAAAATTATCTCCATGTGACTGTTAGAATTTGTTGGTTAGGTGTCTTGTGCCACGAAAGTCCAGTCAATGGATGGTGTTTGGAACTCTTTATCTCTCTGAATTTTCTGTATTTTAATTTCTTGCATGAATTATTTAATCACTTGAGTTGCTTGTTATCCCAACGATCTTCGAATGAACTAGTACTTTTTATTAATCTTTGCTCTGCTGCAGAAATATTTTTGTGTTCCATGAATGTTCAGTTTGGGACAGATACCTCAATTCTTTCAACCATTCCTATGGGAGGAAACTCCTCCCAACAATTTAAACTCATATGAATGTTCTTGAAAAGTGAGAATATTCAGAACCAAACTCCATTTCTAAATTACCAGGACACTCCATAATCTTCCTGTTCCCTCAGTTCCCCTGCCATACATACCCCAGGGTTAGGGATTGAGCTTGCAGAATACACAGCACAGCTGAATTTCCGAAAAACATCAGCTGTATGAGCAGCAGCAATTTTTACACGTCTTGAAATTGAAATTGTTTCTTTAATTATTTTTTTTTCAAGTTCTGTTGATTGGAAAATTTGATACAGCTATTGGGAGATATCGGAAGCCATCTCCCTACGTCAGGGTTTAATTATCTGTAGATTTAAATAAAGTAAGTAGCAAGCTACAGCTGTATCAGTAGAATCTCTGGACATATATTTGAGTGCAGGGTTTGTGTCAGTGTTGTATAATAAACACAAAAAGGAGATAGCAGATATAGACTAAGCACCGTGACTAGTATACATTTCAGTGCATGGGTCAATTAGTGTGTATAAAGTAGTAGCAAACTAATAATTTAAACATTTAAGCTATGAAAAGGGAAAATGAGAAAAGACAGACATCTGTTAGCTAAACAAATAAAGAAAAACAGTTCATTCCTTTATGCTTTTTCAAAATATGCTTAATTAAAATGAAGCATTTAAATGTAGTTCTGTAACATGAAAGTTTTGTTGCAGCAATAATTTCACAGTCAAGGTCTGATGGAATTGAAAATACTCCCAGTTTTTATATAAGCTTATTTGTATTCTCTTTGCAAATTGGCACTGGATCCTGGGAATTCTTGGTGCACTGGGACCAAACTTTAAAAAGAGAAATATTACATATGTAGCCCAAAGGAAACAGCAACTGTATAAATATTAGCTGTCTCTTTCAGTGTGGGGTATATAGATTGCTCTTCTGACTTCAATAGGAAAAACAGAGTGCATTTTACTGTGGAATTCATGGGTGACTGCTCTTATCAATGCTCAATTGAATTTCCTCGTTAGCCAATAGTTCCTCTAATTTGAATGGCCTTTTTCATTTATTTCTTCAAGAAAGTTTTTAACTTAATCCTAAAGTGTCAGTTGGTATTTGAAGGGAGATATTGAAAAGGCACATATAAAATTTTCAGGTCTGTTAGCAAAAGTTTATGTGAGATTATCCGAATGATTTCCAAATCTGAAACCTGAAGGTGCTCTGAGCTATTGCTTTTCCTTTGCAGGTATTCCCTGACTTGTTTGTCTGTGCTAATGCAGTAGTGATACAGAGGGTAAAATCATAGAATGGTTTAGGTTGGAGAGGACCTTGAAGATGATCGAGTTCCACCCCCCCTGCCATGAGCAGGGACACCTCCCACCAGCCCAGGTTGCCCAAGGCCACGTCCAGCCTGGCCTTGAACACCTCCAGGGATGGGGCCTCAACAACTCCTCTGGGCAACCTGTTCCAGTGTCTTACCACCCTCAAAGTGAAAAACTTCTTCCTAATGTTTAATCTAAACCTGCCCTCTTCCAGTTTAAAGCCATTCCCCCTCGTCCTATCACTCCATGCCCTAGTAAAAAGTCCTTCCCCAGCTCTCCTGAGGCCCCCTTTAGGTACTGGAAGGCCGCAATAAGATCTCCCCGGAGCCTTCTCTTCTCCAGGCTGAACAGCCCCAACTCTCTCAGCCTCTCCTCATAGGAGAGGTGCTCCAGCCCTCGGATCATCCTCGTGGCTCTCCTCTGGACACGCTCCAGCAGGTCCATGTCTTTCTTATGTTGAGGACTCCAGAGCTGGACACAGTACTCCAGGTGGGGTCTCACGAGAGTGGAGTTGAGGGGCAGGATCACCTCCCTTGACCTGCTGGCCATGCTTCTTTTGATGCAGCCCAGGATCCGGTTGGCCTTCTGGGCTGTGATTGCACATTGCTGGCTCATGCTGAGCTTCTGGTCAGTCAGCACACCCAGGTCCTTCTCCTCAGGGTTGCTCTCCAGCCATTCCCCGCTGAGCCTGTATCGAATAAACCTATATGCCATCGAGCAAACGGTTTGTAGTTTTAAATTGTAGGGATAGATAGGGACTAGGATTATAGGTGTGAGAGCTGTGGAAGCCTTGTCATGTCAAGTGATGTAGCGACCGAGCCCTTGGGCTTCGAAGATGCAAGAACTTTTATTCCCCTTGAATCATGGCAGCGGAAGGGAAGCCAGCCCTCACCCTGTCCCTCCCTGCGCACAAGCTCCTGCAATCACCTGCACCCCTCCGGGAGCAGTGTGTTAGGCTCCGCTCAAGTAGTGAAAACGATCCTTTTGCCTTCTTTGTGTGGGGACCCCCAGTGTCTCAGCTGAGATGAAGGTGTGAAATGACTACCAACAAAATACTGTTTTCTTTTGATTGCTCTTTACCAGTGTGTCTGCTTGTAGTTTGGGTTCTCTAGGGAGATGCTGGCAGATGAGGAACATCTTCCAGTATCTCTTCTGCTCCACTTTCTGTGCTCCTGCCATATTACAATGCATGGGAGAAAGTCACATTAGACTGGCGAAAATGAGCTGGTTTTACTCTGGATGTAGATGTTTCTGTAAGTTCAGCCAGTGTGAAAACACAGTTTCGGGTATATACAATAGAGCTGAATTCACCCAAAGCATTTGCCTAGAAGAAATTTGAGGCAGTTCATACAACTTCTGGTTTTTTTCAACCTGAAATTGCCCTTCACATTTTGAATGCCTGAAACACTTTGCCTTTCCTGTTTCTCTCTAGTTCCAAAGGCCGTATGATTATTCACCTCCTTTTCGATTTGGAACGGTCCCAAATGGAAGCACAGAGAGGAATATCAGAAACAACTACCCTGATATGCACCTTTACATGACAAAGTACAATCAGAAAGGAGTCGAAGATGCCTTGGTCAGCTTGAAAACTGGGTAAGCTTTTCCCATTAGTTTTAAAGAATACTGTAGACCTTGCAGAAACTGAGAAATATTGATCTGTACTTACTGTGATACAGAACAGTCTGATGTCTGGCATGCTGGTAGTACATTTTTTTGACTGCACTGTACAGATAACAAAGGAAAACAATTGCCTGTGATTTGTGTGACTATTTTAAAATTGCATGGAAGCTTCAATGTCCTATGTAAAATAGATTCAAAGGGCAGAATTAGTATTTCTCAAATTTAAAGAGAGATGATGAGACCTGGATCTGTGTGGGGCTTAACACAGAACATGATGTTTTGTACAGTTCCTCATTATCTTTGCAGAACTCTCTCATAGGAATGTGCTTTCACAGGGTGAATTTCTGACAAAGCTTGTTTGTTTGGCCAGTGTGCAACTACTTGTTATTTCTTTTCAACTTCCCATCCCTTTGGTATGATTTTAGGTCTACACTTACATTTTCTTCCCTCTGATTAGCATGGTCCTGTACATTTACTGTCACGTCTGAAGTATTGACTTCGATCTTCATAAAATCTGTTGAGATGAGATAGTCTCAAATGTACTATCAAATCCTGCTTCTGGCAATCTTGGTAAATATTCTGGCAAATATTATTGTCCTTCTTGCTCAAGATCTGAGATTTAGACTTGAGTGCCATCCATCCTTTTCTCCCTCTGAATTAAGTAGCTCGTTCTGTCTGGTTGGACAAAGAGACTGAATTTTCATTCTTAATCCTCAAAAGGTATGAGAGTGACTCACTGCTTGTATCAGTAATCATCTGGGGGGCAGGAATGTGTTAGCTCTTGTGATCTTTTCTAAACATATAGGCTTGATAATAGCACATGTACTTTTGTTAATAATACTGGATTTCAATAATCATAATTTATCAATATAGTTTGTTTAGGTTTATTTTGTTTTGAAGCGAGAAGGCTAAGTTACCAATAATGGATTTGAGTACGGCTACTCTAATGGTGGTTTCAAGGCACATCTCTCCTGCTATTATTTATTGTCAACACAGAACACATTTCTTTCTATACTAAATTAAGCTGTTACTTTTAGTCCTTTTTTGGGAACTGCTTGTCCTTTTAATTTTTACTCTCCTTCTCCCAAACATGTAGGTGATTGTAACATATTTCTTATGCAAAAAACCCTGAAGTCCCCAAATCTTTCCTTAGAGTACGGTTTTCCTTCTACTGTCCTGCCTACTGTTTCCTTCTCTTCTGCCTCCACGTTGCTGTCTGGAGTCCCTCTGTCATCATTTCTCAAGGCATTCTCAGCTGGCGTTTCTCAAGCATGGTTTGCCCTATCGTAACGTAGACATGTAACACAACGTGAGGTGAACCTTGCCCAAAGTCTTCCAAACTGGAGGCAGAGCTCCTGCTCTGACCGAGCCTGTGCAAGTTATATTTCCTGGGTGACAGTTAAATTATGCATTATAGATAGTCAGCTGAATGCTCCTATTCCCGCTGTGAATCTTTAAAGAGGAAGCTATCCTTAACTTCAGCCATCGCTAGGGCTTGTTCAGCTGGATGGATAGTTTATTTAGGAGATGTGTATTCCTTGTACTTTTCACCAACCATTTGTGCTACTGAAAGCCCTGAAAACTGCCGTGAGCTTTAAGATCAGGACACCTGTCAGACACTTAAGCATGAAAGGGGGGGCTGCCTGGCTGCAGGGGGGTTCAGGACACTTTGCTAAAACTCAGGCTGGCTGCTCTTGTGCCCGCTGCTGCTCTTCCTCAAAAGCTTTAGTCCTTTTGACAGCATAAACTATTCATTTTTTATGGATATCCACCCCCATTGGATTTTCTTTCCTCTTCTAAGTGATTTCTCAGTGTGGACACCTCAGGTGTCCACCTTGCTCCCCGGGACTGACATTTCTGTAGCAGATGGTGCAAATAAGCTGCCATGTGCGGTGTTTTCCGGATCAATGTAAGTAACTGCTACATACAGCTGTGCTCCTTAGTATTTTGTCTGATCACACCTACAGAAGGATTAAAAAGCATGCCATCAGCTGCTGAACTTCCTCACAACAGAAGTGTCACTTTGTGTTTGCTTATGTCACAGGCTTGGGCATTCCAGCAGGAGAGTAATGTCAAGTGGGCATACATATTTCCCACTTTCAGTTTCTGCAGAGCAAGAACTGTGCAAAGATCCAGTCAGTGTGGTAATTGTGGACAGTAAACTGGGTTACGTATCAGGCAGCATGATTGTACCTTCTTTTTCCTTCGGAGTGGTTTCTCTCTGGAAAGATGATTTCATTTAGCTGACCAAACAGATCAGGCTCTGTCATTCTCACCTGTCACTTGCACCTTGAGCCCACCCAGGCATTCCTTTTTGCTAAGACCTTTGGTGAGTATGTGATGGCAGTTCTCGTGGCTGACACTTCAGAGATCTCTGGAGCTAAAAGTGTCCTGAATGAAAGAGATGAGACTATATACTGTGGGACTATAATAACTTGCATTCTCCACAGGGAGGACAATAGAAAAGCATGAATAGGTATTTGGTAGTGTATTACAATTGCTTGTCTCTTCTTTTTCTCCAGACTCGTATTCTTCAACACATCATTTTTCACTTCTACAAAATTTTCGATTCTGTTCCTCAGTATACATAACTCTTCCCTCATTTTTTATATACCCACGCTCTATCTTCTTCCTTTCTCCATCATGAATTACTTGACCAGATTGTTTCTCTCTTCCATGTAAAGTTTGCCTTTTCAACCTTATCTAGACTTGATCAAGCTTTCACCTTCCCTACTTTGCTTGATCCCATGACTTTTTAATACATCTTGCCCCATAGAGCCTATGTTGTCACTGCTCTTTTCAGGATGACCTGTCTCTGCTTCCTCAAACTGCTTCTGAGCAAATACATAATTTCTGTTTTCGTCTTCAGTATGTGTGTGTTCTGCTTACCTTGTTACAGCTGGTTTGTGTGTTTTCATCTTTATCTCTTGTCAAAGCCATTGCTATACTATTATCTTTTTTATTTTTTCATCCTCATCATTTGTAGCATGCAACAAGCAATTTTCCTTATATATTGTAAAGCTTGCTGCTTCTGCACAGCTTTTTTTTGAAGATGAAGTACTTAGTAATTATAGAGTCATAGACTATAGACCTGGGAAGGACTTGCAAAGATTGTCTGGTTGATATTGCTGCTGCAAGTCAAAATAAATAGTACCTGTGATATTCCTGAAGAATGTTTGTATAACCTGTATGTATTTCCAGTCTCACTTTTAAAACCACTTTTGCTTAATTGACGATTAATAGGATAACAATAAGATAATATGTAAGACAAAATAAGATTTTGTCCCCTTTAATTCCTTATGTGTAGCGTTTGATTCTAATTTTAAGGTGGAGCAAAAAATACCAGCAATCAGGCAATATTTAATGACTGAATAATGCTACACGTGTGGCATTTGGTCTAAATATAACCAAACTATCAAGTAGTCTCTTGTCACAGTTCAGTCTGCCTTTATTGTATCTCAAACTCTTAAGTATTTGATCAGCTTTAATTAGCCTCTTGGGATGTATTGAGAGTATCTCGGTCTTTGAGACCATTGTCTTTAATACGTAATGTTATTGAGTTGAACTGGAAGGAGAGAGCAGGAAGGAGACAAACTTAAAGCTTGAGATGCACAGATTGTTCTAAGATTTCTTTTTTCTTGGAGACATGTTCATATCCCTTTCCTCATTCTGAAAATAAATTAAAATACAAACTGGGTTTTTTATCTCGCTTTCCCACAAGAAGTAAAAAATCAGCTGCCTGAGTCCAGTCACTAACATGGTCAGGAAAAACCTCAAAGGCAGAAATACGTGTAGGAATGCATATTAAATAAATTACATTCCTGCCTTTATTTGCTGTCTGGTGTAGAGGTTAGACAGGTCTTTTGTTGGAGTATTGCTGTACACGCAGAGATGAGTATGCACACATTTGTGTCCAGGAAGCCTTGAACAAAATACCGAGCCCATTTGTGTTTTCATCTCTGAGAGGTGAAGCTAATAGTGTTTCAAAAATTAGCTTACAAGGAAAGCATCTGCATTTGGGATTTTTTTTAATTAGAGCAAACTACTTCACTACACGGGCAATAGGCTTGGACCTATCTTGTTCAATTAGCATCGGAAATGTTTAAGATCATTTTAGAAAGGAATCAGCTGGGAAATGCTGCAAATCAAAATGGAAATGAGATTTTTGCTTTAGACGGACATTGACGTTATACCTACTCCTTCAAGTGAATCCTCATGAGGAGGTTCATTGCAGCTTACTCATGAAAGTTTGTTGCTATCAATGGTGAAGGCAAATTTATCAGCTATATTGGCTTTTCCCCTTTGTTTGATAAGAAATCAACCTTTGTTTGTGAAAATCTTAAAAAAAAAAAAGTCTACAAAGTCTCAGTAATATGTACCTCTTGTCAGTAGTGTCTTATTTCTGAGATTCACAGGTACAGTTCTTGGAAAGCTGCTGAAACACCTTTTGAACAAACAGCAGAACTTGCTGTACTCCATTTATTAATTAAAGGTGTCAGTTTGCAACCGACCCTGTTAAAAGGGAGCAAAATTCATGCATCTTTTTCTTGAAGTACTACTTAATATTTTTCAAAATGGCAAAATATTGTACCTGCTTCAATGCAATTTAGCACCAAAAGTAATCACAATTTTACAAGCTTGTCAAAGAACGTACCGGTGGTTTTCCCTAAATTTCATGCACAGAAAGGATCAGCTGTGCTGTGCTACCTGCAGAGCTTCAGATTGCTCTTTCGGCAGGAGTGAGCAGCTCAGGAATCCTCCAGAGGTTTTTTTTTTTCCTCCTTTTGCTTTAATGGAAACAGAAATGGCAGTTATTTTCCTGAGCATTATTCAGAACAGTAAAGTCTGTAAGACATTAGCTAATGTATTCTTGGTGGGTGAAGTCCAGCTCTGGTAGAGCTATGGTGGCTCCTCTGTGTTCTTTAGATGTTTATTTATCAAATAAAGTTCTAAAAATGCATTGCAAGCATTTGTGTCTGCGCTGCATTTAATTAATCTACATTTCTAGAATCCTTTGTACCAGAGAGACAGATCCTATTGATTTTGTTTCTTGAAGAGAGAATAAGTCTTTGAATAGGAAGTAACTAAATATTGTGTTATGTTTACAGTGGCTGTTTGGGTTTGTTTGCTTCTGTTTGTCATGCTATACTTTTCCAGAAAAGCTTATAGTTAAAAGAATACTGTCTTTTTGCAAGCAAAACAACCTTGCCTGTTGTAATTCTTCAGTGTGGGTTGTATCAGCTCGTAGCTGTTGAGTTTGCATGTAGTGTTTCTCCATGTATGAGTGTTCTGCTGTAAAACTGTCAAGAGGAGAAAATGCAGTGGCAATAAACTGGAAATGTATTTCATGTTCTCACCTTTGCCCCAGCACATCTATACTGGAATATTGTCTGGGATTTAACTGCTAATGGCTGAAAGCAGCAAATTTAATTGGGAGAGTCTCTTCTTACTGCGGAGATAAAATGGGAAACTTTCTCTTACCTATTGCCCGTCATTGATGAATCCATCTAGTTTTTCTTCACTTAATTTTCCTAGATTTGAGGACCGCAGCTGAGTATCACACAGTGTATATCTTGTTTCAAGAAAAGAGATGGTCTAACTGATTCTGTGTTACGGCAGCATGTTGGTGTGAGGACTTGATTTCGGTTTCATTGTGAAAAAGCTGAGAATATAGCTTGTTTCAAGGAAAGCGCAGTAATGAATCCCTTGTGTTCCACAGGCAAGCAGCCCCTTGTACAGCTGCAGACGCACTTGCTGTCGTGAGCAGTTCTCAGTTTTTATTTACAGCCACAGCTGTGGCTACATATTCAGGGATTTGATGGTGAAGTTTACTTGGGACTCTGTCTGCCTTCCTGTTAGAGATTGCTATGCTTGGTAGTTTATACACATCGAGTCTAATGCTTTGTTCCCCAGTGGGCTGTGGCGTGCAGGCCTGTCCTGAGCTGCTAGTCACTTTGGTAGGAACATGTGATGATTCTATTCCTCAGCGGTTTTTAATGACGAATAATACTGCTGGAAGAAAGACTTGAAAGTATCTAACTGAACAGTGTGGATGGCATGAGAAGGTATTTCCTCCCCACAAGCACACTCTCACATGTGAAAACAACAAAATGATTATTAATATTTGTTTTAGAATCCGTTGGAACTAAGGAGAGAAAGTGCAAGAAAAGCCCCTGGAAGGCTCTGATGCCCTTTTAACCCTCAGTCTCTTATTGGCCCGAGTTGGGTTGTCATTGTGCTCACAGTGCTTATAAATTGTGTCCAATTCACAGCTTTGCACACTCTGTTATTTGCTGAACAGATAGCAACCGGTCAGAGGCTGCGCTGGCAGCTTCTGCAGCGTGGCACAGGCATAACCAGGAGGCAAACATCTCCATTTCTATCAGCTGGAACACAGTTCAGATTGTGCCCAGCAGGTCCTTCTGTTAATTAGGTCTGTCAATTAAAGCGGTGGTATGCTTAAAATTAAAAACAAACCAAACAGCTGATGTCTCCACTTGGATGCAAAAACAATTTCAATATTTTTTGTAGTATTTTCAATTTATTTTTACAGAAAAATCGTTGACAAAACTTTCCTCAAAGGAAGAACTTGCTAGTTTTTATTCTTTTTGTGGTTCATACCTTTTCACCTAAAAAGAGGAGGGAAAGCTATGAGAAAAATTACCTGTTTGAGAGAAAAATTATGTATTTTAATTTTTCATAAAAAGCACAAGTTCTTCATCATTCTTATGAGCAGATAATAACAGCTTGCAACCGGAACTCAAAGAAATGTTCAGCAGACATAAATTTTTAAACTTTTAATCTAGTGGCTCAATATATTGTGACTGTTTCTGATTGACAACACCTTACAGTATTTGTAATTGAGTATATCCACTCTTTTTTTAGACTTTTAGTCTTGCAGTACATCTAGCAATTCTTTCACCAAATTTTTAAGAATTTGCCAAGGATGGTTGAATGAAGTGTGTTTGAGGGAGAAAGGGAAAGGTCAGCAAGGCAGCAGGAGGTATCTGTAGTCTATAATAATTTATTGCTTCTAACACTCCTGGATGCCTGTTGTGACACATGGCGAGAGAGACTGTGCTGGAGACAGCTTTAGCACAAGCACTGCTGTACACAACTGAATTTTGAAATAATGTATCAAGTCCTTAATATCCAGCTATCATTCTGAGAACATGATGTTTTTCTGCTTTTCCTGGCCTATTCGTCAACATCCCTATTCTAAGCCTGCTTGGGTTTTGTGTTTTTCACAAGCTTCAAAAACAGGTTTAAAAAATCAAATACAGCAACTGAAATAACGTTTTTAGACGGGTGATCCTTGCTCCGGTCACATTTTTAACATGTCACTGAAACAGCAGCCTGTAGTTGAAGTATGTACTAATCTTAATAAAGGGGGAATGATGTTCTTCTCTTTCAAAGTGTCTTTCAAAGTATGAAAGCCTTAGAGATACTCAAAGCCTTAGAGGGATACTCAAAATTCACCAGTTTAAACTACTGAATCTGAAACTTGTTTTTTCACACGTGATTGGAAAAATATCTTCCTGAGTCTGCATCTGCTGTTATTACAACAAAATTTATAATCTAATATAGGAATTAGCCTTTTTTTTTTTTTAAGGGAAAGTAGTGAGTGATGAATCCAATTTGTATCATTAAGGAGAAATGTTTAAGAAAATTACTGTCCATGTTTTCATCAGATCTATAGGATGTTAATGTAAAAGATTTTTGTCAGAGGCTGAAAGGGCAAATTAGTGTGCCAGGTGGTCATTCCTTTAAGGGAGTGATAAATCCAAAATGTGAATGTGTGACATAAGATGAGAAATTAATGTATTTCAGATAGTTGCCTGTCAATGGTACTTAAAACTAATGGTCAGGAATATAGCATACCTTAGAAGACAGATTTAACCAGCTCCTGGATTGCTATACTTCTGTAAAAAAGCACCTGCTGGACCATTTTTCTGGATATAACTTTTGGACATTTTTGGAGCCTGATCCTTAGAAACATCCATTTCTGCAGCTGGTCTGAAAGACAAAATAAAAAAATCAATAAAGCTGTGAGACAGGACCATGGGAACTCCTTAGAAAAAAGCTGAACTGAACTTTAAATTTGTCAGTCAAATGACATCTGAAACCAAGCTCGACCACATCTGAAGCACTGATGAGTTCAGGCAACTTTTGCCATAAATCCTGTATGGAGTATCATAGTTTGTCTGCGTACTTTCTGCCTTGTATCTGGAGTGGAAATAGAGTCATATAATACTTTCAGAATTTATTGTTCTTTAGTACTCTTTAGTGCTGACAAGTTGAAATAATCACAACTGTAGATTTTTTAATCTAACAAGATTTTTTTGTTTGTTTGTTTAAGTGAAAGGGAACATCAGTAGGTCTCTCCTCTTTGCTCTGTCCTCTCTCTTTTAGTGTCTCTTTCTCCTTTCCCTTTTTAGCACCCGACCTTTATAAAGTTCAGTAGTGATTGAGAGAATATTGCATTTGTGGAGTTAAATTGGCATAGTTACATTTTGGAGATAGAGTGTTGTGAATACCAAAATTTTAAAAAAAGCTCAGAAAGAAACTGAAGGAACTGGTGGAAGGTGAATAATTTGGCAGCTGTTAGACATGATGGGGCTTAATGCAACCTGTAGCTCATGAAACAGCCATTCATGTGAAGCCAAGAAAATGTACACAGATGCAATACCATCCATACACGCCCAGTTTCTTTTTTTCCTCCTTAAGCATCTATATTTTGCAAGTATCATAGGTTATTAGGACCCAAGTGTAAGCCAGAGAGCGTCTACTGTCCATGTATAGGTATTCCTAAACCATATATACCTCTGGGGAAACTTGTAAGTCAAACAGCACTGAACAAAAATCCAAAACTACCTTGGGAGAGCAGGACGTTTGCCATGCTCCAGAATGTCTGTTTATCCCGATCAGTTTTGACAGTAAGTACTAAATTATTGTATAAATACACTTTCCTTAAAATCATCGGAAGGAGCTAATAACGTGAATAACGATTTTCTTCCTGGCATTCTGTAAAAAAATATAATAATCTCTGCTAAACAGTTTGGCCCGTTCAGTATTTTCTCTCCTGGTTGGCCAGGTTCAGGCAACTTCCACAATCAATAGCTTAATTTAGTTTGGCATCAGATGGCTGGGGTAGCTTAATTTCAATTTACATTATGATGCTTTCTTTTGGACTTCAATCTTATATTTGTTTCAGTGTTCATTCCAATATTCATTTTGGTATTACACTCTGAGGGGAATGATTTTCAATTGATGTTACAACTGTAGTCACTCAAGCTAAGAATTGGAAAGCTGGTTTGCAACCGGGCAACTGCTATTTGTGCTGAAAGACTGCAGAGATATGAAGACATTTAAATTTGCTGTTCCATCTAGGCGTGTCCTTCAGAGGATCTGTTCACTAAAGTATCGATTCTGAAATCTAATAGCTTAAAAGAAATATGTGAATCAGCACAGCTTTCCTGCTTTTGCTGCTAAAGTGAGCAGAGCGCTGGGTTTGGACTACAAAGTGCCCCCAAGCTGGCAGCACAGAGATAAAGACTTCTATGGCATTTCCATTTGTGGCAGGATGGCACCAGTTTTTCTGATGGCTGATCCCTGTTTCCCCATCACTTGCCATCCTTTCGGGAAATGTAGTTATTCTCACATTCTTGTATTTCTTCCACTTATATTGAAAAGTCTAAATAAATAATGGACTGGGTAAAACCTAATGTGCTGTTCCAGGGGACTTTCTGGGGGAGGTTGGCTTTTACAGTCTTTGAAGAATGGGCAAATACTAATATTGGCATTGAGAGGGTTATTGGGATCTGAGGAGGCACTCATTGAAATGTCTGGGGAAGCTCATATCTCAATAGTTTCAAGTCATCTATAAAAAGAATCAGGCATCATCATGTCCTTTTAAGCTGGGTCACGTTTTCAGGAATTTCTTCATGAGCATAAGATAAATGCACTGTGCCTTTTTTTTTTTTTTTTTTTTTAAACAAAACCAGCCTGTCTCTCCTGTTCAGCTGATTCATAGCAACTTGCCTCTAGGAAAAAAATTACTTTATAGTAATTTATTTCTAATTCCTTTACTTAGTACCTGAGTGCTCTTCTGATTTTATTTTTTTTTTGAAAAAAGGCTGTCTCCTGTGTCGATATTACCACTTTTTAGGTAATGCAGTTATCTATCTAATGTCTTTAAATATTATAAAGTACCTGGAAATAAAAGGACCAAGTGAAAGTAGCTATATCCCATCTAACCCTTGTGCTTTTGAGAAGAAGCTATTCTAAGTTTTAGTATTCATTTGATTTGGGGATGAGATCAGGTGCTTGGTGAAATGTGCTGAATTTATACTTCATTATGCTATTGCAACTGGGACAAAACCTTTAATCTAAAAATATATTCATTCCCCCTACTCGACTTTTCAAATTTTGTGTTTTGATAAACTGACGCTTTGCAAGTACTTCATTGCTTGGCTTCTGAGACTTGAAGTGGGACACTATTCCATCGCATAAATTAATCATGAAGGCACACTAAATTTTCCCTTC
This sequence comes from Charadrius vociferus, assembly GCF_000708025.1. Taxonomy (NCBI): domain Eukaryota; kingdom Metazoa; phylum Chordata; class Aves; order Charadriiformes; family Charadriidae; genus Charadrius; species Charadrius vociferus. The sequence goes on from NW_009647849.1 coordinate 141,718, forward strand.
TTTTGTTGCTAAGGGAAATGTTATAGGGCCTGGGAAGGTGGGTGGGCAGAGGGGTGGGGAAGAGGAGCTCCTGTGAGTGAGGGGGGACTATGCCTGTTCCGGTACCCACAGCCAGGTGATGCGGGAAGGTTCACGGCAGCTTTTCTGGCAGCCTGAGATTGCCCTGACAGGTGAGGTGAAGCCTCCACAATCTCTCACGACGGTGTTAATGTCTGTCAGAGCTTGCTCCTTCAAATTTTGTGTCTGCGTTTTCTGTGTGAAGATTGAAGTGAGGACAGTTTGAGCTGGGAGAAGAATTGAAAGCTCATTCCCTGCTAATGAGTCCATCATTTAACTGGGTTAAACTTTGCTAAGCTGCATTGTTGCAGGGGGGTGGTTGTTAAATTTTCCCCTAATGAATTGACAATGTCAAGATGTCAAGAAGTCCATCCAGTATATGTGAACTTAAGATCTGCATGGAGCTATTTGAATACACGCTAAAAGATAAAGTCAGTGCTGGTGATGAAGTGCCATCAGATAACCTGAAATGCATTTTAGTCCAAACTGGGTAAAAGAAATCATCAGTCCTTCATGCTAAAGGTTAAATACCCGTTTCTCTTGCTCCAGCAATATCAAAGTGTCACTTCAGAGTGCTTTCACTGAAGTTTCATCTTCAGAGCAGCCTTCTTTCCCTTTGATTGCTGTGTCATTCCATAGTGACCTTTTGGCATTAGATCCCCTGGACATAGTTTTAGAGATGCACAAATGACGTAGTGTCTCTCACAGTGCACTCTTGACTTACTGTCTTTTATCCCTTCTGGGGATAAAGAAGGGATAAAAAGTAACTTACTAAATTTGTAATACATCAGTAAATCTGTAACGTAAATCCATCATATTGTAAAAGCAGTATTTTTGCACTTGCTGCCTTTCCAACAATGGTATTGATGATCTCTAAAATATATGCTTATATTTAATTCAGCCTTAAGTGGATAATGTTTTTTTTGCCTAGTATCAAATGGTAAATGCTACTTTAAGGGTCATGTAAGACATCTATTCTGCAGACTATACAATTTATTTTTAAAAGAAAAAAACCCTGAAAAGTAGTGGTTTTTTCAGAATATTTTGAAAATGAGCTGTGTCTCCTAATTATGTTTAGGAGACAAAGCTTTAATAGGTAAAAGTGTTGCAGTTTGATATTTGCCATCTGAGAGTAATTTCAAATATTGTGCTTTCAAAAGCCACTACTGGAGCCTTAGTAAACAGGTATAATCTTTGTAGTCTCTTTTGCATTTATTTACAACCAAATTTGAGGAATAACATCTCTTAGTTTTCTAATTCACCTAGGCAAATGTCAAAAATAGATCTGATTTCATTAACTATCTTTCCTCAAAATAAAATTCATATAATTTATAATGAATAATTATTCTTAAATATGTAATTGACCTTTAATTTTTCAGAACAAGCCCCAGAAGGTGCTTATTTGAGGTAAAAGGTATCCCTAATCAAAAATAATGTAGAAAAGTCATTGTGATACAGCTGTTTGCAGCAAAATGCAGTGCAAGCAAATTGCTATGATGCTGCTCTTCATATATTACATGCATTCTGGTTTTGTGTGAGTCAAATCTGTGTTAGTAATAATAGACAGCTTTTGGCTGGCTGTGAAAAGAACATATTTGGGGGGTTAGAAAACATAAAGAAATGAGAGTGAGAAAAATTGATTCTGAAGTTAATGTCCTGGATCTGACAGATGAACACTGCACTGAATGGTACCCACTTCAGCAAGAAATTAATTCTGCTGTAGATATTGTATGTTTGGATTTAGTGCAGTAGTTGAAAACTGGAAAGTGACTTCAGTCATGCTTCAGTTTCCCTGATCCTCAGTGGAAACGCAATATTATTTGTTCCGTAGACTCCAGTGCTTGACAGTAAAATAGAAGAATGTGAATAAACTGGGCTGTGTTAAAGAATTCCCCTCATTTTCTGAATACTATGGCACAGGTCATAACAGGACACAAAGTAATTGAAAGAGATTGATTTCTAGTGTGCTGGATTATTGTTTGTGTCTCCAGAACTACTGAGCAAATTGTCATTTTAGATTTTTCCCTCTTCTTTCCATCAAGAAAACAAAGTCCCCGAAGGATCATGTCGTTGGTTAAGGAAGCAAAGTAACATTTTCCAAGTAAGCTGCTGTTGTTGAGGAAGAAGCAATGACTAATAAAAAGGCATTTCCTAATCCTGATTTTCAGTTTTCATCATAGGAATTTGGTGAAATGTATGTATCAATAATAAAGGTGGGGAAAATTTTAGGGAAGTATTTTCAGCTTTTCTGAAATTACTTCTCTGTACCTTTTCCTCTAACTTTTCTTTTCTTTACACAGGCATATTCTGAATGTGTACAGTGATGCTTTAGAGAATGGGTTTTTGCAATAGCTATTCTGATTTTTCAACTTTTATACTTCTTGATGACTCATAAATATTAGGGTACAAGACTGTCCACATTTGTTTTTCACTGATTTCCCACTTCAAATTGTTACATTCAGTAATGCTCTTTCAGGTTTTTTTAGAACTATTCTAATTCATAATTTTATAACACCTATGCTGTATGAGTTAAAATTCTCCCCAACCCCTTTCCTCTTTGTGCTTGCTAGGTAATGAAGGACATTTGCCTTTGTAGACTCTCTTGTATAAATATTTCTAAATGTTTATTTTCTCCCCTACCCAGGATTATTGCAGTAGTTGGAAGTTTACAAACCTGCCAGTTGCTCAGATGAGTCATAGCACTGTAGTCCTCTTCCTCTGCATTCATTGAAGATGCCTGGCGCGATGGGCTAGTTCATGGCCGTTATAAATCTTGTTTCTTGCTGCATTCCAGTTTCTGTAGTTCTCTTTCATCTTTCTAATAATTCTTAGCAGTTTATTTAAACCTACACAATGTGACAAAGCTTTTCGCCCCCTGAAGTGGCTGCACTGAAATGACAAGTTAATTGATCCGTTCTTATGTGACTAAGGTTTGCAAGAGGCTTTTAGCCTTTCTTGATGTGGGGTGCTCTATTCGGTGCGTGTAAGCTGTTCTACAGTGAATATGTAACTTAAATAGCAGAGCGGTCACCACTCAGACCGATACAAAGCTTCTCAGCTGTGGAGCACAGTTGAATTTTGCTGCCACAAGAACAAAGATCCTGGGGCTTGCCAGTCCTTCCGTACAAAAAGAAGAGAAAGAAGAAAAGGGTGAGCTAGAGCACGGCTCCAGGCTTCCTGGTCCTGCGTTGAGAATGGCAAGACAAGGATGGACTGCCGCCTTCAGCAGTCACTGCCGTGCACGCAGCCTGGCTCTCCTGGCAGTGCTGAGCAAAACAGCAGATGCGGCTTTCCCCACATAGACGTGGCAGGAAGGAACGTCTGCTGCGGCCCCAGCTGCCTCCCGGCCTGCGCCAGTGCCTGCTCTGCCTTCGGCCGGAGCTTATGCTCGCTGCCATCCTTGCGAACTGGCAAAGGGTCACATTTTCGACTTGCCCAGATCTTGCTGTCTCAGTTTTTGGAAAATCTTATTGAGGGATGTTTAAAATTGTATGAAAGTTCTTAAAAAAGTCAGAGTGTCAAGAAATTCACCTTCTAGTGAGGGAAGAGTTGGATGCCCTAACATCTGAGAGCTTCATTCGTGGCTTGATACTACTCCCTGCCCACGCTGCAGGGGTACATCATGTTCTGAAGCTTTGCATTGCAAGGAATAGTACTTCTGTAATCAGCACATGGTGAAGAGATAATTAAGCCTTGAGAGGTTATAAGATTTATGTTGGAAATAGAGAAAATATATTCTGAATATGAGTTTGTAGAAAGAAAGACTTTTTCAGGGCAATCAACTTCTTGGTTTACAGTTCAGGCCTTGGGCAGCAACAGACAGCAGAACCTTTTAGCACTCAGCATCTGTAAAGGAAGTGCCTCATGTTTTTAAATTAACTTGAATTATGAGGTTTATTGTGACCTTCTAGAAATAGCATAGAGAAAACCCTCAAGTAAAGCCTTCTGTGTTCTCAGAACATGCTTTCCTCATGTGCGTCCACTGCAGCTGATGGCAGCCTCTCTAAAGAGAAGCTGGGGAGTGGGTCCACAGTGAGTGAGTGAAACTGTGATTGTTCCTTGTCTTTCTGTCCCAAGGTTTTCCTAAACTGCTGAATAACTGAGGAGGCAAGCTGCATGTGTAGAGCGTGATTTCAGAGGCAGGACAAGGCTTTTGCCCTGGAGTCTTTAGCAAAGATATCTTTTTCCTCTGTATTTCTGACTGAGTCTGTTTTGACAGAAGAAGAGCTGACTCTCTATATTTTCTCTTTGTTTACCAGCATGTGGTTTATATGCCTACATTGCAAAACTGTAAATCCCAGAATAAACAGATGACAAATTCCAGAGTGTATTTAACCTAGGTCGGTTTGTTGCAGCAGTGATGGTACTCACAGAGAGGAGCATTACCTTCCCACCCCTTGCTTGAGCCAAAGACAGCCACTGAGAGGGGAAGTATCCTTCCTTCACCACAGATAAAAGCATGAGATTGGATTGATTATGGTAATTGTCTGCTGTAGATCAGAATTGTTACAAGTATCTTGAGGGTATGGCAAACAGTTTTTCTTCTTTTTTTTCCCTTGTGTGCCTACCTAAAGGACGTGGATTTTTGTTTTTTCTCTCTGCGCAAACCAAAGATTGTCTCCAAAGTGCTGAATCAAAGCACGTCGTTTAGAAGGCTGGCTGGCCTTGTGCTGAGGGCTGCAGGCTTGGGCAGTACCCCAACCTCCCCAACAGCCTCTTGGCTATTTTAGGTTTAGTTATCCTCAGTGCTAGCTAGCCATCCATATCTTATTTCTGGGTTGAATTAGTGCCACATCACCTTCCAAATGTTTAACAATTGTTTTCTCCATGTTCAATTGCCCATTTGAAGGAAGGAGAGAGACAGACTTCTAGCATTGATGGAGCTAAGCTGACTTTTAAGCTGAGGATTGCACCAACTGTGTTTTAGGGAAGAGTGGAAAACCAAAGAAAATTATGTCCCAGATATTTCTTTTAATGGTTGCATGAGCCACCTGTACTTTCTCTAAATTAACTACTTCACTAAATTCCAATTTGATGACTTGAGTGGTGACTGTTGGGGTAAGCAACCTTGAAGAGAAGCAATAGAGTAAGAAGGTAGTGACAGGAACTTCACTTTTTCATGACAGCAGACAAAATCCAACAACCTCACCCTCTCCTGGTATTTCTCTTGGTTTAACATGAGATGGATAGTGGTGTTTTTTTGTGCCAGATTTTTGCTATCTGGTCTAGAGTTCCACAAAAGTTAGAGTTCTGTAGGAATCTGTTGATTGAGTATTTAAGAACAAACATTGAATTATGTCATGAGTGAAAGTATGTTTTTTCTGTCAGCAGCCAAAATCTGGTATGCCTGGGTCTTACTGTGTTCTGTGGATATAAATGAAAAGCTTTATCAACATGAACTGATTTAAGCTAATGGCAAGTGTGATTCCAAAACTTCAACAGCAACAGAATTCCAACTGGTACATACTGATAAAATATAATTGAAGTTGATGCTCTTGTACCTGTTTGTGCCACAATTAATTTATTTTTATAATTCCCTTTCCATGAAGACGGATCCCAGCTGTTTATGAACAGCATTTTGCCAGCCTCTGTTGTTTGCATCCCGTCAGAACATTTCAGCAGTGCTCCATAGTAATGCGTTGTGGCTCTTCAAAGGCAGAGCAGGCAGTGCCTGGGAGCCGCAGTGCCAGTGGGGGTGGCAGGGTGAAGACTCCTCTTACACCAACCTACAACCAAGTTGATTGTGTGGCTGTGTGTTCCCCATTCCTCTGACTTCTGTGGGATGGGCAATGATGTTGAAAAGGGAGAGTATGTTACTGGGGAAGGTAATAACTTTGATTTAGTGCATCATTTAGGTGGGGTTTGGGCCAAGATGATAGTTTTTTCCTATTGCCTCTGTATTCTGCTAGTCTTGTGCAAGTGGGAGAAATCTTAAAGGTTTTGGCTGTAGAAGAGGACAGCAATACAAACCATACTTAAGTTTTACCTTTTTTGTTTTAAAGATTGCATGTGGGTTTCTGTAGGTATAAGAATGTCTTTTCTTTGATTGAGGTCTACTGCTGGCAAGTGATCATCCTTCCAATTGGCCTCCTCTTCTTGTATATGCACTTTTATTTTGTGAAATATCCATGCACCTGTCTCTTCTAACGCTTCCTTTACAGTGCTTCTTAAAAATTATCCCTGAAGGACACAGCCTCTTTTCCTTTCCTTGCTGATTTTATTTTTGTCTGTTTTGTTGTGTTCCCTGTATACCTTAGAGAATGGGATTATCCCATTCTTGCATTTGTAGGTAGATGGGCTGAAAGG
>NW_009647849.1:148156-161860 GCF_000708025.1 Charadrius vociferus
TGTGCCCCAGGTACAAAAATAATACGTTTGGAACTGTGAATCATAAAGAATTATTTCATATAATTTTTAAGCAGGATTCAGATAGCTATATCAAATATGCTCCGATACCTTCCTCTGTCTTAGCACGGACTTAAGGTCCACCTTCATTGTTTATTTTTGGAAAGAGACATAAAATAATAGCGTGTGTGTGGAAAACTGGTGAAGTCACGTTTTCAGTCTCATTCAGAATTTTAAATAAGTTGATTGGTTAGTGTTGTTTCAATTCTAAGTTTTCTATTGTTATTTGTGTTGCTTTTGGAGATCAATTTTTCGTCTCGAGGTATTTGTTATCCATTTTGAGAGCAAAGATACAAAGATAACAGGACAAGACATTTTGTAGCTTGGTTTCTCCAGCTCAGTATTTTTTAACAGCACCTCTTAAAATAGAAATGCAAAACTATGTGTCCTACTTTCCTCTCACTAAAATAGATGCCTTTTGTTAATTTTAGATACAGCAGAGCAGGATATGTAATTAATGATATCAAAGAATCCATATGATATTTAACAGGGTCCTAACATCAAGGACAAAAGAAGTCTGACAACAGCTGTCCCTAATGATTTGGTTTGTAAAATGTTTTCTTTTATTTCAGGAAGTTGGATGCTTTCATCTATGATGCAGCGGTGCTGAATTACAAGGCTGGAAGAGATGAAGGCTGCAAACTTGTCACAATCGGGAGTGGGTACATCTTTGCCACGACAGGCTATGGAATAGCACTTCAGAAAGGATCACCTTGGAAGAGACAAATTGATCTAGCCCTCCTTCAGTTTGTTGGAGATGGTAGGGACCAACCTTTTTTCCTTTCTTTTCTTTCTCTATGTATGCACAGTTAATGCAGTTTTAGGTTTTTTTACTGTTCTCTTACAGTCCTTAAAAAAACAAACAGATGCAAAACAAATGAGTAACATTATTTCTCGATGCTGAGACAGGATTTCTCTTCCACACTGTTCTAACTCACCTCAATGCCAAGGACGTTTGCATCTATTTTCAGAGAGTGTTTTCATACACATCACAAAGTAATGCTGGCCTCAATGTTAGAGAGCACTTCTAAATTTATTTACTTTCTTTTTTTTTATTTTTGCCTCTGAGCAATTCCTGAGGAGTTTTTACTTGGTAGATGAGTTATCTTTCAGCATGACTGTTTTGCTATTTAAAAGTGTTTAGCTCAGTTCTGAACTGGTGCGAGTGATCCCTAATCTAATGTGGATTAATTTAAACTTCTGGTAAAAGAATGTTTATGGAAATGAAGTAGGGTGACTAGTTTTATTGGATATTAAACAGCTGTTTTTCATTCTAACACAAAACCAGAAGAATTGTAGGTCCTCTTGGCACTTCTGTCCTGCAGAAGAAAACTTAGTGTTCATCTTTGATACATTTGTAGACAGTAATAATAGTTCAGACTTGAACTACATTTTGATTGTAGAAATGTTTCTTTGCCACAGTGAAACTTCAAGCCTTTTGCATGTGCATGCAAATAAAAATATGGTGCTTTAAAAAATTTCTGTGTTATGACTGACTAAAATTCTCCATCAGATTGGAATATGGTGTGTGTTACATAATCATTGTGATATTTTTTTATGCCATAGATACATGTCTTAACTTTGCATTTCTCTGTCAGTGAAAAAGAGGTCTTCCTTGAAAAATAAATATGCACTTAAGGTCACCAATAGCATGCCACCAAGACTAAGAATGGTAAATTTCTGTGTAATATGACAGTTTAAATGGCAAAGTACAGGACCTCAGCATAGTGGTCTTCTGCTCCATAAAAAAACCATGACATTAGGTTTCATACTGGAGACAGTGAGTGTGTTAGTCTTCCAGCACATGGATTTTATTCTAATACTAAACGACTGGAAGAGTTGTAATCATCGTGACTGATGCATTTTGTCTGGTGTCCATATAGAGATACTAGTGTCAACATTATTGATCTGTTGGATTTAGGGAGGCTTATGGAAGAATCATTGCTTACTTCTGCTAAGGATTGAATATATGACCCATAATAGCTACTTTTCAGGCAATTACGTATTCTTGTTTTGAACAGTTGCAATTAATTGGCTGAAATATTTGCTTTATTTTTCTATTTGTGAATATTTTGTGAATAGAATATTTTTCTATTTGTATAATACTACTAAGAAGCATTAGGTGCTGCAATTCTGACACATTTTTAGATGGAGAAGTTGGATCAGAGAAGTTGAGTTATTTGTCCCATACCAAAGAAGAAAATGCTTCTGCAGCCTGAAGGAGGATCTGAGGTGTCTTTCTCAGTTGTGGGCTAACCCTTCTTGATGTTGCCAGAGCATCGCTGAGGTTTTCGTTCTTTTCACTGTGCATTTTCTTCATGCTTATTCTTTCATCATTTTTGATACTTCTCATCCAACAAAAAGAAATGAAATCACAGAGGAAGACAATAAACTGAATAGAAAGGAAAGTATTTTAAGCTATTCAAGAAAAACATGTTGAAATACCAAAGGTACTGCATTTTTATGCATCACTTCATCTCTGATATCAGGGAGAAAACAAAATGGATGGGAGGAAAGAGGAAAAAATTCTTATCACATATTTACACTTTAACCTGTGGATTTACATAGCATAGAAATGCATATATCTTCAACCCATTTTTAGTAGCCAAAAATAATACAAATAAATTGTCTACAAAACTCAGTATTAAAACTTCTATATGAATAATTCATAGAATTGCAATAGATACAGATGGCACCCAGGTGAATGAAACTTTGTCATGAAATGACTCCTCCCATGTTCATCTTGCTCAGATATTACTTCAGAAGATAAGCAAAAGTTTTGAATGCACAAACCATGGGGACTGTGAATGCGTTTATGGCATTTTTTCAGTGGTATGTTTCAGTACCTTTTCTAAAGGTACTCTGATCAACCCATGAATGCTAAAATGTTCACTTTCTCTTGTAAAGGATCCCAGGAATCTTTGTAAAGGATTCAGAAAATGGTGTGGGCTGTATTAAAGAGAATAGCAGTTGGACGGGTACAATGTATAGGAATTATTGTAAGCATGTTTCCTTTAGTCCCAGCAATGTTTGCTACCTTGTCTCACTTCATTGTGTCACAGGTCTAGGTGATAATTTTTAGAAAAAAAACAACAACACGCCAACCAATCAAACAAATAACCGAAAAAAACCAGGGCAAAAAGAAAAAAAAAATAACTAAGAATAATATTGAGACTGAAATTTCTTCTACTGATTTATAAAGTACATTGCAGGTGAACTGGAAGATAACACCAAGAAATTAAATGTTAAGAGTGATTGTCTGGAACTAACATGACCTGGTTTTGTAATCTACATCTAACTTCAGTAGTTTGATGAGTTTAGCTATGAACTTACGGAACTCCGCTTTGGTGAATCAGAAGGGATGAACCCAGAGTTAAGACCAACATCACTTTGCTGTATCACTAAAAATCTCTTTGAAGTTATCTAGACTACAAGCAAGTATGGTTGGGGGGAAAGTTTCATCTTAAGATTGTACTCCTGGGAAAGCCTCGGAGTCTAAATGAGGTTGTTTAAGTAAATAGGCAAACACAAATGAAGGCAGAAATACTTCTTTCACGTGTATAGCCTCTGCAGAATTAATTATTGTCAAAGACTAAGCCTATAAAACAGCAAAGTGCCTGGTAGTATTGAATTATTATTCAGTATAGGTAATAGAACATTCATCACATTATGGAATAATTTCTATGAAAGATTATAAATCTAATGAGTTTCGTAACTGTAAGGAAAAAAAATCCTAATGAGTTGAACAAACACAATTTCTTGATGTGAATGTTATGTTAATAAGAGAAAAGAACCTTCTGGATGGCACTAGATATTTGGATAAGGCCAAGTAATTTCTTTAAAACTATATCTGATTGCACCTACAAAACCCCATGATCTCATCTCTCTTTTACATTTACACAGTAACTGAGATAGCCTTTTGAAATGTGTTTTAAAGCTTTCAAACTCCTCTGCATCTGTCTTTCTCCTGTGATTTTTCTCATTGGATTTTTTTCATTGCTGCTTCTATATCATTCTCCTATCCAAGCCAGTTCACTTACACATTGAAATGAATCTTTTGCCCAGTGGATGGGAACCTTTTCCCTCTTCCTTGCTGATGTAAAACATCCAACGGAAGTATTAATGACTTATTAAGGCAGGAGCATCTTTTCATGCTTTCCAAAACATGGTGCTTTTTCTGCATTAAAGTAAATGGCTTTGAACCCTCTTTTTTATCTTGTTGACACTGGGAAAAAAAAAATAAAGTTAATACAGAGGGATATAGGTTTGTGTTAGGGATAACTTTAAGCTTAGAGTGGGTGGTTTATGTGTATCTACATGAGTATTGTTCTGATCCTGGGGATAGTTCTACTGGGTGGACAAATTATACTGACAATAATTACACTGTGAAAGCGACTCTGAAGTCTCAGTGGAAGGAAGATGGCTACAAGATGCCCAGTTTGTTACTCTAACACAGAGGAAAAGAGACAGAGGGAAGGAGGGTGGGAAGGAGTTGCTAAGGAATTTAAAGAATAGCTACTTAGTTGTCTCAAAAATTGAATTAACCCCACAATGTTTCATCACTTGGTCTGTGCAGGTTCATATATATAGCGCAGTTCATAGGAAGCTGAGATGAATGTGCATTTGTTAGTATAAGATGAATTGCTTTGGAAAACTGAATCTTTTTAATATAAAAAATCAGGAGTTGCATTTTCTTGTGTAAAGGATATGAGTGAAGTGTATTACTAGTGAATTTCTGGCTTTAAAAAACTTACTATCTGTATGTCACATCTCATTATCTACAAAAACTTCCAGTTGATGATTAGCATCTGCAGTTTTGTTTAAAATAGTTGATCATCGGGGTAATTCTGTAAAGCGCAGTAGTAGTTGTGCCTTTTTTATTGGCTTGTTGTGCTCACGAGATGAAACTTTCAAATTTTTTTTTAACAGAGAAATAAAAATATTTCTACTGAGACGCAGAAGACTATTTCTCAGTCTTCTCTTGAGAAATAGAAGCACCCAGGAGTTCAAAAGCAACTAAAATGATATGGCTGCTAAGAAGCAGCACCATCATTTTGTTTGGATCTTCCGCCCACAGCCACAGAAATGTGTCAGAACAGAAATGTTGTGCACTGAAGAATCGCACGATACGTGCTTTGATTTCTTTTATAAACCTCTGTAAAGAGCAGCTGGGCAGGCTGACATCCCCAGAATCCAGCACGTTACCCTAGCAGCTGTCAACTGCTTTTTTGTGCTAGCTTGCCATTTGGTAAGTGCAGTAAAGGCTCGGGCATACAGCCTGCGTAATTTAGCAAGTCCATAACTGCTGGACTGCGACATTTGTGAAGGCACCCGTGTTCCTCTAGCCTTCCAGAGTAGGAACTTTTGGCCACTTGTCTGAAGGCCCAGGCATGGCTTATACTCCTCTGGTGTGGGCTGCATGGTGCCATTTAAAGCAAGGTGGTACTTCTCTAAGAATATCCTGCAAAGTAGTTTGAAAGACATTGCTTCTGAAACCTATAGCATCGTGTCTTTGGGATTTGGAGCAGAATCACTGGTGCCTAGTAGGTGAGAAGAATGTATTTTTCTTTCTCTCTGTCTTTCTATTATTTTTTTTCCATTTGTGAGCAAATGAGATTGTTGAACTACAAATGACAAAGCTGCTTTGGGATTAGGAGAGTAAGAGGGCTTCAGAGTCTGCATGGGATGGCGAGAAAGACAGCAAGGAGCCTTTAGCTGTGGGAGATGCAGAAGAAATAGAGGGATAAAAGACACATGACAGCAGAAATGGATGGAAATGAGCAACAGAAAAGTGCTGGGTAAAGAGGGCAAGCATGGGGAGGAGTGAGAGAATGCCAGCCAGCTAGCCAGGTCGAGCATCATCACGTGAGGTATTTGTAACCTCCTGCGCTACCTGCAGGTTAAGGGCTCAGTTGAAATGAAGGCCTGGGAAGAGATCTCCAGGAAAAGAGGGGCAGATGGTATAGCTGTATTAAGCCCTTAACCCTTAAGGCTGCAATCTTTGAAGCAATTAGAGACATGGAGATGTGGAGGAGAAAACTGGTTTTGGTTTGAGTTTCCACAGAGAGTCTGTTACCTGCTTCCCAGTAACTTTCAGTTCTGTTTAATCTTTATGTGCTTTTAGGATGGCTTAGTACACTAAGAATTATTTTCCTGGGTGGGTAATTGCTTCTCACCCCTTAAGGGTAATAGATAACTGTGGAAATAAGATTTGCCCCCTCACATCTGGAAGAGGAAATCTCTTTGCTATTTTTTTCGTATTTTAGCATAAGCCTTCCAAATCGCTGTCTAGATTATAAGGAAGTGTAGCAGTGTGAGTCACGCTGGCTCTTAAAGACCAGGAAGGAAATACGTATGTGATTATAAGGACATATTTTCAGTGAGTGCTGCTCAGGCAGAATACACCTCCAATCCCAGTGATTTTCTGTTTATATATTTAGTGTCCTCCTTAAGCAGTGGGTGGAACAAATGTGACTGGAGAGTGTGAGTGTATAAGTGGAGGGTGTTTGTGTAGCTGAACAAGAGTTAGAGGGATTGTAATATTGAAAGTCGTGCTTAGCAGTTCTGTTAATTCATCCTTAACTAATGGGGGCATGCAGAGTGCAGTTATTAGCTCACAATAAGTTTATTGCTGTCAGTCATCTGTGTTCCTCTTGCTATTTTTACAGGGAGAAATAACTCGGAAAATAAGAGTAAGAGAGATTGTTTTGGGGGATCCAGACTGAACTTAAAAAGTTGCTGTGCTTTTATATAATCTCTTCTATGAAACATGCCGTATGGATCATATAACTAGGGCAAACTGAAATTGATGAGCTTATTGAACCAAACACGCACCAACCCGTTTGGCTTCTGACTCCTGTGTTCAGGGTAAAGACCCTCTTATGTCAGGGTCTAAAAGTGCTGGGGTGCTACCTTCCTCCTCCATTGCTTAGTGGGAGTTCTCACCAGAGGGAGTGTGAAACAGTCCCTGAATTTGAAAACTGTCATTTGTCCAGTCTGAATAAGCAAATGACTCTGCTGGTGCAGCCACAGGCTTTTGAAGGTGATGCCCTACATCTGACTAATGTGAAAGTCTATATTTAACCCTTTTACTCAAGGTCTATAATTGTTATGTGTCGGTTTTCTTTGCTTGCATGCTGGCTTCTCAGGCTGAACCTCAGGTTAGCGCTTTGCGCAAGAGTCGCCACCCTTTATACCATCAATACCAGCCTGTTTCTTTTTGCACCTTCTGCTCTGTCACAGGCACTATGATCTCCTGCTGGGGTAGCCTCCTCCTGCCCTGCACCTTATACAGCTCTCGGGGATGTGCTGACACTAGAGGTCTGTTGTACTCAACCAATAAAACAACAAATACGTTGGGCTGCAGCTCGGCTTTCTCTGCTTGGACAGAGCATCCTTTCCTTGCTTGCCCTAGGCACGCTCCTGCAGAATGCGCTTCACGGGGATGCTTGCAGTGTGTGAAGCGACACAGTGTAGGGGAGAATTATTTTTTCCAGAAAACTCTCATTCATGCAAGGCAATGTTTCTTGGGGGCAGAGGAGGTGACTTTCCATGCAGTTGCAGTTAGTTGCCTGCTGCAGGACCTGGCATTGGTGCAGGTGTATCCGGCGCTGGGGCTTTCCGCAGCTCAGGTGGTTGTGAATGCCTTTGTGCCATGGATCTCACTGTGTGAACCCAACCTCTCACCCACGCTCAAGAGAGCAGTAGCCCATTTTAGAAATTCCCCTGCCAGAGAAACCCCCATTAGATTATTTTTTTCCTCGGTTTGTTTTAGGTTTGCTGTTCCTCATATGTTCTGTCGGCACCTGGACGCCAGGTTTTGGTTCGTGATAAGGTGAAGGTACGGGCTGGCACTCTGAACCAGCCTGAAATTGTCATTTGCAAACAGCATGTCAAGTGTTAAAAACCTTTTCCTGAATCCAGAAGGGACATATAAAATACATTTCTTCTCCTTCATGTGTGAGAATAATTAAATAGCTCAAAATTAAGGCAAGAACTTGATGAAAATACCCTTCCGGAGTACCTAAGGAACTAGTTGAGGCAGCCTGTGAACCATCAGTGATTATAGCCAGGACCCTATGGCTTTAACCTACGTGGTTAAAGTAGGGCAGAAAACCGTCTGTCTTTCAAAGAAGAAAAATGAAAACTCACTGAATTATAGTCTTTAGTGCTTATAGAAATATGAAAACAAATTATTTAGCAATTTACTTTGATAATTTGGAGGATAATAAGAGAACCAAAACTAAAAAGTCAATTTTCCAATTACAAATCTTGCAAAATTAATGTAATTACTCATCTGATAAGATAACTGTTCTTGCAGAGAATGTAGTTATGTGAAACAGAAGTAAATAGTAGATTCTTCACAAGGACCATGTCTGTTTCCTTTTCCACTTAGTCAATGTGTTGACTGTAATCACTGTTTATATGTTGCTGCTTATTCTTCCCTCCCATAACTTTTATTTAATGGCTTCTTGACAAGCATTTCTCATGTGTAGAGCTAGTTCCAAAGCCATATCTCTGTTATTATTTCTTCAATTTCCCTCCATCAAACACTCTGTCCAAACTTCTGCTGGTGTTGTGTCCCCCCCGGAGCCTGGCTGAACGCGGCACACCTTTTAAAAGCAAGTGGTGTCCCGGACTTCTGACGGCTATTTCGGACTGTCATGAGTCTGTGCTTAATGTGCCTGTGTTCCCGAGTCCCACTGAAAGCCAGCCCAGGCCTGGCTGCCTGCCCGGGAGTGAAGATCAAACGAGGTAAATCATGGGCTTTGTTTGATTTTTTGGGGGGTGTTTTTCTACCAGGATGAAGCTCGACCCGCAGTGGTACTGGCTGGGATGGTGCCCTTTGGTGCTTGTCCACAGCTGTGGGGAAGAGAAGGATAAAAGCCCTGTGGCTGTGGATTGGGAGCGGGGGAGTGGAAGCACTCCCAGCCATGCAGCGCTTCTGATGTTTGTTACTTATTGACTATTGTACGCTCTGGCTTTTGCCATCAGGAGCATTCAGGGTTAGATTCTCCATCTCTGACCCTTTCCCCCCATTTGTATTCTCAGGGAGAGGGGGAGAAGATGCTCAGGTGCCACTCAAGCCTCAGAGGTCTTGTGTTCTTTGGAACAGAGCAGAAAGTTGGTTTTATTATTGGCTTTTTAAATAAGCAGCAAAGAAGGTTATCCCAGTCTGTTCTCTTTTTGGATGTAATTATAAATCTTTGTGCTTGTTTATTTCTGGCAAGTTTGTAACTAGGGACATACTTGGGTGATAAAGATTTTATTTTATTTTTTTACTAATCATGAGGAAGGCATCAGAAAAATATTTAAAAACTATTATTCCCTCTCAGAAAAAAAAGTTCCCTCAAACTGCTTTTCTATAAGTACATGTGGAGAATGATGGATTATATGGGATTGGTGTTTCTCTTTTTTACAACTAACATGTCTTTTTCAGTTTGTGTGCATCTTCTGGGATGCATGTGTAGATGTAGAGGAAAAAAAAAAACCTCAGAAAACGAAGTAACATCAGTGAAATGACCCATAAATGAGACAGCTTTAACCGTCAGTATCTCATGGTTGGCCCATCATTTGGGAAGACACTGCCTCTTTTGGGCAAATGGTTTAATGAGCAAAGCTGCGAACCAAGGGAGGATGCCAGACCCTGGCAAGATGCTGGGCCTAGGAAATTAGTGGGATCTGGGGATACCAGTAACCCCCATAAAAAAAAAAAAAAAAAACCCTGAGAGCTGACACATCTCCAAGAGAGACAGGGACAGAGACTGCAAGAGGGCAGCATGTTTTTCAGCTCCGAGAGGATGGTGGCATGGATAGATGATGCTTACCACAGCCTGCAAAAACTGCTAAGGGCTGGGGTGAGGAAAAGTGTGCCATTCTACCCTTCGATCTGTATCTTTTCTGTGTCGGGATAATGATGTTTTTATTGTGAAAATTTTTTCACTGGGCACACTGGACAGTTTATCACTCCTTCCCAGAATGATAAAGTGTCAAATGCGCTAGAGGTGTTGCACAAAATGTAGAAATAAAGCTATTTGTGGGATATTCAGAGTCAGAATGGCCAACCGGCACATTTCTGTGCAAACGGCCGTCAGAGGAGATAGCACCGTAGGCGCAGGAATAAACCCAACAGAAATACAAAGGGATTTGAGTACTGTTTGCGCTGTAACCTAAAAACATTGTAAATAGTCTTGAATTACCACTGAGAGAGCTAGAATTTTGCAGTTTATTAGAGAAGACTATACTGTGTTCTGAGTGAGTATTGTAAAGGTTCAACACTGCTTGAAATGTGGATCTTTAAAATACTTGCTTTTACTGATTCTTACACTGTAAATGAGGCAGACTTTTTGTGATACAGCACTATAGAAATCTTAAAAATATCTTTACTGTAGGTACCATACAGTTATTTGTGGATTTTGCAGGTTAAATATACTGTGA
Organism: Charadrius vociferus; assembly: GCF_000708025.1. Lineage (NCBI taxonomy): Eukaryota > Metazoa > Chordata > Aves > Charadriiformes > Charadriidae > Charadrius > Charadrius vociferus. Next base: position 158,651 of record NW_009647849.1, read on the forward strand.
ACATATTAAACAGAAAATAAGCACTTTTTTTTTTTTCCCCAAATATATTGGGACTGTTAATTCTCGAATCTTGTGCTAGTGTTATGAGGTACTTTGTTGCCGAAGTCTGGAACTATTAATTTAATCATTAATATTGTCCATACATGAATGGATGTAGCAAATGATTGTGGCATTACATTACTTTTAGTAAGTGCTTGAAATGAAACCAAGAAGCCTTAAAATAAATATGATTAATATTTATATGTAACTTGAGACCCCCCGATTAGATGCCGGCTTGAACTCCATTAACACTTGGTTCGTTGAGGCCTGGCATTTGTATATATTGGGGTTGCTGACTTAGATTTCCAAGGGCTTTGTTAAGGAAGATTTGGAGCTCTTACTTGCTAGTTAGGTTTATGCACACATGGAGATAACTGAACCCTCCGATGCCCAATAATTACAATTTTCTGGCTTTTCAAGTGCCAAGACTACTATATTGCTATAGGTGTCATCACCATACACATTTACCTCACAAGTTAGACCACCCAAAAGGATTTGAAAGACAACAACATTCCTCCAAAATGTCTTTATTCTTTTAAATATTTCTTTCTGAACCAAAGTTTAACTAGCCTCGAAGTTCAGTGTTTTGAATTCCAACTGCAGGCCAAGTTTGGAAGTCGCTGATTTTCATAAGGAATGAATTGACACTGCAGTTGAAAAATTTCTCAAACCTTAGGATTTTGTAATAAAAATGTTACATGTTCTGTAAATAGCTTGGGTAAAATGTAATGGGCAGGAAGAGCAATAAATGGATTGGTCATTTTTTGCCAGGTTTATAGGGTCAGCTGTGCTGAAGTGTTATTACATTTAAATTAGTAACTGTTTTGTCTGTGTTTCGGTGTGTATACACATACATATATAAATATATTCTGTAAATCTAACTGATTGTATCCTGGGCTGCATCAAAAGAAGCATGGCCAGCAGGTCAAGGGAGGTGATTCTGCCCCTCAACTCCACTCTCGTGAGACCCCACCTGGAGTACTGTGTCCAGCTCTGGAGTCCCCAACATAAGAAAGACATGGACCTGCTGGAGCATGTCCAGAGGAGAGCCATGAGGACGATCCGAGGGCTGGAGCACCTCTCCTATGAGGAGAGGCTGAGAGAGTTGGGGCTGTTCAGCCTGGAGAAGAGAAGGCTCCGGGCAGATCTTATTGCGGCCTTCCAGTACCTAAAGGGGGCCTACAGGAGAGCTGGGGAAGGAATTTTCACTAGGGCATGGAGTGATAGGACGAGGGGGAATGGCTTAAAACTGGAAGAGGGCAGGTTTAGATTAAACATTAGGAAGAAGTTTTTCACTTTGAGGGTGGTAAGGCACTGGAACAGGTTGCCCAGAGAGGCTGCTGAGGCCCCATCCCTGGAGGTGTTCAAGGCCAGGCTGGATGTGGCCTTGGGCAACCTGGGCTGGTGGGAGGTGTCCCTGCCCATGGCAGGGGGGTTGGAACTCGATGATCTTCAAGATCCTCTCCAACCTAAACCATTCTATGATTCTGTGATTTATACAGAGAGAGCAGAATTACCATCCTAATCTGTCCATTCCCAGATACCATTTCATAAATACAACAGTCCAATGATTCACGGTGCTTTGTGGTCTATAAAACTGGATTACTTTTGTGTATTAATGGTGATTTCTGTCATTGTCAGATATAATAGAAGGGATATCGCAACAGCAGGATTTGCGAGACTGGGATGCTTTGTTCTTCGTAGCTTGCCAGGGCACTGTCATTTATCTCGACTCGAAACAAGCTGGCTTGGTTTCTGTAGTGATGTTTCTGGAAAGGTTAGTGGATTATCAATAGTTACTTTAGATGTACATGCCAAAGGGAAAGAAACACAGAGGAAACAGAAGTAAAAAACAGGTTTAAATTCCTTCATGAATTTTCTTATGAATTGTAAAAGGGCACAGCAGTCAAATCAAGTTGATGTTTGACAGTCTTGGGAGATGCGAATTTTCCTGTGGGACGTAATGAGTGCTGATTGTCAGAGCTTCGGCTACTAATGCATGAACCAGAAATATTGCGCTCTCTTTGGATTTGGGTTCTTTTCTCTTCTGTAGCCTCTGTGAGTTTTATTCATAGACCTTGGGGAGGACTTGAAAGATAGACGAGGGGAACAGTCCACTGAGGTTTAGCAAAACAAAACAAATCCAAAAAGATATGGTAATGCAGTAATGAACCCCAATTATCTATGTAGCAACAGTGTACAATGTCTATGCTGTTGCAATTAATAATTTATTGTCCCAATGTGCTGGATTAGAAGACTTTTAAAGATTCATCATGATTGACTTTCTTTTTTGGGGATGCTCTTAGGTATTTTGAAGATCGAGCACTGTAATTTGGGAGAAGATATAGTGCCTTTTTCAGATGTAGAGGTTCAATTCATGCTTCAAGCACAAAACTAAACTCAGACTTAACTAGGAACTGAAAAATCTCTTTTATAAATTTGTGAAAAGTCTTTGCTGAAGTGCCTTGGTACTTGTCCTTTCTACTTCAGTTTTTCCATCATATTCTATGTGAAGCAATTTCTCCATCACAGTCTCGTGTTCCACTTCCAACTCATACATCCAAATGATCTGTGGGCTGCAGCTTTTCTAGTGCCCTGGCACTCTCTCCTGCAAAATGCTCTTGCGCAGCAGGTCACTGATCTTCTAGTCTAGCTTGAAGGGAGCTGAACTGGCAATATAGGTTCTAGCCACTTTTTTCTGATCTTTACTCCAATGATGTATGGATTGTAATACTGAAAATGTAATCCCTAATCATTGGTAAGGATTAGGGATCTGTAGCATAGGAATGAAGCCATATCCTAAATTGGGAAGCACACCAAGCCAGCTAAGACTGTACTTTCTAGCCCTCTGTAGTGCCTGCTGTGTTTTCTAGAAACAGTGAAGTTTGTCTTTAAAAATAATGATAGAATTACTCATCTGAGTGTATCTCCAAGAGAGTAAAAAGGCATGTATGCACATGCACTGCTTCAGCAAGGGCAACACTAAACATTTGAAAATTAATCATATCATGCAATATAAAAAACAATCTTGGCAGGAACAATTGCAGTTTGTTGCACACCTCTGTCCATGTTGGCAGTGGCAACCACTGCTGAGTGCCGTGTCCTTCATCTGGGGCCAAATCTCATTGGTGAAATGCAGATTCTAAGACTAAGAATGAGAAACAGAGGGAA
>NW_009647849.1:161948-272626 GCF_000708025.1 Charadrius vociferus
AGCAGATCTGCTTCCTTAGCTTGATGTGTTTTCATGGCAGTAAGGATGTGGCGTAGCCAGAACCAGAAACCAGGAATGCTCTGTTTCAGGCATGTGATGAAGCCATTTGTATTCCTGCCGCTGCCCCGGAGGCAGGCAGTGCCCCGGAGGCAGGCAGTGCCCTGGAGGCAGGCAGTGGCAGCAGCAGAAGGCCAGGGGAGGCTGTAAGAAGAAAGGCCGGGTGATCCAGCAGTCCGGGGGGAGCAGAGGGAGGTGTCCAGGGCACCACGAGAGAGTATGTGACGTGGGAAGGGTTTGCAGTTACTGCATCATTCAGGCCTCTGGGGGAAAGCAGAAAGTGAAAAGAGACAGAAAACCAGAAGAGCTGTATTTGAAAGATACGGTTATTACAATAAAAAATTAAAAACAGAAACTTAAACAGGCAAAGGGACATAATGCAAGTATCCAGGCATTAAGTGTCAGTTATTTCCTATAGAAAAGCAGGCAGTGTATGAGACACAGTAGACTTGCTTAATACTGTGTAGTATACAGCTATTTTTCCTCATTGGCTGTGTGTGCTGTAGGGGTAAAGCTAGTCCAGCTTTCCACTTCTAGTATAACATTACTGTAACCTGCAGACATACTGCTTTGGATAATTTTACATCCAGTGTGGGTGATTGTCACTGCTTTGCCATAAATAAAAGGATTACTGGGAAGAAAACCAGAACGTTTTCATAAATAATGTGTTTTCCTTCTCAAGTGCTTGTAGATCAGAAAGTGGTTTAAAACTGCATCTCCGAATCAGTTCACCTATCACTGAAGTACAGCCAACTATGAGAGGAAATGTGACTAATGACTACTGCAGTGATGGTCTGGGGCAGCCAACCGTTGGACCTGGTTGCTACTGCTCGTGCTGAATTTTTAAACTTGCCATTTAATCTTTGTTGTTTGGGTGCTTTGTCTTTTAATGTTCAAAAACATCTTCTTGGGCTGGAAGGCTGCAGTAAAAATCTGTTTATGGAAGGGATATGTGGATGTAAAGGACATGCAGATACCTGGATTCTAAGGTTGTTCGTGAGGTTATCTGGTTAGCGGCTGTTCAATGTGAAAAATAAAACAAGAAACAAGAACGGTAATGAATCAAATCCCCAGATACCCAAACCCTAGGGTTGATAGAGATGATAGCAGAGACCAGACATATCAGGAGAGGTTCAGCTGGAACGTTGCAACTTATACGAAAGGGGGAATAAGGTTATCATGGATTGCACAGGACAGAACAAACTTCTTATGGCATGCTTTAAAGGGATTGTGGGAACATGTGAGATTTATTTGGTGATGTTTAAGGGAAGGGCCAAAGGGAGGGGTCAGAGTGGATCAGGGAGGGACAAGTATAGGAAAAAGGAGAGGACAGGGCATAAAAGGGTCTGGTTGTGTGTCAGGATGCTTGTCTGGCTGAGCCCTGTGTCTGATTGCTACAGCCTGTGCCACCTCTTTACTAAACTCAGTTCCTACCTGGTTTTGATGTGATCTTGCTTTCTGTTCAGTGTTTATGAGCGTGGGGGCAGATGTGACTTGTTAGGGGACTTTTGGAAAGACCCAAGTTTCGAGCCAGTGCCTGGGTAAGGGGCATGTAGGGTCTGGGCACAGACATTGCACAGGCTTAGCCCACGCCAGTGTTTGAGGGGTCTGTAAATACCGGTGTGTTTGTGAATCACACGAGTGATCGTGTGTGTGTGTTTCGCTAGCAAACTTCAGTCCTCATCAGCTGGGCAGGAGGAGGAGGATCAGGCCATCTTTATCTGTGTTTGTGAGTGCCATGTGGGTGCTCCTAACGACACTGCTGTCTGTGAGGGTCTGTGTGTGCATCGGCACCTCTGGAGTACACACGCGGGCTTACTGCCAGCTGGACATGGGGATGGGAGCAGCACTGGTGACACGCATTGGACTGGGACAGAAGGAGCTTCCTGAGTCTGTGGGTGCACCAAACACAGCTCTCGCGGATGGGGCGGAGGAATCCCCTGGGATGGCAACCCTCCAGTTCCACTCTCTGTAACAAGGGGTACTAGTTACAGCAAGCAGAAGAAAGTTTTACCCAAATCGCAGATCCTGTTTTCTAGAGCAGCCAAGCTTCCCACGTAATTTATGAAATCTGAGGACATCTGAAGCTAGGGTGCTGTGAGTTGAAATCTGCTATATTTGCAAATCCTTAGTAGATAAGACTGAAGTGCTCCACATATGAAGCATTAAATGGTGCTGTATTTTTAAACTTGCAAAGGCTTTCAAACACTGTGAGTAGTAATTTTTGCATTCTAACTGGTTTGCCTCCTTGCTCTCCCTAGGGGAAATGGAAGAGTTAGAAACCCTGTGGCTGACTGGCATTTGCCACAACGAGAAGAATGAAGTCATGAGCAGCCAGCTGGACATTGACAACATGGCAGGAGTGTTTTACATGCTTGCAGCAGCCATGGCACTCAGTTTAATAACCTTTGTCTGGGAGCACTTATTTTACTGGAAACTTAGATTCTGCTTCACTGGAGTCTGCTCAGATAGGCCGGGATTGTTGTTCTCAATCAGCAGGGTTAGTGTTGCTCTCATTTTCCCCTTTCAGGCAACAGATAGAATAAACGCTACCTCCCTAAAACATTATATTTCCTTTTATTCCTATTTGGACATTTGACATACATGTCAGAGCATCAGTGCAATGCTCTAGATTAGTCAATGGGCTTAGGATGTACTTGCACACCATGGGAAGTCTTTTCTTCGTTGGATTACTTGAAGGTATGCCAGGATAATCAGTAATCAAATGCTGAAAACTAATAAGTTTCAGGGAAATTTTGATGAAGAAATGGTAGAGCTGCTCAGAGACAGAAAATTTATTAATTTCCACAAAAAAAATCCAAACAAAATAAATCCTAAATTAATGAGAGGGCAACCTGGTCCAGTGGGAGGTGTCCCTGCCCATGGTAGGGGGGTTGGAACTTGAAGATCTTCAAGGTCCCTTCCAACCTAAACCATTCTATGATTCTATGAAAGATGTGAGCTCTCAGTTTTGTGTATTGCTTAAACAAGTGGATTGTAAGAGATACAAATATTCTGGAATATTTTTATAAGCTTTTCTTAATAGCAAACTTGAATAAGCCGTGTGAGAAAAGGCCAAACACAAGTGTCATTTAGGTTTGGTTAGACGCTAAGACAGGTTTTAATGATAACTTTACCAAACTGAAAGTGGATTTACATATCCAAATAACTGATACTTGTCGTAAAATAAGGGAAGTATGTGCTCAATCTTATATTTTTGACAAATGAGTGGGGTTTTGTCTTTTTTTTTTTTTTTGACACGTAGTACTTTCATTAGGTAATTGATTTTGCTGGATGTTTTTATATAGCTGAAGAAAATTGAAAATGATACTGAAATACCTAATTGCTTTCAAATGTGCTGAAATGACCCTGTTGACTAAATTGGACTGTATTGAAACTGCATTAAAAATACTCTGCCCTACCATGTTGGGGATTGTCTAGAAAAGCGTATACACTTTTCCCTCCATGTTTTACATTTGAACTTTATGCGTTTGGCCTTTTACATGTGAAATTCTCCTAACCAATCTGGGGGGGGAAAAAGTACTTATTTCAAAGGCAAATTTCTAAGAATTACAAGTTCACAGGGTCGGAAATGTCAATTGAGGTCACAGGAGTGACTGGCAAGATTGGAGTTACAGATGGGCTTCAGCCTTTTGCTCAAAATGAACTCGAATTCTGGCTTTAGAAAGAGAGGGGATTTTTTCATTGTACTAGGAAAGGAAACAGAAAAGCTAAAATACCATGACTAGAAGCCCTTGTATTTCAGTGAGGGTAAAGAGTACCTTAACCTCCAAGAAGATACCCTGACTGCAGGTTTGGTTAGAGCGGTAACTTAATCACTGGTTGAAAAGAAGAGTTTCCCTTACTGGCGGTTAGTTACATTTTGTGATGGGACTAGGGAACCTTTTGGGGTACCTTCTAATCCTGTTTTCTAGAATAAGCAGGGAATGTCAACACAAACCATTGGTTTGTAAAATACAGGCAATTTTCTCCTCTACAGTGCTGACAGATACGGCAGAAATTATTGTCCCGTATCAACGTAAGGAAATGTTAAAAGAATAGATATGTACTTCTAATCTTTCCAGTCATTAGTTAAGCAATGTATAATTGGTCTTTATTGTTAATAAAAAATAGAATGGAAGTATTTAAAATTGACACCTAGTGATTTAATTTGTTTTGTATGACTCATATTACAGGGTATTTACAGCTGCATTCATGGAGTACACATTGAAGAGAAAAAGAAGTCTCCTGACTTTACTTTGACCAATTCCCAAACCAACATGTTAAAACTACTGCGAACAGCAAAAAATATGACCAATATCAATCCTTCAAGAATTAACTCCCCCAAAAGAACAGCTGATTTTATTCAGAGGGGTTCGTTGATTATGGATATGGTCATGGATAAGGGAAACTTGATATTTTCTGATAACAGATCCTTTCAGACAAAGGATAACTTTTTTGGTGACAACATGAGTGAGCTGCAGACGCTTCCTGGCAATCGACACAAGGACAATCTTAACAACTATGTTTTCCAAGGTCAGCATCCTCTCACACTGAATGAGTCCAATCCAAATACAGTAGAGGTTGCAGTAACAGCGGAAGCAAAAGTGAACTCCAGACCCAGGCAGCTTTGGAGGAAATCTGTTGAATCTTTACGTCAAGAATCTGTACGTCAGGGCCAAGGTTCCCAGAGAGAAAACGGGTCAGATGAAAACAGGCAGCTTTCAGTGAAAGGCCAACGATACCTTCCTGAAGAGATTGTCCATTCAGATGTATCGGAGACATCAAGCCGAGCCACTTGCCATATGGAACCTGAAAACAACAACAAGCACCACAAAACCAAGGACAATTTTAAAAAAAGGACAGTAGCATCAAAATACCCAAAAGACTGTAGTGAAGTGGAACTGACATATCTGAAAGCCAAACCGAGCTCTCCACGGGATAAAATCTACACAATTGATGCTGACAAGGAGCCAGGATTCCGCTTGGACACACCTCAGTACATCGAAAACATTGTCCTTCCAGAAACTATCGAGTTTCCTGATGTTTATCAAGATCACAATGACAACTACAGGAAAGCAGAACATGCTAACAGGACTCCCTTGCATAATGAAGACAGTCTTCCAAATAACGACCAGTATAAACTTTATGCAAAGCACTACACTTTAAAAGATAAAAATGCTTCCCTGGTTGACATGAACGATCGATATAGACAGAATTCCACCCACTGCAGGAGCTGTCTTTCCAATTTGCCCACTTATGCGGGACACTATTCAAGCAGATCTCCCTATAAATGCGACGCATGCTTGCGGACGGGGAACCTCTATGATATTGAAGAAGATCAGATGCTGCAGGATACAACGAACTTATCACTTCCCGAAGAAATATATGAACATAGTTGGTCACAAAATAATGCTCTGCAATATCATAAAAAAAATAAGTTGAGGATTAGCAGGCAACATTCTTTTGATAATATCGCTGATAAGTCCAGGGAAATTGATATTGGAAGACCTTCTCGTAGTATAAGCTTGAAAGAAAGAGAGAAATTTCTACAAAGCAGTCCATACGCAAGCATGTTTAGTGTTCCCTCGAGCAAACTGTTGAGCAACAAGGCCTCACTTTTAACTCACGCTCTAGAGGACAGTAAGCGGAGCAAGTCCCTGTATCCTGTGCACTCAGATGATAACCCCTTTCTGCACACCTATCGTGATGACCAGCACTTATCTCTTAGGCGAAGTCCGGCTGATCTTTATAAACATTCATTACCAACAAGAGGAAAGCATGATAATTATTTAAGGTCATCCATAAAGTCTACAGCATCATACTGTTCCAGGGATGGTCGGATCCATAATGACATGTACATTTCAGAGCATGTTTTGCCTTACGTTGCAAATAGGAATAGCTTGTACTCAACTCCAAGGGGTTTAAATTCCTGTAGCAATAGACGTGTGTATAAGAAAATGCCTAGCATCGAATCAGATGTTTAAATTTTCCATGAACACTTTATCTATAGGGGAAAAAAATAGTTGCCACCATCTTAGAGGGAGAATTTATCCTTTAACAGTATCCTGCTATGGTAAATGATATGTAAACCTCTCCCTTTCCCAGAGTACTTTTGTACGCAAATAGGTAAACTAGTATGCTCTTAACCATCCTTTTAAAATATGTCTTGTTGAAAAGGATAAAAAAATAGCCATTTATGTATGCTTTATATATAAATGGCAAGCTGTGCTGAAATAGCCCCAATATATGTTGGCAACTATGCTGTTTTGTAACTAGTTATTTTACTATTTCGGTTCTTCTAATTTATGTTGCTAAGTATCATTCAATGTACTTTTGTCCTTAGAAGTGTTTAATGATTTTCTAGTACTGGATAAGCAACATGGTATGCATGTAGTATGACACAGACAAAAAGAATTAGGAATGCATTTGCACAGTTTCAAAAGTAAGACTCTAAAAGAGAACAGAAAGCTAGATTTTCAAAAATATGTTTTAGCTTCATAATCATTTTCAAAGCCAAATGATATAAAAAGAGACCCAACCCCCGGGACCTTAATAAATAAAAGACAGCATGTTAGCACAAAATTAATAGGTTCGTTCTAGAGGGACAGAAAATAAATGGGAAGGCTGTAGGCCCAAACATGTGAACTGCTGTGTACCAAAAGGAAGCCCCATGGATATTGGTTCATGTTAATGTACAAATGTTTTTCTTATACTCCACGTGCACTTACCATTATAAACTAAGTTCACTGAAAAGTCTGCAGTCATCTTGTCAGAAATTTCACAGCTGCCTGATCCAGAGTATATATTTTTAGATATCACTATATGACACTTACTATGGAGCTGTGGACTTCATTAGTAACCTCGAGGCCTAATGTGTACGTGAGTTTGCATTTGCCCCTTACTGGTGATTACTCAGGGCTGTATAGTATTTCTTTTATTCCTTCCCTTCCCAAATCAAATCCCAATCCACTGTAATTCTTTGTTCATAGTGTATTAGTGACATCGAATTAATTGTATGTTAATAGTATTAACGCCGTTAATACAGTATCAAACACCGACAGCCATACTTTCAGTGCAATCGGTGAGGAGCACAGTACCATTTATCTCAATACACAGTGAAGGATTAACGCCTTTTGAGGGGCTTCTTCCTTCCAGAATATTGTGCATACCTGTTGAACATCAGACTGTTTCTTTTAAATTTTTCCGATCGAGTCTGTTGTATAGATTGAATATATGCACCCATAACTAAGGAACAGTATCTTTATTATCACTTACTGGTATACAGAGATATTTACATAACAGGGATGCATTGTTATATGAATTTACTTCTAGTAAAGATCAATCACATTATTCCATAAATAAAACGTCTGCTACACACCCGTCCTCACCCCATGGGGAAAAAAGAAACCACTAGGTTTTAACCGTAAGGACGCGTGGAAGGGAAGAGAGGAGGCCTTTCATGAGGAGACTGAAGAGCTGAAAATTTAATTTAAACTAAAGAAGTAAATATAATTGCTAATATATTTAAATATTGAAAGTGTTCAACAGGTGGTGCTCTCCCATTCTCCTGCTACTCTGAGAATGGCTATAGGTTTTTTGTGTAGAAGAAGTTTAGATTATTCAAGCGTTATTCCTTACATTTCACTTAAGAACAGTGAGCAGGGAAACCACTACCACTGTGAATTGGAAAATGTGAATATTACCTGAACTTTGCCCTAAACTGAAACTCTTTTCAATAGAATCATGCCTGTCAGCTGTAATTGTAGTATCTGCATGCCAGAGGTATGGTATGCAAGTTGTTTAATTTGGAATAACATCCTGCAGAGCAGAGCTGCAAATGGGAGATAATATAAATGATGTGTAGGGATAGACAAAATATAGTTTATTGAATTCTGTTTACAATTTTTATTAAACAGATTTAAGCTGACTTTAACTACCAAACAGTTCAGAATGAGTTCTTGGTATTTGCAAATGTATTTGAATGTTCACCATGATGGTGAAGGATGGTATTTTTGAAGGAATGAAATGTAATGAGATTTGGGCTTCCGAGTCCCTTTCCAGCATCCAAAAATCTCATTACGCTTTATTAAAAGTATGTTCAGAAAGCATATCTGTGGCTATCTCTTCGCTGTCCAGAGCAAATATGTATTAAGTTTTCTTTATTCAGCTTTTGGTCACAATTTTTGGCCCTGATTCACCTGGTATGCTTTCTGGTTCCTCACTGGATAGAATTTTTATAAACAGAAGATCCTTCCCTGCCCTTAGAGAGATTCCCGTTTCTTAGGAATAGTTGTATGAGCTAAGGAGGGCTAGGGTGTTTGTGGGATGAAGACTACTTTCATGAACCAAAACCTTTTCCCAAAGACATAGCTATTCTCTTTGCCTTAGGTCTACAGCAAGGCAAATGCACTAAAGGCATAAATATTGTTGTAACAAGTTTAATAAAAATACTTCAGGCAAATTTTAATTTCCAATCCAAATCATAGTATATTAAGTAAAATCTTAAGTATTTTGAATGACTTGGTGTGTTTCAGCAGATATGGTATTTGCCGATGTCATACCAAAAACTGCCATGCAAGTCACTGAGAATTTTACCAAGTGAATCATAAAACTCAGTGGTGGCTCTTTTCTTTCACATCATCTTAAAGCTCTCAAAATGTTTGCTGATCGCTCCAAGTCTTTTGTATCATCATCTCTATCTAACTAGACACACATAATTCAATATATAGACAAGTACTGTATGTGAAGTTCTGGGAAAGAAAAATTCCCATTTACAACATTTTCTAAGTAAGCTGTTGAGATCCAAATGTAAACATCCTAAACCCGGGTGGATTTATCCTTCTGTGAAATGTACAAGCAAATGAGCTATAAAGAAATATATTGCAGTGTTTGCTTTTTCTGATTTTGAGCAGATTTCTGGTGACTGTAGAGATTTATTATTATTATTATTATTAGCTGCAAATATGCAATACAACCACCTCCCCTAAACCAAAACAAATTAAAGAGAAGGAAGACTTGATAATGTTGCACAGCAGTTGTTCACATGGAAATAAAAGATGCTGCCTTAAAGGAGAAAAAAACCTCACCAGATACTGAAAGTAGAGGGAATAAGAACCTGCATGCATTTGTTGGTTTGATCTTGGCATATAATATGATTGAATAAAAGGGGAAGAAAAGGCTAAAGTGTAGGGTTGTAGGCGAGTAGCTGGTGTGGTTGCAGATGTATACGCATAAAGAAGAAGAAGCTGAGAAGTTGAAGAAAAATCTTCAACCGTAGAACCACAAGCCACAGCTTGTGAGGCTCAGCCATAGAGCGTGTGGAATTCTGAATATTGCCTGAGCTTTGTTGATGTATTTGCACTGACTTTCAGTTAAACCGAGATCAAGACTTTCTGTATTTCCCTCTCTCTCACTCTAGCTGCTGCTATTCTTGAAGAGGAGAAAAGAATCTTCCTGCCTAAGTGGCCATCCTTTCTGTACCTTTCTGGATGGTGCTGGTGACTTGTTACATTTTCCTGATTACAGCTCTAGCAGTTTGTTGGTCATTCCTATCACCAAGATTTCCCGTGACTCCAGCTGGAACTGAATCAGGCTGTAAATGATATGGGCCATTCTTGGTAGCATGTCCTGTAGTGTTACACTGCTCCTGGACGACAACTTTTGTGGAGGCAGGATATTGAATTGCTGAGGAATGCAGTAGGTACATGGAGGTAAAAACAGCTACATAGACATACCTGCCTCTTGCTTTTTTCCCTCTTTTAAAGACATTGTAGAATTTCTTCATGTTTTTGTCTTTCCCTTTTCACCGCAGTAAACTTTCCTTTTCCTTTCCGATGGATTTTGTGTTCTGCTTGTGTTTCTTAGAGCAGTGTAGCCACCCACTAACTTAAACGCATGGAAATAAGATATTTTAATATATAAGATAAAATTAAGGAAAATTACAAGGTTTTGTATTTCTGGAATATTTCATTTCATGTTTTTTCAGCTTTAGCTCAGCATTCATTATTCTGCTATGTAAGAAGCTCAGTTAGGAGGAAGAGTGCTGTGGACAAACAGAACCCAAATCACCGCCAGCTCACCGTGTTTTAGCAGCATCTCATAAATACATGTCTCTTTCTCTATGGTCTTTCAGGAACACTTAGGAGGTGAAATAAGGCTCACAAGGGAAATCAGGAGCATGGGGTTTTTTTCCTGGTGGAAATACATCTTTTCACATAGTTTTAAAGGAAGCAATAGCTGGAGCTGTGTGTGTAGCACTGGGTTGCTGTGCTGGAAGGCTCAGCTCTTTCTGTTGCCAGTGGGGAGAGAGAAAGAAAGCTCCCTCCGGATGGTAGCTCAGAGCACTGCAGGCTTGGGAGCAGTTCTGTGTGTGACGTGTCCTGAAGGTTTTACCTCTCTCTGTTGACTTTTTAGAAAGGATAGTCTCCTAACTAAGACATCTCAGTTAGGTGGGCTTAGAAGAGTAATGGTGTACTTGTCCCCAGCCTCACAAAATCTGCTAGTTAAATCTGCAAGTGAGTACCAAGTTAAACCTTGCAGGTGTGAATGGGTTCCTGTGCTTATGCAAGTAGTTACTAAGGCAGCACTGGGCATTTGTGGGTTTTGCAGTACTCCCAGCCTAGCCTGTATCATCGTTTTCGTTATACCACGTGACTATCCAGCACAGAATAAAAGAGTCAGAGTCTATTCCCTGTAGAATAACTTGCTATTTTCAGGTTTCTGCAGTGTAGCATATGCATCTTAGTGATGAGGAAGATTTTGGGACTACTCCTTCCCTTGCTAGGTTCATCAACGTAGAACAGGAATTGTGGTACCAATCTAAGGGTCTAAGAGTCAGCTTGGATTTAGGAAGAATTCAAGAGGTGAATCTTTTTGTTGTTTTACACTGTTTTTAAGATGTTTGATATGTAAAACCTAGTGAAAATAGATCTGTTAGGGCAAAATTCTCTCTTAGTTAAAATAGGACAGTAACTATCCTGTTGCTTGACTAGATTGTGTTGTGTTAATCATCACATCGTGTGCTTCTTTCAAGATGGAGTGTCATCCATTCCCTTGCTAAACTCCCTTTCCCAGTTCTAGTTCTATCTTACCTCAAAAGTCCTTTTAAAGTAGATACCTTTCCTGTATAGAGCATTCTGGTTTGCAACGTAAAAACAGTTTTCCAGTGATACACTTAAATTGTTTGTTTTACCAATGTTATTTTTTTAATCTAAACTTCCTTCCTGTTGAGAGCTGAGCCTTCAAAGTATAGCAGTGAAAGAGCGTAAAGGCCTTTGAAAGTATGACTTTTATGATATAAACTCTTTCCATGCCCAAACTCACCTGTACTGTCTTACTTAAATGTGTTAGCAACATGTTAGTATTTTCTATCACGAGGAGGGAGCACAGTTTAATTAGAGCTGTGTATTTATTTGTGGACATAAATGCAAGTACAGACAGGTACGTGGTATGATAGAGGACAGGCTCAACTTGCTCTGGCTGGAGTCACCTCTGAAGCCGTGGTTAAATGGGAGTAGCCTCAAGACTTTCACGTCTCTTCCTTCGCTCTGATCATGCAGACTCTTCTGTCCGATGTGCACATACATACTGTACATAGTGTGAAATTTTTGTTGATGCTCAGCTTTCGTTGTGGAATTAATCCCATGTTCACCTTCATTACACTGTCACAGCGATGTTTGTGGGATGGAGAGGTAGTTGGTTGTGCTCTCTGGTGTCCGTTGCGCTGTTAAATGGGAGCAGAAACCCTGCCTCGCCTTCTCCCTGCTCTGCCGGGGAGGGTTGCTGCACTCCTTGTAAATAAGCTCCTCATCTATTTCACCTCAGTCAAGCTTTTAATTTTTTTTTTGCCCTGCTTCTCTCAACCTGTGTACAGGGTGTGCTCTCTAAAAACATGTGCTCTTCCAACGTCCTGCAGCTTTGGAAGTCAGGATTGCAAGTGTGCGTTGCCCTGCAGCGCAGTGAAAATGCACTCAGTTCTTCTTGCAGGTTCATGAGCTTTTTCGTTACATACTGCAGAGTATATCTGCTGTGGTTGAAACTGTTTGGGTTTTTTGGTTTTTTTAATGAATGCCAGTCTAACAGCTGTAAGAATCCACTGATGATTTTGTGATGATTTTGTCATATCTATAATTTAAGAACCAGAAATAATATAAGTAAAATTGTTACCTCACTGTTTACCAGGTTTTTGTTGTTTTGCACTTAAATGACACTTTTTACTCCTTTTGCTTAATTCTTTACCTGTATTGAAAACAAAGGTAAATTAGTAGAGAATATAACCATGCTGTAACATTGTCATGCAATACCTTTATTAGTAGATAACCACACTAAGTATAGTATTACATATTTAAAAGAGAGATGGTTTTGACTCTCCAACTCTTAAAAAGTAGTGGTGATAAGCAGTTATACTCCTAGATGTTTTGTCCTTTCCCTTTTGTATTAGTATTTGTTTTCACTAATATATTTGAAAAATTATATTTCTATGTGCACGTTAGAAAACTGTGAAAATAAATACCAATAAATATTGTGATACTTATTCAGTGCACTGTAAAGTTCCAAGTGAGAGGATACTTTGCTTGGGAATTGAAGAAGGTTTTCTCACTTCTCGTAAATGGTACTAAGCTTTAATGTGGGCAAATGGTAATATTTACAGTGACATGAAATTTTAATGGAGAATGTCTTGTTTTGCACTTCTAGTACTATTAGAAGAAATGACATGTTTTTCTCAGCAAATGCATTATGACAATACATTTTTTTAATTTGTTTTGTGCATTGCAGTGCTTAAGAATAGCCGTTTTGAAGAGATTTGTGTTACATCATTACTACAGGATTCTTTAGTCTGATAATTTTTTATTGAACCCGTTTAATAATGGTGTTTAATGGCAAAAACTTTGTGGAAATGTATTTTGGCTTCTGTTTCACATTGCAAACCCTGTATTTGGACTCCTGGTGATGCAGTCGAAGGTCCTCACGAGGTTGTCGTGCCTTCCCGTGCTGCTGGGGAAGGAGACCTTTCTTGTTGACTGTTGGCACAAGATTAGAGGAGTCGAGAGAAATTTTGGAGGATGTGTTGTGTGGCATTTGAAGTGTAAATGATCTTCAAAAGTGGAAAAAAAACTAAATTGGAGGTTCACAGTGATCCACACTAGCGGGTGGTCTGTGACAGGCTGCGGGGTGTGTGGTTTCTGGAGGAAATGATTATTTTTAACTAAAGTGGTTTGAATTCTACTTAAGTTTCTGAAAGCCACTGAAAAAAACGGGAGTTTTCTTTCTCTTTTTTTTTTCTTTTTAAAGCCAAAGTCTTCATGTTGTCATACGAGGTTTCACAGGAAAATGGGCCAAAGAATACAATTAAATATGCAAAAGGTTAATCCTATGGAAAAGGGTATCCTGTCACCTTGATATGCACAAGCATATTAATGGTAATAGGAACAATGTGTGTAATTTTCCTGTATATTGCTTTGTAGGTTGCACTATTTTGAATGACACAAGTCTGATATTTTAATTACCAAATACCATAAGAAGCTATTTATTAATAGTTTAAACTTGTTAACCTAAATATATATACAGTATACACACGTGTGCGTGCATACACTTTCTAACCTAGTGATGTGTGAGTAATCTCCCAAAGGTGTGGGACGCATTTCAGCAGTGCTTTATTTTAAGTGATTCTCTTCTCTCCTTTCCAAACCTCCTCGATCCCCAAAGCCTCTAGCAGCACTATTATAGTGTTTGACACCTGTTACAGAAGAGGCTCAAGGACTCGCTGGGATCGGGCTTGCACTGTGCTAGGACACGTGAAAACACATCAGAGGAGAGTTCCTGTCCGAAAGAGCTGGAAATGGTACTCACTAGAAATAACAAAGCCATAGGAAAGGGGTGTCTTCTCAGACCGTTTTGAAAATTCGTGGCCGGAGAGGGTCTATTGGCCTGACTTTAAAATTCCGTGTCAGCTTACGCGATCCACACCCGGTCATTACACACGTTACTTAAGGTAGCTGAGGAAGGATACCTGAAAACCAAAAATTCCCAGGAAAGATCAGCTGGTGTGTGCCCCAGTGGCTGCCCATGTATTCTTCCATGCAGACTGGGCAGTCTTCAGAATCAGTTCTGCGTGCAGAGGCAGTATTTAGCAGTGGTGTTTTAGTCAGAATCACTTTTTCTCAACTCACAGGCATTTGAGCTTGCTAGTACTGATGATGTGGAGATTTTGACCAAGAGATGACTGTGGGTTTCGGCTTCTTTCCTAAATTTACAATGCTCTAACCAAAACATACGACAAAAAAATACCTTCAAATCACTTGTCTGAAGTAATTCCTGAGCTTTTTTTCAAAGGGAGAGTCGGATAGTTATTAATTTTTCCACCTTAACCCAGAAACAGAAAATTCTATAGGGTCAAATTTTGTCTAGAGTTCATTGCAAGTGTGTCTTAGAGAAGAACCTGGTTCCAAGTCCTTTGTCTGAGTGAAGAAAATTTTTGGCTAACTCATTTTTACCTGGCCTAGGTCTGGATTCCAAACTTAGGCCAAACGCCTTTTGACCTAAATCGGGATGTGTGAGTGAGTGATGGGAGAGCAGATCCTTAGTGCAGTTCACGCTCAGAATTGAAAAAACAAAAAACAAAACAAAACCTCATGTTGCAAAAGCATGGAAGTTGCATCATGAAAAACAGTGTGCAGCTAGGGAGGAAACTAGTGCAGTTTTTAGTAAGAACAGTTTACAGTTTATACTTGATATCAGCTATAATATTTTGAAATAGTCTTATTCGCTGCAGAACGTCCATTTTGCACTGATGAAGAACAGCGAGATCTCTCTGTCTTCACACCTCACACCCACATGCACATGCACAGTAGCTCTTGTGTCTTCCCTGTTGAAGCCAGAAGGTACAAACAGAATTCATTAACGTGTTAGGCAAACTCCTACCTGATTCTCAACTAAGTATGCTATTTTTATGCAAAATTTGCATTACGTTTCAGGTTCTCTCAGAAGCACTTCACCTGTGAGTTAATAATGTTAATTTTAATTCATCAGATGCAAATTTACACTAAACCTGAAGGGCATTTTGTGCTTCCTTTCATCCTGTTTGATGATTTTTGCTGGCCTAGATGAAACACTGATATTTCTGTGCTGCTAAACAAAACTCACCAGAAATATGTTAAAATCTCAAATTACACTTTTAAAAACATTTTTACCTGTTTACTTGAATAATGTAAATTTAATGTTTTTTCCTGATTATTCTTTGTATACATACATATATATACATAAACTATATATATAAGCTTTATATATATGTGTATGTATAAAGTTTTTGGGGAGAATGAGGGGCAAGACAAAAATTCAGCATTGTGACCAAGATTCTACAAACATTTATTAATGGTTTCAAGTAATGAATTGCTATTTTGAGTTTGATTAAAAGTTATTTGTAGTTGAACTGTGAAAAATGAGATGTAACTGAAAACTAGTATTGGATCATCAGTCGTCATCCAAAGACCGGTTTAGTTTCATCTGTATCTTGAGAAAATAAGAATTCACAATATTAACTTAGAATTTTGCTCAGAAAGAAAATTAGTTATTAATACAGTTGGAAAAAATATTCTTGTTCTGATGAGGTGAAAAAACTCCAAGTGTACTAATTTGTACTGGTTACACGGAGCACTAATCTACCTTGCCGTAGAAGAAATTTGCATTCCATAAATAACGTCGTACCAAGAATCTTGGAACCATTTGATTCCATACAGAGTAAATTAAAAAGCCTATCACTTCTGTTATTTACTAGTGCAATTTACTGTAAAACTCTCAAGGTGTAATATTTCAAGCCAAAGGGTAAGTCATAAATTTCCAATTGCTAGCAAAGAATAGTAGAGGTTTGAAGACCTCTTAACACCCCGGGAAATAAATCAGGATGTTAGAGTAGAAATAAAAGAATATCAGGGAGATGGAATCAAGCATAAAATAATTAATTTTTAAGAGAATCCAGGATCTCATGATAAAATTCATAGTCTAATGGATTCTTCAAAAGAAACGGTTTGGGGAAAAAGAGAATAATTAAAAACTAGTTTTGACATTCCAATTACTGCCTGTTTTATTAGATAGGTTTAGCAAACTGAAATGAATTTTAACACACAAGTGTCTGTACACACACACTTTCAACTGTTGTGTTACGGAGAAAGGCATACAGCCAGCTACCCCTGCACCCCTCTGTCCCTGCCTTTGAAACCCTGGTGGCAGTTGGATCTACCCAACCTTGAGAGTCGCACACTTCTCTCCCGCGTTACGCGTACTGTCTCTCAGCAGTTCACCCCGACCATATTTTGACCCAGTGCATGACTGAGTGCTAATACTGTATAAATATTTTGAAACATATCTAAAAAAAGTGTTTGCTTCAAACTTTTTATGATAGAGAAATATATAATTACTATGGTTGTCTTACAAATTGTATTGTGTTCTTCATTTTTGTTAAATATGTAGAAAAACATTAAGGGAATGGGGGACTCGAATGTCTGCGTGTACTGAAATGTATATAACTATTTGAGGAAAACACATGTGCCAAGTATAACATGATGTAAAAATTGTAAATATATGAAAATTCATTTTTCTAATAAAGATAATTTCTGCCAATTGATATGAAAATGAACAATGGTATCATTCTTGTCTGTCTTCCTTGTTAAACGGTACAAGATGAAGTGTCATTTCTGAATATGGCCTACCTTTGTTTTTTCGTTAGTAGCTGATTTGATTTGAAAGGTGTTAACAGCCACATGTTTTGAGCCATCCTTTGCTGTTAGAAATTATCTAAAGGTGAAGATGCCTGAAGCTAAAGCTGACAGGACATGCTTGATGTTCCCAGTTTAATTTAATTTGTGAAAAGGACGGAGACAATTAACTTATGAAAAATTCATTCAGTGTGAGAAGTCTACTCTGAATGATGCTCCCTCCGCAGAGGGAGCAGTAGGAGCTAAGTTAAGGATGGCCTGTTAACCTGTGGCACCATTTTCCCGTGTTCTGAAATACATCAGATTCACAAAACACCGTGGGCCTGCAGGAAGAGATGATGCTGGCTGCGGAAATGCAGGAGGTCTTTGGGCGGTTGTGGAGGCAGCATCCAGCCCAAGGAGGAGGAGATGTCCTGCCAAGAACAATGCCATCCCTGAGAAGAGGTGGAGAGCTGGGGGTGCAGAGTGCTCCTGACGTGGCAGCGCTCTCAGAGGTCAATCAGGTGAGGGCAGGGCACAGCAAACCAGGGGGTGAGAAAATGGAGGAGATGTGACACATCTTCTACGACTTTGACATCAGCAAGCTTGTTTAATGTTCTGGTTAATCAAGACTTAAATCAAAATAGAGGGTTTAGTAGATCAATCAAAATCTTTTCTAAGATTTGACGGGTTCCCTGCCCAGGAGAGCTAAAGGAGCAAGGCTCACGTGGCGCTTCTAAGTGGTTCTGTAGGACCCCATTTTCCAGGATGTCTCAACAGCTAATGAAAGTCTTCCTTTATTCCACAAAATGGGCATAAACAAACCCTTGGCAATTAGAATAATGTTCTTCGAGGCAGTGAGATGAAAGTCATTATATAAATCCACAGCATCGTTTTGATAAATGTGCTTCATGTTGAATATAAAAATAACAGACAGGAGGTGAAAGGTTGCTCACAGATGTCTCACAGCAGAATAGCCCCATCTATTTGGTCCCAAGATAAACATGACTGCACAGATTATATGAGAGGTATAAAACTGGAATTCTGTCCTTAATGAGGTTTTTAATGAGTAAAGACTGCTGGGCTTACTGTACTCTGCTAGAAAGCCATTTTAAAGGGACCCCACTCCATTGTTATCTAAACATCCCCATTTAATGAAATATAATGAAGTGTGCCCAGGTTATCGAATCTTTATCTGATCTTGAATCTTCATCCAATGGACAGGCTAATCAGTTTTGCACAATAACACAGGGCGATCTGAAAGGCTTTGGTTCACCTGCAGTGATGATCACCAAAGGCCAATTCAGGTCTTTCAGTCACGTAAAAGACACAGGAGTCTCTATAGAAAACGGGTGATGCGGATCCTGTGACTTGGTTTGGAAACAACATTTTGACTCCTGTCTCCGGGCTGAGGAGCTGGGCTGGTGTTTGTATCCAGGCTGCTCCTCCCGGCTCTTACCTGCCAGCGTAGCTCGTTTCTGTCTGTGCGCCTATGAGTCATCTCAGCTTCAGCTTTGATTCCCTTTGGGATCTGGTTCAAAGGTAGTCGTGTTCTCCCAGATCATTCTTTTGAGTCTTTGCTGATGTGTCTATGGCAACTATCAGTCCTCTAAGACTTTGGTTACTAAAAAAAAAATAAAATTTAAGTGGTGACTGGGAAATGGAAACTTTTTAAGTCTGACATATTGTGGATAGCACTGCTATAGAAGATAACCGTGATTAACATTGTTTACACGAGATTGCTGCAAGGTCAAAGACATTTTCCAGTGGTCTCGATCCAGCTTCAGGTGTAATGTAACAGCAAGAATCCTTAAAAACCCCTTTGTGCTGCAAAAGCACAAGGTCTAGCAGTTTCTTTCTCTCTTTTGAGAGTGGACCTTAGCCTGCTGGTTAGATGTGACATGTCTAGTAAACCACTGAACAGCTTCAAAGTCCCCGTATGCAGCATTTTGCCGGTAACATTTCACGCTGTATGTAAAGAGCTATGAAAGATACAAAGAACAGAAAATCTGAGCACAGGACTCTAGAGAGAAAAAATACAATGTTAACCGTATTTGAAAGTCTAAGACCCTTTCGTTATAGAAGTGTGTAGTTCCACTAATTACTTTGGGGACCGACAATGTGTGGCACTTCAGCGGCTTCGTTTTGAGCAGCTCTCTCCCCCTGTCCTGCACAGGGAAAAGCAAATCAAGTAGGAACCATAACAGGCATTTGTCTGTGCTCAAGAGAAAACAGAGACCTTGGACAGGTGGTACTCCCAGTTTCTGAGACAGCATAGTTTTATCAGTTGAGAGGTTTGCCAAATGAAGAAAAAGCATCTGCAGTGGTACACCATATCACGATGATGATTTTACCCTCCTCTTTCCCAGCAAGAGGAATATGCCAAATTGTATAATTCTCCTGGTAGCTGAAATGTCTCCAAGTTCCTTTAGTGCAGTTATAAAAGAAGAACCATTTGTATACCTCGGAGAGGACAAAAGTAGTAGGAATGAGGATGACTAGAATAACTGGTTTTCCTCTGAGAACAAAACTGCTGTTGCATTGATTTGGCCACAGTGAGTGTTTCCTAATATGGGCCTTGAAAACTGCAGTGCATGTTAATTCCTGTTACCCTTTTTATTTTATATGTAAGTGTGCGTGAAGAGCTTATGTTTAAAAATAGGGGTGGGGATGGTGCTGAGGGTTTTTGCTATGGGAGGAACTTTCAAACAGGACTAGGCAACTCTAAATACCCTGCAAAAAACGGCACAAATCCATTTGAACATGTTTCTTACCTGCAAGAACAGCTTGCAGTAGGTCTTAAACAACCAAGAAAAGAATTTGTTTCTAATGAAAAATCCAATCTCAAATTGTTACTCTGTTTAGATGTTTACCTTAAATAGAAATGCTGGAATGACAATCAGGTCCTGTTTTACTCAGCTTTATATCCACTGCTGTTCCTGTCCATGGATGCACTATTATCTTAGCAAATGGGAGCACCCAGTGTGACCTTAAGTATATTGTACTTCTGTTTGGTTTCACATATCTCTTCTCTGAACTAAACAGCTCTGATATTATCACCTTCCTTCTTATTTCCCATTCCCTCCATCTACTCCTAACAGTTTCCTCCATTTCTGTCCCTGCTAGAACACCATGGAAGTGTGAGCTGCACCTTGAAACAGACCTGCATGGTCAGCACATTTCCCCGTGTTAGTTAAAAGCATTGTAATCTCCATGTCCTTTTCTATTTCTGTTTCTATAAATACTAACATTTCATTTATTTCTGCACTGCCACTCTGCAATAAGAAGATGATTTCGGTATTCAGAGCATAATGACATCCATAACCTTTCTTTCAGATGTTATTTTTGCACTCAAAACATTTGGAAAGTTTAAATTGTTTCTCCCTGTGTGTATTTATTTTCTGGCATTTCCAAACACTAACGTGTTTTTTCCTTAATAAAGGAAAGTCTGATAGGTCATTTTAGATCTCCTTTGAATCAATCTAGCTTGGAATAGCAAAGAAATGTCAGGTCATCTACAGACCAGGGCTAGGGCTAGGAGTTGTGTCTTTTAAGGGATGCCAGATAGATTTACATACTTCTGTGGCCTGAATGTCTACGTGTCGGGGTATTGCATTCCATGTGCCGAGGACTCTCTGAGTTGACGTTCAGCATAAAAGAGAGCTTGATTATGTAATGTGATGTACTGGGTTAAACCACTAAACGCTTTGAAGTCAGAGAATGAGAAACCCACAGTTTAGGTTATCAAGAAAGGTATTAAATATTGATGCTTCGAGAAAATGGCACAAGTCTTTTCAATTCTTTCACACTGCAGTCTAAAAAAAAATCACAAGTTTACTTCTTTGGGGAGCTGTCTGCAGGTAGCGGAATCAGTCTTATAGGAAGAAATTGAGTCAATGATGAAAGTAGTCCTATTTGATCATGGTGTTTTTACATATTTCTCAGAGAAGTGGATGGGTAGATTGGAGTGTATAGGAACCAGAGTTATCAGCTCATTGCTCACATTCCCCAGCCGGCTCTGCAGACTTCTGTGGACACATTTCTTCTTCCTGAGGCTGAGAGGGAAAGTAGGATGTGAGGTTATCTGTAGTGTGACGCTTGTACCCTCTTGCTGTCTGGCTGATTGTAATGCTATACCATACTTGCCTCAATGCTGTAACAACAAAATCCCATGATTTTAGACAGGAAGTTGAGATGTTGTTATTTACACACAGGCAACCCACGATGAATTAAATACAAATTAACTCAGAGCGAACTGCAGTCTATTACCCCTGTGGGCATACAGAGTATCTCTGGCTCGGCAGCCCGTGGTGAATGGCTGCATGGGTGTGCCCAAAGACCAGTTATGACCTGGGAACGCTTCAGTCCTCCTAATTGCAAAGTGTTCCCCACTGGCTTCATCATACTGGTGTAACCTGGGGAAAACTCGGTCCCAGATTCTTAGTCTTTACCAGGCTTTGCAGAGCTTGAGCAGTCTAGAAATACGACTGTTATTGACACTAAGTCGGGGCTGCAGATACTTTAAGTGACTGGTTCTCTGTGTGTGGCATACTTGTGCATGTGCGTGCATATTTTAGGGAAACAGCTTCTCAAATCCTCTCTGATATGAATTTGCTGATTTTAGCAGCGATCTCATGAATGATTTTTAGGGGGATGGAAGGCTCAGTGGTCGGTAAGGCATTGCCTTTGTGTGCTGAACAGACCCTGGTAGCACCAGGGGCAACTGGCCAGTTTGTATGCTGCTACTGTGTCCTGGATGAAGCTATAAAATCTTGCGCCTTCCGGACAGTAGGATTTTATGGAAGTTCTGCTTCATTTTTGGTTGGGAGCAAAACAGATTGCTGGATTGGCAATCTCAAAGACTGGTTTCTAATGCTGGCCCTGGCATTACTGTGTCATGGGATCTTGTGAGTCACTTCACCTCTTCGGTTTCCCTCCAGCTCCTCTTCAGCTTGCAAATGAGGTCTTTGCTGGAGTTAATGTCTCTTGCCACTTTCTCATATGGAGGAGACGCTAGAGTTAGAAGCTCTCAGTCTTGGCAGATGCCAATTGGCTTTGCAGCAGTAAAATAGTTAAAAATACTCAATTACTAATTTTTCTCCTACCTTAAAGGCTATTGGCATAACCTCTCTGTATCTGATAATTTGCCAGCAGGAGCCTGATGTACAGAGAGGTGTAATGAAGCAGAGCACATCTCTGGAGTCACCAACATTTAGGATGAAATACAACAACAGAGATAAGCCTCCCAATTGGTCTCATTCCACAGCTACCTGCAAGACAAACTGCAAATCCTTGGCAGGACTGACACCATGTTGGCCATCATACTGACAAGATGTGAGCAGAGGAAGTACCATTTTTAAAGATGTAGACCTGAAACCAAGAGCAACACATGGAGAATGCTAGACTTTTTGACCTTTGTTGGACTGTTTGTCCTGATCTTACACAGAAACTTCATTTTCTTTCAACCTTGTGTAAGTTATGTTGTTAGATCATTTTTGTTTAAAGACTTTTCCACATCATATTTTCAGCGGACCATGCTTGTGACGTTTGCTGTGCATTAGGCCCCTGTGAACTCACTGAAGTGTCCTCAGGGACCCATGAATTTGAAAGTGTTTCCTTTTTTGGCTTCCTGTTTCATCGGTTTTGCTGGCTGCTTGGTTGTGTACGGTGTAGAGCAGCTGTCCTGAACATTATCACTCTGTCCTCCTTACAAGGGGCACAAAGGAAAAGCCCTTTGGAAGACACGGCTTTGTTTCCCCTTAAGAGCTTCAGCACGAGAAAAATGATTGTAAAAGAGGTCTTAATGAGAGAATTTGAGCTAACTATAACAAGAGGGATCCAAATATTTTTTTAATGAAATAGGTTATAAAAAGAAAAGTCCTGTAATAATGGATTTGGAGATTTAATCAGAAGAGTTGATTCATATTCCAGAAACGATCTTTGTGAGAGAGTTACATCTTCATTAAAGGCCTGCTTTTTAATGGTTCACCAATCAAACTAAAGATCTCTCTGTGGATGTAAGATCCTGGCAGTCCTATTTTAATATTGTGATGTCTTTTAATTGCCTTCCCTGCACAGCCTGTGCCAAAAAACCCAACGCATCTTTTCATGGAGCCCGTCCTTGAACTGGCAGGTGAGAGGGAGGAGCAGGAGGAACGTTTGTCACTGGGTTGACACAAGCTGTCTATCCACTGGCAGAAAGTAAAGCCTTGAATGGCTGTTTCAAAGAAAAAAAAAAAAGAAGTCCCTAGCAGAAACACTGATTCAGGAGTACTGAAACTATGATAAGAAGTTGTAGCCGCTACTGAGACATGTTTCCCAGTGCAGAAAGAGGAGTGACAGTGTTGCGGATGGGATGGAGCAGCCACATGGTAGCTGCTAGGAGTGCAGCATCTGACCTGGCAGTGCCCCATGCAAATTGCTCCGTTAAATAAAGAAAATAGTATTCAGCCCATACGGCTAGCAGAAGAAAGCCTTCCTCACACTGATAAATGCTTCCAACCGCTGAATAAAAATACTGTATTTTGAATAAAAGATGCCTCAGAGCATATCACACAACAGCAATATTGATTTAAGGTGTGAACACTGGGAGGTGCAGTGCTGTCCTGCTATGCACCATTGCCCTGGTTTCAGCTGGGATAGAGTTAATTTTCCTCCTAGTAGCTGCTGTGTTTTGGATTTAGTATGAGAATAATGTTGATAACACATATTGTTTTAGTTGTTGCTAAGTAATGCTTATATTAGCTCAATAGTGTTGCCGTCTGATTCGGATGAATCTCCTGAGTGTAAGTGAGCCAGTTTTCCATTCCCTAATGTGCCGGTGTAAGTGTTACACCTCCCAAAAGTGATATAATCATCCCAAATATTTGGATGATTTATTTGAATTTTTGTATTTATTTACATTTTGATTGCTACAGTTGGAATAATTCTCTACTTTGAAGTTTTATGACATTAATGAAGCTGGTTTAGTGCAGCCTAACTCATTTTGGAAATTCTCTTCAACCTTTCCAGCTCAGTGAAAGATAATTTCAAGTAAAATATGATGAGCCCTGAGTAAGTTATTTCAACACCCTGCTGGCCTCAGGAAGAAAAAGACACGTGTGGCAAATCTTTTAGTCAGCAAGAAGTTAAACTCTCAACAAAAGTAAGTGATTTTCTTTTGAAGAACCAAGTTTTTAGAATGAATAACACTTAATTTTTCTTTCAGTCCTTTTTTTTTTTTTTTCATTTTCCCCAGTACCCTTTCTCCTGTGATACCTTATGTCCTTGTGGGAACGCACACTGTGATGTATCCTGACAAACAGACAAAACATCATAACTTTTTAGGAGCCTTATGTACACAGTGGACTCTGGCAATGTTGTCTTCAGGTAGGTCATGGTCCTTTAAATGATTTGAAAACATTGGCACCCATCTTCAAATATGTATTTCTTCTATGTTAAATCTCCAGCAACAACTAATGAAATGAGGACCTGGTGAAAACTGGTAGGTGGGAGTGGGAGGACCACCTCAGGGTTTGTCTACAGATGACATGACACTGAATTTCAGCCTTGTGCGAGGGGACGCATGCTCTCACCTGTGGTTGTCTTGTTGGCATCAGGTTTGTCCTAGTTGCGGTGGAGCGTCAGAGGGATCAGTTTCTATTCAGCCATCCTTGATGTTGTGTCCTTTCATACCTATGAGAGAAACTGTCTACGCAGGTGCCAGTGCAGAAATACATCAGTTAAGCTGTGAACAATGAACTACTTTCTTTCTTCTAACACTAAATTCAGATCCGGGAAAAAAAAAAAATAGGACAGGTTGCACGGGGAACAAAAACTTTCAGTTCAGGCAGTGCCAGGCTAAGTTGTAAGTGGTGGGTATGAAAGGCCTTGTCAGATTTTATGTTCAGCTAGTGTCTGCAGTGTCAGGAAAAAGCTAAAGTGCATGTATTCCACAGGCAGGTACCAAGGATGCTGTTGACTCCGTTGACTTTTATGTCAGCCTGAAAAACTTTGAAAATCTGTTTTCCCCAGTGTGTATGTCTTATCTGTTGAGTATACCATGTAGTAGATGTTTTAAAATCCTTGTATTTTCCCACATGATTACTTTTGGAATAAAAGTGCAGCTGCAAATGGATTTACACTCTCTAGTTTCCTTCCCTTGTAATGTGGCAACTTGAAGCTTGGCAAATACAGTTTTTATAACCTATCAAAAATGCGCTCATAACCTTGTATTTTAACATGAGCTGCTCTCTATTCTTGCCTTAATCTGAAAAAACTGGTAATAAACATGCAGGCAGGGAAAACTATTGAGACCATTGACTGGTTGTTATAACAACTCTGATTCGGTACCTTGAATGACTAAAACTATATTGAACGTGATAACATCATATTTTCACAGCCCATATTTTCTACCAGCTTTTAATCATTTTTCATAGCAACTCTACATTAACACCCCATCCTGGAAATGCATTTCTCCATTGTTCTCCGGCATTACTGACTCCTTTTTTTCTTTCCACATCATGTTTCTTGCTCTCATTCATCTGTGCTCCCTGCATATCACCAGGTAGATTTGATGGATTTCTCATATTGAAAACTGCTCAGTTATTTTAGATACCAGACCCATCCACCAAAATGCAAGTTGACAGAAATTCCTGCTTAACCGAAGCACTCATTTGGACCCTTCTTTCCAACACTTGCCCTATGGCCAGGCCTGCTCAGCTGAAATCTGCCAGACAGTTCTGAAACTCAAAACACGTCTTTAGAGTTGTTCAGCTGGCCATGACAAGAACTGATGGGGCTAGCTTGGGGAGGCTGGCTTGAGTGCCTGGGAAGAGATGGATGAAGTATCCAAAGAGGGAAGGAGTCATATACCCCCATAGTAGATCATCATGTCCAAAACAGAAGAGAAAAAACAGGGGAGAAACTGGGAGGATAGCATTCAGAGAAAATGAAGAAACTAGGGTACACAATGTGTGGTTACACCCTGGGGAACTGCATGGGTTCAGGCGAACCAGATGAGGAGCAGTAGCACGAGAAGAGGCTTGCCTGTGGCGCGGGGAAGTTCAGCTCCTGCTCTTCTGGCACAAACACTTGTGCAGGCCATCAGAGACCTGGGTATGTAGGTGATGCCTTCACAAAGGAAACAAAAACTAAATAAAACTGCTCATTTCTTTTAGCCAGGCTTTTCCCTGCTCTGGTTCACCCTGCACTTGCAAGGTGGAGAGCTGTTTGTGCAAAGGGCCATGTCTGGGGCTGTGGCCTGTCATCTGGGACATCGGATGGAAAATGCATCTGCCACCGAGACCTCAAGTTGTGGGAAAAGCCCATAGGACTGCAAGATATTCAATCAAGTTTGTAAGAGCAAAACAGAGGGTCTGTCACACTCATGACTGAACAGTTGTATTTCAGCCATGTTTTGACTGAGGAGATTTTCTGTTTGACCTGCCCATGTGCAGAAGCACTCTGGCATGAACCAGATGGGCTGTTCTCAGGCTAAAAAGGAAATATGTACATTAACTTTTTCCTCAGCTATTTCTCAGCCCAGTCAGTTACAGTTGCTCAGGTCACTGCTCCGCAGCACATGTGCGTGTGCCAGAGCAGCCCAAACAGTGGGGTGGGCAAGGGAGGTTCTTGGGCACAGTGATGGGTGTCCCCATCAGGTGGCCATGGCGCAGACAGAACCATAGGCACCAGGTCCTCATTTTTTCTCAGCCTGAAAGACATTGTAGTATTACGCAGAGCCCAAATGCTGGTGACTGCATCCAGCTGCGTGAAAAAGTGTCTCCAGAGTTTGTGGCTTCTAAAACATGTAAGTTGTGGTATGTGTAATTTTCAGCACCTCCTACAATGGGAGAGGTGGGATTTCTCACTCAGAGGGATGCGTGTTGTACTGACACTGTAGAATGAATATGTACCTCCAAGTGGAATTTCACAGCCTGGCCCTCCTCCTCAGAGCTCATGGGGCTTCTGGTTTCCTTTGGCAGGAGGTACGCCATGGAAAAAGTCACTCCCGGAGGGAGCCAGTGTTACTTGGGCTGATTACCTTGCATTGTTTACAATCCTGGAAGCGTCTAAGTTGATCTGCTGAGTGCAAGAAGGGGAAAGTGGCTGCAATCTGTAATGTAACTTAACACGAACTAATGAAAATTTAAATAAACAGAAGCAAACAAGTCCCTAATGAGCTACCTGAGCCATAGTTCCACAAAATTTAATTAATCTTTCCTTGGTATTAAACATTACGATGCAGGGAAGAATCTGTGTCAAGTGCAGCAGTGACTAATTTCATAGCAAGGAGTAAGCTTTTGTGTGTGATTGTAGCTCACCACATGTTTGGAAGAAGGTACAGAGGAACAGCAACTGAGGACCCTCAGGTACCGAGATGGCAGAAACCAGCTGCTGGATGGGGCAGGTCACAAGCTAGCATCATCAAGTAAGTATAGGAAGGACGTGGTTTGTTGGGTTTTTTTTCAGTCAAGAAGTAAAGGAAACACAGATTTGGAAGGAAAGCAAAATAAAATTTGAAACACATCTACATGCTACCAATGGTTTGTCATTGGTTTAGGCTGTGATCTAAGTCGCTGTTAAAGCTTGGTTCTACATAGCACTGGCCACAAGCTTGCAACCCTTTGGAAATACCTGGCCAAATGCCTCAGGAACATGAAATATATAGAGTTAAAGCTTTGTATCTCACACTTTACCAAAATAAGCCCTTCCAGCGGTTCAATGCAACCATTTGGAGGGCAAGAATATCTATTACATGCTCACAACAGTCAGAAGTTCCTCCTGAAGTAGGCCCTACCCACAGTTGCTGGTTTATATATAACTGCAATATGGAAGCAATTACTGTAAAGGTAAATATTTGTTTGCTCAGTAGCTTCATGCCCGAGTCTGGGAACTGGCTGAAGGTCTGTGTTTCCCTCAGCCATGATCCTATTTACTACCCCACTTTCAGATGTCCTGCCCTGGCATTAGAGATAGCAAATACACCTGGGATACTCTGAATTGCTGTATTATGTACCTCTGCCTCTGGAATCAGCTTGCTGTGCTGGCAGAAGCAATCTTCACAAGTGGAGGCAGCTCCTCAGTCCCGAAGAGAGACTTTGGTCAGAGAGGTGAGCAGACGGGGGATGCTGGCAGCTGTACCAGCTGCTGCTGCAGGTTTTCTCTGTATGATTTCCTTCTGACAGCAGCTGATGCTCTCTACAACATGTCTACAAAAAAAAAAAAAAAAAACCAACAAATGAAAAACTAACGACTAAACCTTCCCATTGCTGAATGAATGGTTTCCCTGTTCAGAAAACCAAAAAAAGTCTACAAAAAAAAAAAAAAAAAAAACCAACAAATGAAAAACTAACGACTAAACCTTCCCATTGCTGAATGAATGGTTTCCCTGTTCAGAAAAATGAAAGCAGATGAAGAAAATAACATTCCTACCTACAGCGCAGGCATTTTGGTGGGGGGTTGGAGGGCTGGAGGGTGATGACTCAGCCTTGGCTGTAACCCCACCATGGTAAGGTCCCTGCCTGGTGCAGGGCAGCCCCAGCAAGCAGGGAGTGGGGTCTCCTGCATCCCAGCGTTGCCTGGTTTGAAGGGCACCATCTCACATACTTTGATGGTGCTGGAGACAAGCAGTTTACCAAACCCAGACTCTTTCCACTGACTTTCCCTCTGATACCTAATTTAATGTGCCATTTGTAGCCTTAACCACTTCTGGTTATATTAGTAGTGTCTCTCCCCTGAACATATTTCACAGATCACAAAATACTCAGCTGGTGGTGGAGGCCGTGTCTCCGAAACCTGGTGGTCAGCCAGGAGAGCTGGATTTGCACTCCTGCTCTGGGGAGTCACTATTTGTAGAGCTAAAGACACAAAATAAGAGTTAAGAAATGATGTGGCACATCTCATGACAAAAATCTTGTCTGAACTTCTCTGACCAGTTTATTTTGCTGCTGTCTGATGAGGTACTAACTTGACAAAATGCAGGTGGTAGATTAAGCATCATTTGGCGAGCAGTTTGAGCGAGGTCATTCATCCCACCGCCGCTTGGGGAGCAGGGGCGGACTGTCAGCTCTGCAATGCTGCGTGACGGTGACCCCAGGCCACCACAGAGGAGGACACTTTCACAGGGAGAAGGAGCCATGTTTCATCCTGTGCATGTCTTGCATGTAATTTGTTGCACTTGTGGAATGCACTGTGAGAGATGAGCAGTTCATCACTTCTCAAGTCTCTCCCTTGCCTTTGCCTTCAGACATTTAATTGAAGGTGTGGTGTGTATTCCTGACCGCTTCAATGCCAGGAAATCTCTTGATATAGCATTTTGATTGAGTTTAGCTTTTTCACGTTTTGTTGAGAATATGGCTTCACAAGAAATGCAGCATTGTTGCAAATCTTTTGTTACCTTTTGGTGCATAAGAAGAAGTTAGAGTATTTACAGAGAAATCTAAAAATATTAACATAGGAAAATAAGCAAATATATTTGTGAATTAATCCAGAGAAAAATTCTTGGGTTTATTTAAAGTGGGCATGAAGTAGCAGAAGAGCTGTCAATATTATTTTATGCTATCTAAGCAGCAGTAAAAGGGTCAGTGTTTTGTTAACACTCTGTTTCTTCTGTTTGACTTGAACTTGACTTATTGAAGCCAAAGACCTGCATTATTTCATAAATGTATTGGGTACAAATGCAATGTAAATGCAGTGATGTGGGAGAAGGTAATTAGCATGAAGAGGGAAGCTGCGTCCCAGGTGCAGGAGCCATTAGTATTCTTCTGCTCTAGTTCCCTGAACCACTGCATTTATTAACCTTTAGTCAGATCAGAGCCAATTTCTCCTGTTTCTTACATAATATTGGAATTATAATTGACAGTACCGATGAAAGGGAGAAGTCTCCCTGCAACTGAATTTTTTCTTGCTTTCATGTAGAGGGTTTTAGAACAAGAGTCTTATCAGCTGTGAATAATTGCATCTCATTAACTGTGTACTGGAGATATATGTATATGCATATTAGTTGGAGTGGTGTATATATTTGGTTGGAAAATGTTATGGCATGCTTCGAGCAGCATCAGTGATGTGAAATTCAGTGTGCACGGCATGTTTATATAACTGGAGTGACATTGCTAAAGAGGTAGGAGAAGATGATAGTTGGACGTTTGGGGGCAGTTGTGGAGGATATCTTGCTAGCAGACTTCAAAAAAAAAAAAAGCTTTCATCCTCATAATTAATTGGACAGTTTATCAACATCTGGTATTCCGTTAGTGAAAACAGGAGTGTTTTTCTAAGGCTTACGCTGCCCTCCTCACTATGCTTGCCGCTTTGATGGTGCAATGTTTCCTGTGGGACTTGGAGTTTCCTGCCTCATCACTGAGAGTGTTTGCATTGGTTTTCCCTGGTACCTCAATAGGTTTTCCACTTCTAGGAAAAGTTAGGTTTGTGCTGGTCTTGTAAATCCCAATTCACAGCAGATTTTGGAGTCTCTAATAGACAGAAAAAGCTGCCAAAACGTCATTTGTATGAGTGTGGTAAGTTGCCCTAGCCCTTAAATCCTTTTGAACATTAGGAAAATCAAATAATCCATTTACAGTCTTCTGATTGTGCCCTTTATTTCTATGTTTTTTCAATATGGTTAGAAAGACAATTCTTTTTAATAAAATTGGGTGTGTTCCCAAGAGGGCAGGTCTCTACTCCTTAAAGTGGCAAAGCAGTTACGCCAGAGACGACTTTCCCTCGTGCAGAAGCTGTGGCTGCCACGTGGCTGTGCGATAGGGACTTCCACTCGCGAGATTAACCTGGCTGCAGTGCAATAATTAATTGCTTTCTGGCACAAGGACTATCTTGTTATTGCTTGTAGTTCAGAGACAATTCAACTCACACATGCATAAGCTGGCATGAAGAAAATGCCAACCGCTCATATTTCCAGCAAAACAGTGATATAATTGTCAAGCTGATGAAAAACAAAAGCTTCCTCCTAATTTATTTGTTATTAAATGAAGAAACAAAAAAATCTGCTGCTTAATTAAGGAACACTTTCCACGCTTTGCTGCAAAAACAGTTAA
This sequence comes from Charadrius vociferus, assembly GCF_000708025.1. NCBI lineage: Eukaryota > Metazoa > Chordata > Aves > Charadriiformes > Charadriidae > Charadrius > Charadrius vociferus. The sequence continues at coordinate 192,727 of NW_009647849.1, forward strand.
CACTTAACACTGGGACCATACATGATGAAGTCGTTGAAATATCACTGTCAGATGAATCCTCATGCTTTCTTTCCCAAATGCAAACTGCTGGTTCCTTCTTGCTCCTATTGGATTAGAGCCATTTAACCTCAGTGGAGCTTTTATGTATGGTTCATTTTATCCTATTGTTTTCCCAAAATTACAGTTGCTTTATGCAAAGCGTAACATCAAATTGTAGGAATATTTCCTAATTTAGGCTACTTTACACTTTCATTTAAAGAGGAAAATAAAATACCACCATTTTTTTCTTAAGATGAATTATGTTTGCCAGCTTCATCTTAGGTTTGACCTAAGGATTTTAGCAGCTGACCAGAAAGCGCTGGGAATCAAACTCATGGTGAGTGGAACGGCAAATGCTACACAGTGTAGTGCACCACAAGGAGATGAAGAGAGCAGAAAACACATTTCCACTGGCTGTGTCAAGATGATCACTTGAAGGACAGTCCTGCTACTCACTGCAAATAGTGGAACCTGCAGGACTGTTTCCAGAAACAAATTGAAAAAAGTTCAGCAATATATTAATTACCAGTTAGAAAAGACTATTGGAAGGGTTGTTGTAGTGATTAATTGTTTAGCTTATTAAATTATTTCCCTAGCATATGATTTTTTCTCACAGAAATAAATTACTTTGAATATCACAGCTTGTGCTTATGTGAGAAAAAAATAAGGTATTTTCTAAGCCAGCAGAATTATTTTCTCCTGTATTTCTAGGGAAAGTAATAGTGAGGATTCATCAACACTTCTGACCTGCCTGGAAGAAAATAGATAATCAGAGACTTCATTATGCTTTCAAACAGGCATGCAAAATTTTGAACCAGACCCTTACAATCAGAGAAGTGTGCAAACGTAGGGAAAAATTTTGTGAGGAGCACTGATTTTCTGATTAATCAACAAAATGCAATAAAAAAACGGGATTATGTTGTATTTGAGGAAAGATGGAAGGGGCTTAGTGAATTAATTTTCCATCAAATTCAGCATTTTATTAAAACAGAGGTCGTAGTCCATGTATGAAACCTTCCAAAACATTAGTCATGACCAAACTCCAAGCTGAACATCATACCAAGAAGTCATATAAAACTGAGGCACAAAGATGAACAAAGTGTTGAAACAAAACTGCATAATACTACAGTTAATCCAAAGACTGACAATCAGTCCCTTCTCCCTCATTTTGCAAGGCTGTTGCTAGCATGGTGCAGCCTATGCAAACTGGTTAGTTGGTCAGTAGATGCTATCATTCAAATGTGCAAGTAGATATTCTTGTTGCTTCTTAGAATTTTCTTCTAATGTTTGTTAGACATTTCATTATCTATTAAAGATTCATCTTACCTGTGAAAACCGATGAGATTAATGCATTCTCATTAATTGGGACATAAGGCTCTCCTGGTAGAGCAGGTCATATGAGCAGTTAGTTTTTCATTAAGGAAATCTCAATGTAGTCTGTCCTTTCAACTTTATAATATAATTCAGTAGGAGGAATATATTATATCCAACAACTTGCCACCTCCAAATGTTATCACCTCCAAACTTATAAATACAATCCTAAAACAGGGGGATATACTGCATCTTTGGAAAGCCAGATTACTGATTATTGTTATTTCATTGAGCTAAATAATGTGACCCATGCTGTTCCCAGGCCATAGTGACTTGGGTACGTGCCTATCCTTGACCCAGGTGCAAGGATGGGTCCTGGCCATGCAAGTTGACTCTGTAATCCTCTGTAGCTGTATTTTCCCTTAATTCTGTGTTGAGGAAGAGTGACTCCCTTTTCAAGGTGTGCTAGAAAATGGCCATAATTTGCCTGAGGAGAGCTACAAAACACAATAAAGTTTGGGTTTCCTGAGCTTGTCAGCAAGAGCTCACCATTACTGCAGCTTCATTTCTCTGGTCAAGGCACCCAAACGGGCTCAGAAGGATGAGTCACTGCCCACGCTGGGTGTTAGAGCATTAAAAAGTGCTACTGAAGCAACTCCTACTGATGCGCAGGACATAGGAAATACAATTGGGTTGATCCAATGCTAGATTCAGTACACAACAGCTCTGTGGCAGGACACACTTTTTTAATAGACTTTACCTGTTTTATTATCCTGCTGAGGTGCAGTAATGGAAACATTAGTCCACGCTTGCACTCTTCTGTCACTGTACTGAAAGGTGGAATATTACTTTTGTGTCCCAATGGGGATAGCAAATTGGATGAACTTGTACTCTGGGATCCCTCCATCTGCTCACATATCCATGGGTGGAAAAATGTTTTTTGTACAGTTGTATCATGTACTGATTGGTGTAAGACAGGCCAAAAAAAAAGCATGTAAAGTAAGTGTGTTCACACAGGTGGTGATATTGGTATATTTATACCAGTTAATTTGTTTATAGATTTGCCAATGTAAACAAGTTTAGGGGAACAGGCCCTATTCAATGATGATTTCAGATGACAGCTTCAGTGATGACATTTATGCCTTTTTTAAATACGTGTCTGAAACAGATATGTTGTATCTGTTTCAATCCTCCTTAGCGCTGCCTATAATCATGCCCCTATTAAAATTACACTTCTAGGGACTATTTATTTGATAGACTCTCAAGTATTCATTACCTTAATTACCCAGGATAAATTACCCAAGATACTCTCTCCTTGTTTGGCTCAAAAATAATTACTTGTTATTCAGGTGTTAATCACCAAATCTTAATCCTTTGCTAGTTTATTATGGATTTTCAGAGGAAAAATTAAAGGATAGTCTTAAATATGTCTGTTCCCTAATTTGTTTAATAACAACAGTGTGTCCATTCTGCCTCTGGAGAAATTCCACAGATTGTGTCAGGCTGCAGGCACAGGTACTTGTCTGCATGTGGCGCTGGGAGGTGACAGGATGGGTGTCCCCCTTGCTGCGGGATGCTATGTGCTCCAGCTCTTTGAGAGCTGCACATGAGCATTGCTTGATCTGTTCTGATGGGATTTCATGTTGGCACTTTTTATACAATTGCTTGAGTTGTTCCCCAGTGGTGCTGAGTGCTTGCCACAGCAAATGAAGTCAGATCTTGATGATGCACTGTCTCTGACTCAGACCGAGGCCTCGAGGTGGACCATCTGCTGGCTGTTTGCCTTTCCTTGATGCACTCCAACTGGTGAGGCTGCTGGGTGTTACCGGTGCTTTTAATGTGGGCATGTGAAAGTGGATCTGTGATTGTGTTTGCCCATATGCTTTCTATTGAGGTAAGAGTTGAAATCTGTGAGGTTGAGTTGTCTTGCATGGGTTTGGTTCACAAGGATTTTGCACAGGCATAAATGAGCACTCCACAGTAATTCTGGCTTTGCTCTGCACAGAAGATGGTGGCTTCAGTGGGTGCCCTCTGAGATGCCAGGTGGCTGTGGCATTGTAGAAGTGTTTTCCATCTCAGATAGAGAATAAGGGTTAGCCTGTGGACAGATGATCTTTTACAGGCCTGGCTGGGGTCAGCAGCATCCTCAGCCAGCGCTGGCTGAGAGCCAGATCTGCAGAATGAGTGTTCGGAGCTTGAGTCTTCCAAGTCCATGAATCTCAGAGGTCTGCATGCAGGAAAGTGAATGCCCAGAAGCCAAAAGCTTTTCTTCAGGCCATTTTCCCTGTGCTCCTAGGATATGAGAACGTGTGTGCAAAGTAGGAAAATGGTACATTTATAAACTGGTAGAGCACCTTATTCTTGCTTAGATTTGCTGTGGAGACCCTGCAAGTATAGTTACAGCCTCCTGTGAACCAGACGGGACAACAGAGACTCTCTATTCCCAGTGTGCCTCCAACCAGAAGGTCACACCATCATGATGTACCTTGACAGCATGCCATCCTGGCACTACAAAATCTGCCCATTGCTGATGCCATGTGTCCCTCACAATGGTAGTCTTTGAGCACTTCTCAGTCAGTCAATCTCAAAGTAATTTATAACAGAGTTAGTATCGCTGTCCCCATGTTGCAAACTGACTGTAAAGACTTTTCATGAGGTCACCTATCAAATGCATCAAAGAGAAGAAAACCTGTGATTTAAGTCCTGGTCCTATGCTGCATTCGCTAGGCCACAGTGCTTCACCTGCACACATAACATACACTGAGCCATATCCTAAAGATACGGTGAAGCTCTAGTTTGTAAGAATATTGTTTTAGGAGGTTGTAGTGTCTGTAGACCACTCACTGTAATCTGACAGTTTCGCACATGCCAGGAGATGCCCACAGCATTTTATCTCGTTAGTGTCATCACTGGAATTATTTATGAATTTATTAATATTTGTAAACAGCACCTGATGTTGCACTCAGATTTGAATTTTCTTCCCCCAGAAATGCTAAAGAATTTTTTAAGTCACTAGGTGAAATGAAGGAAAGCTCTACATGATGGTTCATTTTGGCTTTACCCCTGCAAGAGTCTCAAACTATCGACCTATACATGCCTGACACCTACAAGAAGCCTCTGCTTGTGTAACTCTGTATGTTTTTCTCTCCAGAACATACTGCATGCTCTCACAGGCTTGGGATTCCCTGGGATACTAATTGTACAAGCATGCAGTCTTCCAAGTGCACCATATCTCTAGTCTGCTTTTTCTCCCTGCAACTAATTCCAGTTTTCTCCTTGTTTCTAACTTCTAAGAAACTTCTGGCCAAAAAGAAACAACCATCCATATCATACCTGTCAGTAACGCTTGGCACTAAGCCTGTTGTAAATTGAATAATATATGTTTGATTATATGCCATGTTTATACACTGTAAATAAATTAGGTTGAAGTGTTTCCATTTGGACACATAATTATGAAAATTATGAAAAAAATGTGAAATGTATGATGATAAAATGCTGATCATTCTAAATGCTCAGGTGCCTACCTGATTAATGTCATAACCTGATTTTTATGGCACCCTGTCCAAATGTGAATGTAAATGAATATGGTATGTGAAAACAGGCCTTTGTTTGAATTTCATTGTTTGCCAAATGTGAAAAATCAGTAAAAAAGCAAGTAACTTTTCGCTCTGTTGGATATGTTTGCAAATGCCTTTTATTGATACGTGAGAATATACTCTGATAAACTCGCTGATGAATGCTATTGATTCAATGAGCTGCATCTGTTCGATTCCCTTATGAACCTCACATGTAGTAGTGTTCTGCACTTCAAAGCATGCCTTTTCTTTTCAGTTGCAGCTTTTGCTTTTGACATTGAGAACCCTTTTGAACCAGCGCACCTGTTCTTAATGCTGCGCTATTAACTTCTCTGCAGTAGACAGTCATTTGTTGATATTTGTCGATATGTAGTGTTAGTGTTTAAATACGAGTACTACTTACATTTTAACTAGGAAGCTGTTGGAATATCTGTTACCAATTACTGCCAGCAAAAATAATTTCAAACTATAAATTAATTAAACTCCAAATTAGGAATTCACTATCTGCCAAGAATTATTTATATCTGTCAGGGCTCCCCAACAAAAGACTCAGTAGTAAAACAGGTATCGTTTAAAGTTTAACCTCTCTTTGCATAAGTTTCCAGACTGATATATTGTTTGTTCTCTGCCTGGCAAGAAGTAAAACTTTTTATCAATTCATGTATTAAATCCTGCAAAAAGGAAATGATACTGATTACTCCGTGGTACGTTGAACTATGAGGGAAGATAGCAAGGTCTTACTAGATTTGGCCTTCATTCCTATAATAAATTTCCTTTATTCTAGGTAGAGAAACTTCTCATAAATAGCACTTGTTTCTGGCAAATTAAATGAAATGGAGTTGTGACTGCTGAGGCCTGCAGTAAGACCAGAAGTGTCCCACACCACACCTGAGCTGCATGTAAGGTATTTGTGCTGGGGCTCTTGCACACTCGCCAAGGCCTAAGAGAGATTGAATGTGACAGCAGTTGATGGATGCCCTGCCAACTGCTGCACATTTGTCTTCTATAAAGCATCTTCCATATTGTGGTCAGGCCCAGAAAATAGACTGATTCCTTATAACCTGTCTAACATGTCATGGCTTTATTAAAATAAATACCAGACACTGTGAAGGAAGCACTTAAAGCTGCAAGTGCATTGAGGTCTGTTTGCTGCTGAAGACAGAAGACGGAGCTAAATGGACCCTTGATCTGAACAAGTGTAACATCCTTACATGCCTCTTAGTTTTTGACTGTGTAGGTTGCTTAAATGACTTGGTGTTCATCAGTTAGTTGGTCTTCTCAGGTGGAGCTATTTCCTAGATTTCTGTAAACCTGAAAAAGGCTTTAAAGTGTGTGGAGCACATACTGTGTGTTTCGTTACTGGTGGTGTTGCCTAATGGTTATATGAATGATTATAGGAGATCAGAACAAAGCATGGAAAGCTCATTGAATTTGGTTACAGTCATTACGTAAAAACATGGTAGGGGATCACTGTATGTGACTAAACACAGCAGGAGAAAAAAAATTGGTGCTGCTCACATTTGCAGTCATTCCTGGACACAGTGCTTTTGTGTGTGCCCACTTGTATGCTCATATACTGTGGGGGGGTAGTGTGTGCAGGGTCTTAGCCCAATCCTTTACTGGTAGCTAATGCTGAGACATTATTTTACTAAGGAAAAAGAGATTTTGCTTTCTCATTTTCTAAGTATTTTTTCAAAATAAAAAGGAAAAACAGTGAAACTATACATGTTGTGCTCTCAGAGGAGGGAAAAGAAAAATAAAATTAAAAAATATGTGTGAATGTATATCAGTGTTCCTATATTGTCTGAGCAACATGCAACTTAGCCCCTGATTGTTTTGCAAATGTTATGCAGCTTAGGTAGGATTTAGAAGCTGAAGCTCCTAAAATGAGCCTGCTAGCCCTAACGTGCAGGGCCAGTAATATGAGGGTACATTTGAGGCCAGCCAGCTAAGAATGCAAGGTTAACTTGCTAAAGAGAGTTAGAAAATGGGAAGGTGCATCCTGAGGCTGCTTAGTCCCAGCTTCTGGCCCTGGTTCCCAGGGCTGTCGAAGTATTTTGTATGAATACATCATTGGGTAATGTGCATAGTCACTACTCCTTTGCAGCTGTCAACATTTCTCTAGTTTCAAACACGAAGAAATTCCCTTAGATGACCTATTTATGTCTTCTAAGTTTCATTCCTTCAGGGCATACTTCCATGGAGTTATTAAAGATTTTTATTATCCTTTCATGAGTGTATAACATTTGAGCCCTAAAGTGTGGTCTGGAATTCAGTTCTGCTGGGAAGAATTGTTTTTCCTTTGTCCTTTAATTCTGTTGTTGTAGCAAAGCAGAAAATAGTGCAGACAGTGCCATAAAATTTAAATAGTTAAAGTAAAAATCTTTTCCCTACTGTGGCAGGGTAATATCAAAATGTTCTGAATTGTTTATCTGTTTCTTAATGAGAAATAGGGAGTATTATAGGTATTAAGAGATTCTCTAGGGTTAATGTGCTTGAGGTCCATGTACTGAAAGTTTCTAATGTTTAATAAATTATAAAATAGTCATGTAGGATGTTTTTAAAGAGTTTTAAAAATATTGGTATTTGTGGATTTTTTTTCCCCAGATTTTCATTGGCTAATGAATACAAATACATTGCACCCTTGCAATTCATGTCTGTCCCCATATGAAATTCATGTTCACATAGAGAGGCCAGTGCCATTTGGGAAACGTACTTGCACACAGGCAGCTAGGTTCACTGTCCTCTTGTGTCTGCAGAAAGCAATCAGGAAAACATCTGTGCTTAGCTAGAGCTGATTTCAGTGGATTGGGTTCAAATGTTGGCAGAAGGCACACACTCCAAGAGCCGCCAAAAGATGGTTAATTGGCTGTCAGCTTTGGAGCCTGACCATTAGCTGGGAGACACAATACTTATTTACAGAGAGTCACAATACTTACTTAAGGCAAGCAGAAAGCAGTGGGAGTCCGTATGGCTGGGAGGAATGGGAACGAAAAGCGACAGGGTATGTGGTATTGAAATGTTAGTGTCTCCTTTGCCAAAAAGGGTAAATGGAATAATGGCACCAGCTACAGCACTTATTCCTCCTCCAGTTAAAAGTAAACAAAACCAAAAACGAATTAAAAAAAAAAAAAAGAGTAATAGTAATTTGGTGAAGGAGCTCTCTTCTGAAGTTTGTGGCACCAGTCATTGCACTTCAGGAGTAGGGATTGTGCCAGCTTTGCTGAAATTGTGCTAAGTGGCTAAATTATCAACTTTTCTTATTACAGGTGTGTGGCTGCCTTAAAGGGAGTTCAACTGCACTTTAAAATAAATTAAAATATTAGCAGCAGCTGGGTTTACTGCTCCTTTAGACTCCTGCCACACTCCTTCCTGGGAGAGAGGATAATGCTCCCAGCTTTGTTTTTCTCTTGTCCTTAACACAAAACTGACGGATCATGGAACCAAATCTTTGATGGGGTGAGTTATGAGTGTAACTTTGTCTTTTCAATATACTAGGACTTGATTGTTCGGCAGTTCCTCCTCTCTTTATGTGGTATTCCTGAGCTTCTGTAGAACATTTTAAATAAAAAAGAGGCTAGGAAAGTGAGGGATTTTTTTCCTCCTGTTTCAGGAGAATAAGTACGCTCAAACTGCTTGTAGATTTTAAAGTGATGCATGAAAACAGAAGTAGGGTATTTTGTAGCTGAAGACAATGGGTAGGTTTCAAATTTCCGGAGGAGCAGACTGCTCTGTTTTGGAAAGAGCAGGGCTGCTGCCTGGATAGGCTGGTCTGGAAACTGGTTGTTAGAAAATAGTCTCGTGCTGTGCCTTTGAATTAAAAAAAGCCTCATAACAACTGTTGCTGTGGCATCTTTTGTTGCCTCACGCTTGCACAGTCATCTGCTTTTTGACCCCCTTCCCCACTGTTATGTTGTAGCTCGGTTCCTTAAGGGAAGGAAGGGTTATGAGCTTTTGTTCTGTCTGCCCAGTGGCCCCTTGTCTCACTGCAAGTTCAAGCTGCTGGCCAGTTTGAACCACAGTTAGCAAAGTATGTTAAATTTTGTTGAAATGTGGCTGGGTGGAAGAAGAAAACCCTATGGTTGCCTACAGAGTGCATTTGACTCTCAGTTCAATGCCTATTAAACATTATAAAATCCACTTGGATGCTCACCTGTAAAATCTAGCCTAATACTTGAAGTAAATCTTAATTTGTTTATCATAGTTGCTTAAAAAAAAAAAGAAGCACCACATCAGAACACACATACCACAAAAGTCCTGCTAATTAGTTCTAAAGCATAACAGCCAATGACTTTAAAATACATTGACATGACTTATTTTGGACAGACATGCAAGTGGTTTATTATGCCAATTTTTGGCCAACATATTTTTTAATGTGTGGAGTCATAGCAGACTGCAGTTTTTAGGCTTTTGTTTCTGTACTGTTAAACAGCTGCAACAGGATTTGGAAATGCTCGAATGAAGTATGCTTTTTTCACAAGCAAGAAGCAATAAAATTCTGGGACTGAACAAAACAATTCTTTCTTCAGTTTGACAGAACAATATCTGCACTGAACTGATATGTTAATTGAGTCTGGCAGCCCCCATTTAATTGTGACTCATTGCAAATGATCAAGTTAGTCAGCTCCTCAGTTGCAGTTCTGTTTCTGTAGTGAGAATAAAAGAAAATAGCTAGCATGTATAGTTTTACCTTTTTTCCCCCCAGAAAAGCTCTGCAGTTTTGAATATTTAAAGATTTGTGGGGTTTTTTATTTTTTTTGTGTCAATCCATTTCACACATTTTTGACCGCAATAATTTTAGAATTTACCTGTGAAATTCAGTCTCACTGTTTATTAGCTGTTATCTCAACCATTGCAGATTTAAATGAATATGGGAAACACAAACATGCACAACTAAACTTATTTGGCATAGTTATACTATAACAATAATGCCAGTAAATTTCAGTACTGGCTAGTAAAAAGAACAATGCCTGTGACAATGAGTAGCCCCAGCATCTGGAGTCAAATTCATCCTGCTGTAACTCGCATAATGGTATTGGTGAGTTAGAACAAAAACAAGTGCTATGGCTTCCTTCAACAAAGTAAAAAAGGTACCATTGTGGATCAGCCTCATGAGAAATAGCCTCTAGATCTTTTTAGTCTAAAGAATGGTGGTGAAAAATAGGGAAATAATGCAGGATATTAAACTCGCCTTACCTGCATGTAGAAAGTAATCAGTCATTTTTATCTTCTGATTTGTGTTATACTTAATATTAAGAAAACTGAAGTTAGGAGTCAAACACTTAGTTTAATTGTACCCATACTGAAAAGGCTTTTAGTCCAAGCTAACTGTCGAAGTTGAGAAAAGAGAGAGTGGAAGAGAAAAGAGGGACAAATGAATAATGATGCCTGTGAGGTCTTTCCAAAACTAGAATAGGCTATTAGGGCCGCTGCTAAATCCACTTGGTTACTACCAATTATTTGCAGACCTAAAGAAGTGTTCTCCAGCCAATTTGCCAATGTAGTCTGGTTTATAAAAGCTAAGATATACAATGGCTTGGTTAAATCCTCCAAAAGTATTTAAGCTCTAGAAGTTTCTTCCTGACTTCTGTAAACCAGAGTCCTAGTGCACCTGTGAAATTCTCAGCATTGTGTATCAACTCTTGCAATAACTGCATAATAATATCCAGTGCTTTCAAAATGCTTTCCAAGCAGACGATAGAGTATTTTTTTTTTTTTTTAAAGCAAAATTTGCAAAAGACAGAGGAAAGAGCTTTAACTTAAAAAGGAACATGGGAGAAACTGATGTCTCCAATATCAGTTCACAGAAATCTGCACTGGTATGATTGTAAACTCTTGAAAGTAAGGACCTGCTAGGGTTTCTGCTGTAATGGTCAGTGTCTAAATTATTCCCAGAGCTCTTGCCTGTGACTAGAATGCTTGGAATAGCTATTTTGTGTGTGTTTGTGCATTAACATACCATAAAAACATAATCCAGAATTCAGAAAAAATAACTCAATCTCAGAACAGCTTTAAAACATTACAGTAATAATTTGTATTGATGTGCAATACTGGGTAATTAAAGGCCTACTACTCCTACATAAATAAGGGGAAAAATTGTGAATTATCTTCAACTATGTAATATCTTATCTCCAAAATATAGGTTAGTAGGACTGGTCCGTGATTCCTTATCTGAAATTAAAGATAATTATTAAATTCTGACATCATACAGAGAGGCTGAAGCTTCCCTTTTTTCTGTGGTAAGATATCATAGCAACAGCTATGCCTTCATATAAAAAGGAGCTGTGTATAGTTTCCGTACTTCCAGTGATTAATGTTGTAGTTATTTCTATTGTGCTAATGCGTAACACTACTTGCATTTGCTTTGTAGGACAAACCTACATCCATCAGTGGAGCATTATCTTGCCAGCTTCTCCACTGTTTTTATTTAGCTAATTCAACCATTGCATTACCTAAAAGGATCTAATTAATCATTATGTTCCTAATCTTGGCTTTTATTGAGACTACAGTTAATTAAGTTTACAAATCGACATGGCAAAGTTTGAACCAGACAAATTACCTTGGAGGAGGATTTGTATCAATAAAAATCGCCGGAGCAATACATTGTTGGCGTATGCAGCTGGTGATGAAGATCTAGCTGGGTAGTCCTGGGTCGGGGATGGCTCGTAAATGCAGTCATTAGATACACGCCAACTTGCTGAAACTACCTCAGCACGTTAGAAGTTGGAGAATGTCACGAGCTCTTCTCAACGGTTTTGCAGTGGAAGAGGCTGATTTTGCAAGGCATACAATACCCCAGCTCCCGCCTAAATCGATGGCTTCTCCAAGTCTAGTATGGCACCGCTGAAATCGGTGGGAACAAGAAGGGGTCCTCCTCATGTTTTGTCAGGAATGGTCCAGTGCCATCTGGGACAGCCACCTTGGCACATGGGTGGCCTTGGCCCATGGCTGCTGAGGCGCTGGGGCTGGCGGGGCCGTGGGGGCTGGCACCCGGGCCTGTGCGGGGAGGGGAGCCAGCAGCTGAGGGAGCCGGCGGTCAGGCAGCGGTGGGGGGAGAGACTGACAGGATCTTCGTGGAAGCGCTGGGGGGACAGTGCCTGATCCCCCCTCACAGTGCAGGAAGGCGCACAGTGGTAAGTAGGCACACTGTGCTTGGTATGGAGTGTCCTGACATGGGGAAGGCTTAGCCCTCGTGAAAGGCAGCTCCTTCTCCTGCAGCTGCAGAGGAGGCTCGGTGCCCTGGCAGCCACTGAAGGCCGAAATCTGCCTGGGGAGGCCTCAGAGCCGGCCACACACCAACAACATGTCTGCAGCGAGGGGCGGTAGGGCAGAGCCGCGGCCACCACCTGCCCCCCCCTTCCCGGCAGGACACAGGGCCCAACCTGCTCCCTGAGGTGTGTGGGTGCTTGTTGGGGGCCTGGGGCACTGGGGAGAGGCTGCTGGGGCTTCCCTGGCTCTGGGGCTACAAGCCCTGCTGCTTATCCCTGTCAGTGGCAGGGCCAGGGAGGCCTGGGTGTGGTCTTCTGATGGGATCCACCTGGAAAAGGAGGGGGCAAGGACACCTGTGCTAGCTGGCTGCCAGCTTGCTGAGGAGAGCTTGAAACGAGGAGCTGTGTGAGGGAGATTACAGGCCGCGGTTGGGTGAGGCAGCGGTGACAGGATCGAAGCGAGCGGTGCAGGGTGATGGGAGCAGGGGATGCCTCAGGAATGGTAAGACAGGGCAAGAGAGAGGCCCATATCAAGTGCACATGCACAACCACAGGCAGCATCATTGGAGTAACTGAGATCTGGCGGGCCAGCTCATGTGGCTGGAGCACTGCAGGGAAAAATGAGGAGGGGATGTGAAGGAGCAGCTTGAATGTAGGCATAGCTGAGAAGTGCGCCAGGCTGGTGGAGAGCCGGTGGGGCAGGGCCGGCGGAGAGGCCTGGTGGGTTTGGGGTTTGTTAGTCCAGTCCCCAAACAATTCAAAACAATTCAGTACTCATGTTTCTAGAGTCACAGGTAGAAGGAACCCTTCAGGTCTTGTGTCAGGTAATTGGTAATATGATGTTAGAAACACATTAAGAACACTGGGCACTTGTTCTGGAAAAATAAACCTGCGTATGAATGGTTTGCTTTACTGGATTTCTTGTTTTTTCCCCAAGATGATCAATGGTGGATATATTTAGAAGAGTCTTTCCTGCAGTATCTGCAGGCTGTGCCAATTAGATACAACAATTCATTTAGAGTCTATTGTCCTTTGCAGAGGCTAGATGAATCGCTGCAGGTTTTTTGCACATGTACTATGATACTACTTGTTTCATTCCCTTTTTTGTCTTAATTTGAAGCATTTAATCATATTCATTCTCTACCTTGCTGCCTGCTGTTGCATTCTGAGCTCAGCAGATAACTAACCTCAGCTTTAGGGGTATTAAGAATCCTGTGCTAACTTTAAAACATGTTGTTTCTGTGGCTGCAGTGTAAGTGGATGTGTGATAGATAGGTATCTCTGTTCCTGTTCAGTGCTGTGCTAAATAGTCTTGGATACTATTAGACCAAAGCTGTAAAGGGCAGGACACTTGGTTCATGCTGAGCTGAGCCAGAACTACACCTTTCAGGCACATTTGATCATTTTAGTATGGAGTGACTGAAGTTAGGCCTAAGCAGTTTGCTGAATGACAGCACACCGGTTCCAAAGCAATCTCTGAGGTGGTTCCTTTGAAAGGGAGACCAAGTAGGTGAATGAAGAAGAAATTCGTGCAATGGCTGCAGAAATGCCATACTGTTTTGCTGATCTTTGGCAGTATTCATGAAAGGGTGGGGGGAAGAGTAAGGAAACTGAAGTGGTTTGTTCTTTGGAGAATCTTAAGGGAAAGAATGTATGCCTTGCCGTATAGGTTTTCCTTTTAATAATAAAAGTCTGCTAAGTATTTTGATTCTTAGTTTTTATGTATTTTGGTCTCATTCCTTAATTAAGTGTTGAAGGAAATTGATGGGAAGCAACTTACTGTTTTATTCTGGGTCAAGTGCTGCCTGAATCCGGTTGATCCAAAACAAATTGGGTTTGTGTTTTATTGTTTTCTAGCTGTCCAGCAAACTACAATATTGCTGATTCACCCAGCTTGTCTTTTCACCTCTGCACCAAGAATATTTACATACGTAAGTCTTTTTAAAAAAGTTCCTTGAAGCTTAGATATATCTGCTGTTACTGTGAAAATATTTTGGAAAAAAAGATCTGAATTTAGATATATTTTTATCTTTTGCTCATTCTGAAAACATTAGCAGGTGAAAATAAGCTTGCTTTTATAACATTAGTTATTGTGATACTTAAGTACAGAGAGACATCCCTGCAGTTATGTTTTTCCAGAGTAATGTGCTAATACTGGAACTAAATTATTCATATAAAAAAGATGATTGATCAAACACCAAGCTACTATAAGTGAGCGGTAGAACAAGGTCAAACTTATTTTACAGGTATATGGAAACTAATAAAATCAGTAAATTGCACAAGCAGACAGGTATTTCCACTCGTGAATATCATTGTTTTCATTGTTACATTTTTATAGCCTGTTTTCCGCTTCTGACTTTCTCATAGATGCAGTGTGCATTTATTCATCCTGGCCTGTAAGCACTTTTCGAAATATTTATTAATAGTAATATTAAACTAAGGTCCTCAGTTAGTTATACACTCCCATATCCTACAAGAATTGGTATAAACCTCTTGTAATACCTAGACATGTCAAGTAAAGATTATAATGGTTCGGTGATCTCCCTCTCAAGTACAAGCAATCTGTTCTCGGAGGTACATAACTAACAAAAAATTTAGAGTCAACAGAATAATAATCATAAGTAGTTTATCTGGTGAATTTCCCAATCAGTTGTGGTATAAATAATTTATGTATGAATTTCAACATTGCATACATTACCATTTCTAAACAGTGATTACATCTTGTTGGACTCCAACTGTGTAATAAAGCAAGTACAATTTAGGACAGGTCAGACAGAAGCTTTATTTTATGATCATCATGAGAAAATGGTCGAATAACATCTCCCCCAGCCCTGTTCCCTGCCAAGTGGTCGCAGACCCCACTCATATACTCTCTCAGAGAAAGAAGAAAGAGGGGAGGAAAAGCAGTAATTTCACTGTTAACAAACACAGGTATGCATGCATGGGGGGGATGGACTCCTTCAGTAGTTTGCTAACTGCCATCATTCTAAGAACCAAACAGTAAATAATGTGACAATATGGAGAGATGGATCTTGGTGGAGCCTAGAGTGGCACGCCCAGCATTATTTTAGCTGAGGAGTGGGGAGTTGGAAACAGTCACAGACTGTTAGCTTTTAGGCGAAGGGTATCTTCCTTTAGTAAAGATAACTTCTCAGACAGACCTCTCAATCCTAAATAGTAATAATTTTACCAACACAGTCAATCCCTATCGCACATGCAGCAGGGGAAAAAAAAAAAAGTTAAGTGCTGCAGTAAGTGGATTGAAATGATGCCATGCAACCTCCCTGACCAACCACACAGACAACTACTCGAGGAATTAAGGTGAAGAATTTAATCATTTGTACTATAATCAATAGCAGATATGAAGATTAGTGTCATGAGTTTTGTATCTGGTTAAATGGCAATGCAGACTGCTTCCTGATGCTCTTTTTAGTAGAGACACTGTCTGTTCTACAGATCTGCTCTCAGATCCTGTTTTGCATGTACTAGAAAAACACAATTGTACACAGGTATATAGAGAATACATGCACTTATAGGGGATATTTGCTAATGTGTCAAAGAAACCCACATTAATTTGTTAATCAGAGCAGAGACATTACAGGTCCCAAATCTGGAGCAAAAACATTTTGTGACTGGGGGGGGGAACGGGAAGGGGCAGGAAGGAGCAGAGCAACATTCTTGTCCTCTTATCTTTGCCATTGTCACAAGGAGACTGGATTACCTGAATTCTCTTAATGCTAATTATCTGCTTTTATCTGTTATCTGACCCCTCCTGTAAATTCATCCTTGAAACAGGGAGCCAACACAATGTATCATTACTCTTTATCTCAGCTTATTGCTATGACCTTTTCAAGAAATTGTTAATCAGTTGCTCACAATTGCAAATCGACAGCACTTTTCAGACGTGTAGAAGTTCTTCCCCATGTGTCTGGGATTCCTTCCTGTTGTTTAAACTCTGGGGAGAAATGGGGAAAGAGTAATCTGAGAGAGATTGGGGCAGATCAGTTGTGGGCTGTGTTCATCAACCACTGAGAAGCTGTCTAGAAGATACCAAGCAGTGACTTATTTTATTTAATTTATTTATGTTACTGGAATAATGTTCTAAAGTTTCCCCAAAACTATTTCTATGCCGAGTTCCTATCTATCGTCTTTACACTCTTAACTCTTCCTAGTTCTCCTTCATTCTGGGCAATCTTCTAGAGACAGCAGATGTATTTCCTGGATTGGCTTCAATTGGACATGCAGGTTGGTTTTGGACATGCATTGATTTGGTATCTAACAAAGTTTAGCAATATGCATACAGAGAAGATGAACAGGTGCACTGAAGTTTGTTATTCAATGTTACTTAACAGGGTTATGTCTTCTATACTTGGATATTTATTCTTTGGTTTTAACCTGTTATACTACTATGGCTACAGTATGGGTCGTGAGTTTTTCCTGTTGATGGCTTTTCTTTTTAATCTTCAAAAATCTTAAGAAAATGTTTCTTTCCAGTTTCAAACTGTTGCAAACTGGTCTCCAGTCAGCTGCTGCTACAGGTTAGATTTTACCACGACTTTCTTTAAAATTGTAAAGACTGTGTTGAAGGCTGCTTAATGTCTATTATCTGAGACATAGCTGAGAAACTTAGTTACTTGATTTACATTTTTTGCCAATGTTTTTATCTATCTCCCATTTTTTTTAGTCGTGTAATAGGTCACCTACATTATTAAGAATTTAAATTAATGTTTTAATCTTTTTAAGATCTAAATTCCTCGTTTTACTTATTTTTAGATCTGTTCATCAATGTACAGAGGCCTGCTACATTTTTTTTAATCAATCATTTGGCAATAAGCACAAAAATTAAGTAAATTTGTAAAACAAATGAATTCATAACATGATTATTAAACTAAATGAAGGGTAACAAATTATGAAGATCTACAAAACTGAATTATGTTCTCTATTATGCATTTAGAGTCTATTGTCCTTTGCAGAGGCTAGATGAATCGCTGCAGGTTTTTTGCACATGTACTATGATACTACTTGTTTCATTCCCTTTTTTGTCTTAATTTGAAGCATTTAATCATATTCATTCTCTACCTTGCTGCCTGCTGTTGCATTCTGAGCTCAGCAGATAACTAACCTCAGCTTTAGGGGTATTAAGAATCCTGTGCTAACTTTAAAACATGTTGTTTCTGTGGCTGCAGTGTAAGTGGATGTGTGATAGATAGGTATCTCTGTTCCTGTTCAGTGCTGTGCTAAATAGTCTTGGATACTATTAGACCAAAGCTGTAAAGGGCAGGACACTTGGTTCATGCTGAGCTGAGCCAGAACTACACCTTTCAGGCACATTTGATCATTTTAGTATGGAGTGACTGAAGTTAGGCCTAAGCAGTTTGCTGAATGACAGCACACCGGTTCCAAAGCAATCTCTGAGGTGGTTCCTTTGAAAGGGAGACCAAGTAGGTGAATGAAGAAGAAATTCGTGCAATGGCTGCAGAAATGCCATACTGTTTTGCTGATCTTTGGCAGTATTCATGAAAGGGTGGGGGGAAGAGTAAGGAAACTGAAGTGGTTTGTTCTTTGGAGAATCTTAAGGGAAAGAATGTATGCCTTGCCGTATAGGTTTTCCTTTTAATAATAAAAGTCTGCTAAGTATTTTGATTCTTAGTTTTTATGTATTTTGGTCTCATTCCTTAATTAAGTGTTGAAGGAAATTGATGGGAAGCAACTTACTGTTTTATTCTGGGTCAAGTGCTGCCTGAATCCGGTTGATCCAAAACAAATTGGGTTTGTGTTTTATTGTTTTCTAGCTGTCCAGCAAACTACAATATTGCTGATTCACCCAGCTTGTCTTTTCACCTCTGCACCAAGAATATTTACATACGTAAGTCTTTTTAAAAAAGTTCCTTGAAGCTTAGATATATCTGCTGTTACTGTGAAAATATTTTGGAAAAAAAGATCTGAATTTAGATATATTTTTATCTTTTGCTCATTCTGAAAACATTAGCAGGTGAAAATAAGCTTGCTTTTATAACATTAGTTATTGTGATACTTAAGTACAGAGAGACATCCCTGCAGTTATGTTTTTCCAGAGTAATGTGCTAATACTGGAACTAAATTATTCATATAAAAAAGATGATTGATCAAACACCAAGCTACTATAAGTGAGCGGTAGAACAAGGTCAAACTTATTTTACAGGTATATGGAAACTAATAAAATCAGTAAATTGCACAAGCAGACAGGTATTTCCACTCGTGAATATCATTGTTTTCATTGTTACATTTTTATAGCCTGTTTTCCGCTTCTGACTTTCTCATAGATGCAGTGTGCATTTATTCATCCTGGCCTGTAAGCACTTTTCGAAATATTTATTAATAGTAATATTAAACTAAGGTCCTCAGTTAGTTATACACTCCCATATCCTACAAGAATTGGTATAAACCTCTTGTAATACCTAGACATGTCAAGTAAAGATTATAATGGTTCGGTGATCTCCCTCTCAAGTACAAGCAATCTGTTCTCGGAGGTACATAACTAACAAAAAATTTAGAGTCAACAGAATAATAATCATAAGTAGTTTATCTGGTGAATTTCCCAATCAGTTGTGGTATAAATAATTTATGTATGAATTTCAACATTGCATACATTACCATTTCTAAACAGTGATTACATCTTGTTGGACTCCAACTGTGTAATAAAGCAAGTACAATTTAGGACAGGTCAGACAGAAGCTTTATTTTATGATCATCATGAGAAAATGGTCGAATAACATCTCCCCCAGCCCTGTTCCCTGCCAAGTGGTCGCAGACCCCACTCATATACTCTCTCAGAGAAAGAAGAAAGAGGGGAGGAAAAGCAGTAATTTCACTGTTAACAAACACAGGTATGCATGCATGGGGGGGATGGACTCCTTCAGTAGTTTGCTAACTGCCATCATTCTAAGAACCAAACAGTAAATAATGTGACAATATGGAGAGATGGATCTTGGTGGAGCCTAGAGTGGCACGCCCAGCATTATTTTAGCTGAGGAGTGGGGAGTTGGAAACAGTCACAGACTGTTAGCTTTTAGGCGAAGGGTATCTTCCTTTAGTAAAGATAACTTCTCAGACAGACCTCTCAATCCTAAATAGTAATAATTTTACCAACACAGTCAATCCCTATCGCACATGCAGCAGGGGAAAAAAAAAAAAGTTAAGTGCTGCAGTAAGTGGATTGAAATGATGCCATGCAACCTCCCTGACCAACCACACAGACAACTACTCGAGGAATTAAGGTGAAGAATTTAATCATTTGTACTATAATCAATAGCAGATATGAAGATTAGTGTCATGAGTTTTGTATCTGGTTAAATGGCAATGCAGACTGCTTCCTGATGCTCTTTTTAGTAGAGACACTGTCTGTTCTACAGATCTGCTCTCAGATCCTGTTTTGCATGTACTAGAAAAACACAATTGTACACAGGTATATAGAGAATACATGCACTTATAGGGGATATTTGCTAATGTGTCAAAGAAACCCACATTAATTTGTTAATCAGAGCAGAGACATTACAGGTCCCAAATCTGGAGCAAAAACATTTTGTGACTGGGGGGGGGAACGGGAAGGGGCAGGAAGGAGCAGAGCAACATTCTTGTCCTCTTATCTTTGCCATTGTCACAAGGAGACTGGATTACCTGAATTCTCTTAATGCTAATTATCTGCTTTTATCTGTTATCTGACCCCTCCTGTAAATTCATCCTTGAAACAGGGAGCCAACACAATGTATCATTACTCTTTATCTCAGCTTATTGCTATGACCTTTTCAAGAAATTGTTAATCAGTTGCTCACAATTGCAAATCGACAGCACTTTTCAGACGTGTAGAAGTTCTTCCCCATGTGTCTGGGATTCCTTCCTGTTGTTTAAACTCTGGGGAGAAATGGTGAAAGAGTAATCTGAGAGAGATTGGGGCAGATCAGTTGTGGGCTGTGTTCATCAACCACTGAGAAGCTGTCTAGAAGATACCAAGCAGTGACTTATTTTATTTAATTTATTTATGTTACTGGGTTAATGTTCTAAAGTTTCCCCAAAACTATTTCTATGCCGAGTTCCTATCTATCGTCTTTACACTCTTAACTCTTCCTAGTTCTCCTTCATTCTGGGCAATCTTCTAGAGACAGCAGATGTATTTCCTGGGTTGGCTTCAATTGGACATGCAGGTTGGTTTTGGACATGCATTGATTTGGTATCTAACAAAGTTTAGCAATATGCATACAGAGAAGATGAACAGGTGCACTGAAGTTTGTTATTCAATGTTACTTAACAGGGTTATGTCTTCTATACTTGGATATTTATTCTTTGGTTTTAACCTGTTATACTACTATGGCTACAGTATGGGGCGTGAGTTTTTCCTGTTGATGGCTTTTCTTTTTAATCTTCAAAAATCTTAAGAAAATGTTTCTTTCCAGTTTCAAACTGTTGCAAACTGGTCTCCAGTCAGCTGCTGCTACAGGTTAGATTTTACCACGACTTTCTTTAAAATTGTAAAGACTGTGTTGAAGGCTGCTTAATGTCTATTATCTGAGACATAGCTGAGAAACTTAGTTACTTGATTTACATTTTTTGCCAATGTTTTTATCTATCTCCCATTTTTTTTAGTCGTGTAATAGGTCACCTACATTATTAAGAATTTAAATTAATGTTTTAATCTTTTTAAGATCTAAATTCCTCGTTTTACTTATTTTTAGATCTGTTCATCAATGTACAGAGGCCTGCTACATTTTTTTTAATCAATCATTTGGCAATAAGCACAAAAATTAAGTAAATTTGTAAAACAAATGAATTCATAACATGATTATTAAACTAAATGAAGGGTAACAAATTATGAAGATCTACAAAACTGAATTATGTTCTCTATTATGCATTTCTGGGGGAGAACTAACGCTTGAGAATTAAAATTTCATCCTATTCAGTAGTCTAGTGAAGCCTCATGGATATGATCAGCTTATGGCAGTCTCCAGTATCGGATGTTGGAGAAAGAATTCACATCTAAAAAACTAAGGTACATGTCACCTCTCACCTGTGAGGATGGGGGGAGTGACTAAGGTTCGCAAATCCCCTTGGTGTGGATTAAGGTGAGGTAACACTCAAGGTCTGTACATAAACGTTAATGGGAATATAGAGAAAAATATTCTGAAACTATTGGCATTCTCACGATTATATCTACATAAGCTATGCAAAAATCAAGGTAAGCCTTGTGTTACTTAAAACCCTGAGAGAAAAGAGAGAGAAATAGGGAGGAAAAGAGAGAGAGCGTGAGTTCACCAGTCTGGGATCCAGTGTCTAACCTGTGGACGGGGAGTATTTGGTGCAGTGTGAGTTCCCCTTTCTGGCTTGTATGGGCTCCTATTTATTGGCCCCAGTCCCTAAAGTGGTTGAGACACCAGTACTTTTCCATTTTGTCTCTTCATGGCAAGTTAAGAGAAGTAACACTAGGTCCTTCCTCATGACTTCCATTTGTTGTCTTCTTGGGGTGTTGTTTGGGCTCACAGTACAGTCACTTGGGGCTTGTCCCTTACAGGTACAATAACCAGTCTTATGCTAATAGTGAATGTTATTTTGTGCAACATGTAATAAAATCTAAATTAGCTGTAAACAGTGAATGTAATTGTTTATATTGTCTCAGCTGTGTGTAAGCAACACAATTATCAAGTTTAAACAGCAGTATCAAGTTTAAAAACATGCTATTTTACCCCCCTTATACTTGAACTAGCAGTTCGATATCTTGAACACCTCTGTGAGAAAAGTAATGATATAAAAAAATATTTTGTCTGTATCACAGGTACTTTCTCTGAGTGATCTCTCAACTCCAAAAACCAATTTGGTCTGGTTTGTTTTGTTGGAGCTGTTATTGAATAAGGTTCCTGTAGCCATGTTCAATATTTCATGATTTGAGCTCTAGATAAAATATACTTCATCACATAGTTTCACTGCTCACACTTTTTTATGTATTTAAATAGAACTGAACAGGATGTTTTAGAAGAACATACTTCATCCAGAAATGCCAATTTGTCAAAACCGGAATTGTGTGGGAAATGGCTGATTTGATCCATTTTTTTTCTGTGGAAAAAGCTTTAAGAAACAGATTTCAACTGCTGAGAGCATCTCATTTCAACATTTTCAACATGCAAGTGGCAGTTTTCTTGGCTTGGAAAAAATATTTAAACTATAATTAAATGCAGTAAGAATAAATGAAATGCAGAGAATTTTAGGAGAATTAACTAATTCTACTAAAGGAAAACAGACCTGAAGTACTTAAGACTTTAATTAGACTTTATAGCTCTGCATTCATACTGTTCTTAGCACTCCTGTGTTCGGATGCAGCTAGCTCATACTTCTTAATTTTGCCTGAAATAGCCTTGGCCTAATGCTACTTCCATTCAAACTGGTAGTAAAATAATGCTACTTCCATTCAAACTGATAGTAAAACTGCTTTGGGGTTAGGTCAGTGCTGAGCACTTGAAAAGCCCATCTTTGCTCCTATGGCAGTATGCGTGAACCAGGAGATGGCTACTGAATCAAGAGCTGCACTACAATGTGCTATTAATCTTACTTTATAAGAACACCAAAAATAAAACTACTGCTTAAAAGGCAACTTCACTGAGAAGAGTTGAATGCATTACAATATCATTTTCTATGATCTTTTGGTGATGGTTGAGAATATGTGGATTACTGTCTGATAAATGCAGATCTTTGTGCATCATTACTTATGAGATGAGTTGGTGTAAAAGAACAGTTACCATCCCCTGGTGGAAAGTCCCTTGGAATCACATTACAAGGGATAAACCCAACAGGATTCAGTAGAAATTACCCCGAAATCAGTAAGTTATTAGGAATTACTTTTATTTTAATTTGACAGCAAATGTTCTTTCTGCATATTTTTTTTTTATTGCCCCCTAAGATTATCCTGGGTGTAGCATTCACACGTGTGCATGCACACATATACACAATGTTAGACTACATGATGGGATTTTCTATTTTTTTTTGTGTGCATGTGTACAGAAAGAGAGCTCTGTCTTTAGATGGATATAGCTAGGGGCATGCACACATATTTAGTATCTTTGCTTTGCTAGTCACGCATTTTTGGTTATTATTTTCCAGAGGCTACAGACTGTTTTATACCTGTCAGTTACTGTCACTCTGAAATTATGAGGTCTCTTTCTGCTGTGTATTCACTGGAAGATTTTCTTTTGTCTCATTTGGTCTGTCATCTGTTAGAACTTGGCTTTGAAATTTATTTGCTTTGGAGGATAGGATCATACTGTTTAACTACTTGCTCAAATGGGAAGTACAATTTAGAAGTAACATCTGTGCAGCTGTCAGGACATTCACAGGCTCTGCCAGGCCGCCTTTGTGATTACAAGCATGCGAGGATTGCATTCCCTCTGCTGGCTTCCCATACTCAAATTTGAGAATGGAGACCTTGGATCCTCCCTTTATTAAAGATCCTTTCTTATTTGATTTGAGTTTGACTTGAGCCTTTCAGGGATTAGGAGTATTAAAAGGGCTGAGTGTGCCTATGGGGGAAAGATTGTCTTCAGCTGTTGTCTGTTAGTAATCCCTGTGTGATGCTAAGTAAGGATGTGCAGGTTGCAGAAAGCTGTAGTTCCTGTCTGACGAGCAGAGGGGTCACAGTGAAGCCAGGTTTTTGGTGGGGCTTTGATTGTAAAATGTTAACCGATACAGGGAGCAGGAGTCTTCCATTGCCCCAAAGCAAGCTGAGAAATGTCTATTTAGCTCTAAATACAGGATGTGGTTTCAGAATTTGCAATTCCTTGTGCTTTCCAGGATGTCTTGTGTTTGATTTTGTGTGGCCTGCTGCAATTTCTCATAAGAGTTGCAAGCTTAGAAAGCCTTTCATATATGTTGTAATGTAACAAAATGCAGGAAGACGATCTTGGAACATTTTATGGATTTCTCTCTTAAAAAAAAAAAAAAACAAAACCAAAAACAAACAAAAAAAAACCCCAAAACCAAAAAACCCAAACAACAAACTGTTTCACACAAGGTATGATTTTTAAGATGTTTAGGATGTTCTCTCTGATCACCTCAAGGGGAGGGGAAGTGCATGGGGACTGATACCAAAAATGCCAGTTTTGTTTTGTCTTCATTTAAGTATTTCATCAAAATTCACCTTTGTAACTTCTTAGAAATGGGAAGCCTTGCAATTAGATAAATTAAAACAATGTTTGAACTTGAAGGGCTTTTAGCAAGGAAAGGGTCTTTCTATGGCCAGACATAGGAAAGACTTTAAGGCTTGCAAACCTGTTGGCCTAGACTCTGTTTATGAAGCCATGTGCACAAAGGCATACAAAGCACAGGATGCACCTGTACTGCAATTGTAAATTCTTGAGCCACAGGGATTCTACCCTTTTTAACTTGGGAAAAGGAACATGAGACAAAGAACTTAGAAGGGCTTATTATTAGGAGCACAGAATGACGCCAACAAAGGTATCCTATACTGGAGCCTGTGCTGGGGGGTTCATAAGACACCACACTGCTTAGCCTTGTTGCTTGAGTCTCTGCAATCACACTCACACTACGGACGTTGCCACGGCTCAGAAAACTCATGTTTAAGTTTAAATGCAAAGAGTTAGACCTAGTCTGCAGTCTGATCACAAATAAAAAGAAAGTACATGCTGGAAAAACAAACTTAATCTGGTCTTGAATAGCAATTATGAAGCATTTAGCATAAAATAGTAGTTATGGGAAAAATAGGTTTTCTTTTCCATTTGCAGCAATGTGGTTCCCTGTGAGATTTAATTAATGGCTCTCATTTATTCTTATTTCTCCCTATTCTGTGAGTGCTGAGTATAAAAGAACACATTTAATTTGGCTTCTGGGCAGCAAACAAATTCATTTCATGTTGATGTAGAAGCATCTATTTCCATTTTAGAGGGAAAAGAGAGGGAGGGACATGGAGGGGAAATGTGATTAGTAGCATTGATATCATAGACAGTTTGAATGGCTTTAGCAATCAGAGTGAATTTTTATGAAAACTGAATTTACACAACAATTTGCACAACAATTCAGAGAATGGGGAATTATCTCCAGTAGCACATTAGATAAATGGAGCCCAGAAGCTATAACCCACTTAGTCTGGATGTAACATTTTCTCTTCTGGGGGATATAGGAGACGTTAGAAACACACCTATGCTCTCTGTTATCTTTTTCAATTAAGATAATAAGCTTTCTTTTGGATAATGTTGTCTTAAGGAATAAATTTCAGGTTAAGAAAATCTCCCTGTTGGATAAGACAGGCTATATTACACATTTCACTATGATCTTGAAAGCGCAAGAGTAGCCGATCTTCAAAGTTCCTCCTACAAGCATAGAAAGTAGAGATTGAGGTGGGTAGGTATTGATGGATGGATTGAGCAAGTCAGCTCAAGGGTTGTGTTCCTTAAGCTAACTGAAAGTTGGTAGCAAAACTTCAGTTAATTCAAGATCAAGCCTTCAGGCTTTCATTTCTACCAGGTTTGGTTGCACTGGCATCAAGAATTGAAACACAGTGCTATAAACTTACATCTATCATCTTTTACATGAAAAAGTCTGCTCTTTAAGGGCAGGTTGACTTCTTTTGAGGAGCATGACAGCAGGAGAGGCTGGAACTGACAGCAGCTGTCTATCGATTCATGTAGCAATTGCTTAGTGCCTGTGTTTGGCTCATTTGGTCTAGAAAGAAGATCAATGTGAAGAAGTTTTGCTCCTGTCTTGTGATACTCAAGCTAGCAAAAGAGGGAATGAAAAAAATAAAAGAGAAATGGAAGCATAATTTAGGGGTAAAAAATGCTCAGGACCCATTGCAAAGGGCATTAGTAGGCAACAGATAATCCTGAGGATTTCATAGCACCGAAACTGAAAGAGCAGTAACACTTCAGTTTCTTGATGACTGTACACAATGTGACATTTTGAATCCTGCTCAGTCCTGTCTAATATCACCTGCTGTAGATCAGTCAATATGGAAGCACAGGTATCTCTGCTTTTGATGACATGACTAATTTATTTGTTAAAAAAGATTTTGAATGGGGAATATATGGGGATTTATATTTTGGCTGCTGTAGTTGCATCATTCATCAACTCTTTCTTTGCCTTTGGCAATGGATGTATTCTCCTCTGGCACAGTACTGATTTTAGTTTGTTTAGGGTCTCATAGTTTAATTTTTTTTCATATTTGTTGATGCTTAAAGACACGGGACTGGCAATTTATGAATGCCGTGAGGTTGGGCTGTTTATTTCCTCCCCTTTCTGCTCCCTTTTTAAGTCTTTTTGAGTATAATTTTTAACAGAGTTTTGAAAACAAATGGTATTAGCAGGAGTGGCTGGCTGAGCTGAGTAGCTGAAGGCCATTTGGCCTTTGTGCAGATCTCTTTGCTCTGTAATGCCACAGAGTTTCCACCACTGATTGTTCTCACCAAGGTGGTGAGAAGAAGACAGACTATGTGGTCTGTCTTTCAGCCCTGGGATAATGCACAATAGCAGTGTACTCAGTCACCGGGTGTTCCTCTTCTTGGTCTTAAGAAGAGCTTATAATATTTGACTCCTATATCACCAATATGTTATTTTCCAGTGTCTTGGGTCTTGTGTGCTCTTTTGTGCTGGTAGGGGTAATGCAGAGCATGAAAGAAATTGGAGTTTTTTTCAGGGACAATTTTTGAATAAGTTTGAAGCACAGAACAGGAGAGGATTTGACCTACACCCTCTAAAGTGAAAGACAATGACTGCTACTTTTGACTCCTGAGTGGATATGTAGCTTCACAAATAAAATGTTTAAAGAAAGTAACATTCTGGGTCCCCTAGTGTACCAATGTGTTCATTTCTATTACATAGGAAAAAAGCAAGAGAAAAAAATAGTGAGAATAAACAGCTCTTTGCACACATTTATCTATTGGATTCATGAGGCACCTTGTCTAGGGAAGCAGTTTGGACAGAAGATTGCAGATGTGCTTTATGAACTGCATTTGAAGAGGATTATTTGGGATCAGAGAAGTTCGTGTTTTGTTTTTTTTTTTTTTTTTTTTTTCCTTGATATATTTCTCAATTTTTTTCTCAATTGGTTGAGGTATCTGACCTGGAACAAATTATTTTTTTTTGTCCAAGAGAAAAAAACATGGAGTTGATATGATTTGCATTGTCTTTCAGATTAATTTGTCTTATTACTAGAAAATGCCTAATACAAAAACAAAGAAACAGATGCTACTTGCTGAATTTCTCTACTGCTCACATACCTTCAAGTTCTTACCGTGAACTTGCTATAGGGGCTGCTGTTGGCCATCTTCCTGTTTTTAATGTCACTGTCCTTTGGCAGTACATAGATCTTAGTGAAACAAGATGTTGTTTTTCTCTGCAAGCTGTATGCATTTTATTTTTTTTCGCAGCCTGCTGTGCAGTTTAGGCAGGCTGTGAGCTAATGATAAGATTGCTAAGGTGAATTCCCAGATCACCGTGTTTTCTGCCAGAGATGAAAGGCCACATAAATATGCTTTTCTGGCTCCTTTCTCAGATGTAATTTCCCTGTTTCCTCTTTTTCCCCCTGCGCTCTGCTGGCTATATGGAATCATAGTATCTCTGTTTACCTACACGGCATTCTTCACAACATTCTCAGCGTGCAATTATTAAGTAATCATTACATATCTTTCCAAATATACCAATTTATAGTTAAAACTTCGCTCCAGTTTGCACTTGTGTTTAAATTTTCACAAAGTACTTAAGAATGTTAATACAAAATTAGCCACCAGAAGTGATAAGTAATGCCTCTTACAGCAGAAAAACATCTATTTTAGAGGGACTAAGTCAGATGTTTTGGAATATGCTATATCCTGTATGCAGCAAGGTCATCCAAACTAACCTTAAAAGTAAAAAAAGGGAAAAGTACTGAGAGCTCTGTTTTGAGCTGGGTCTTCCAAGGTTTCTGTTCTCCACCTGGAAATCTAGAAGCTTAGGACAGAAACAATTTTGTGCTCAATGTCTGCCGTCTTATGCCAGAGCTGCTATGTGGGATCTAGTGTCATCAGGGAATGTCTGATCATCAGCCAATAATTGCTGATCATCTGCCCAATAAGCCCCAGTGGTGTCAGGTTCATCTTTTGGAATCTTACCACTTTGGAGAATACAAATGCCTAGAAAGTAAAGTATAACTTACGATTTCTATTGCCAACAAAGCGAGCTGAATTTAAACAACTTCCTTGTTGAGTGGGAATGTTTAATTGGAGTCCATGTATGCAGAAAGAAAAAAAAAATGTTTGTCCTTACAGTGATTTTTTTTTTTTTTTTAAGGAACAATAAAATTCTTTGACATTCAATTGCAAATGCAAGTTTATGCAAAATCTGCAACACATCCAAAGGCAAAACTGAGGTCCATTTTGAAATTTGAATGTAATTGAAGTTGTTCTCTAAACTTTTTTGTTGGGGTCAAGTTGTGGAAAGAGCAGTTTAACCCTTCTTGATCCATGTGCAGTCAATCAAGTTAATGATGTTCCTATTATTTTGGTAACTAGTCAGAATATGTGTGACATATATAGAACTATGGCATTCCCTCACGGTAGGTCCTCAGGCAGTGAAAGAGCTGATGACATTTTATAAAATGCAGTTATGTAAAGCATTGCTGGAGGCAAGACTGTGAAGCTAAATCTTTACTGTTTCCAAGGCAGAAAAAAAGTCCTAATGTGTTTATCTAGCTTCAATTGTCATCGAAACTAGCCTAGGCTTATTAGCTACAGTTATCAGGACTCTTCAGTTCAGCTACAACTAAAGGTATTTCTTAATTAGTGGAACAGGGACTCAAAATTATTCTTAGTATTTAAAGTTGATTATACTCATTCATAGCTTATTGAACTAATTAAAATCCCCAGACAGCCTCTTATTTTTATCTAAAAGAATAATATTTCACATCCCATCACTGATTTAATGTTTCTTTTAAAGTGAACTGCTGTGGAATCTAAATTTAGGAAGGAACTCTGAACAGGGACAGTTTTTGCATAGTTTATAAATGAATTGCTCATGAATCATTCCACGACAGATTTAGATGAGTAATGTATTTTTGTAATAAGCAGTACATACATCTTTGTCAATCTTCAGGTTTAATTGAGAATACACTCAACTCTCTCTCTAGTGCCATATGTAATACAGTTTTGGGGTCCTGTGCAATTAAAATGGGAATTATAGATGTCGGTGACATTACACTGATGATAACACTATGAGTTGGAAAAGTGGCATGTGTAGGAGAAGAAAGAAAGGAAAAGTCTCTCCTTGCAATAATGCCTATCTAAAGGTGTACTAAATTTCTGCAACTTGAATCATTCCTGTTTAAATTTGGAAAAGTAATTACAGCAGTTAGTTGAGCTTGATCAATAAAGGGTAGGAGTAGGCTTTCTTTTCACTGGTCTTATTGATAAGTTTTTAAAGTTTTCTTTTCCTAATGCTTTTGTTGGTAACTCTGTTAGCTATGGTCAAGCAATTCTCATGAGCGTAGTAAGGCTGAAAGTGCATTTACTTCCTCAAGAATTAGAACTTGAAACATACTGTTTGAGGATAGATTATCCAGAGCTGAACAAATAGCTTGTTTTGGAGAACCACTCTCTTCTCCATCCCGCTCCATAATGCATCAAAAACCAAACCCTAATTTCATCTAGTCTCATGGAATCATGCTTTTCTCAAATTAAATTTTTCAGTTCTGCACTCATTACCCCCCTTTGAAGTTTGTTTACACAGGATTGCTTGTGTTGTGGTTCAGTCTGACTGTTGAAGACCTTCACTTTTTTGTCTAAGCCTGCTGACCTGTGGCCTGACAGACAACGATAGCTCCTCCAGAGAGCCCTAGAAGCGGGCACCTTGGGGGTAAATGCTGCTCTGCCGATGTTTGGGAAGGATATTGCCAGCGTTTAGATTGGATATTAGGAAAAATTTTTTCACTGAAAGGGTTATTAAACATTGGAATAGACTGCTGAGGGAGGTGGTGGATTTGCCATCCCTGGAGGCCTTTAAAAAAAGGGTAGATGTGCTACCTGGGGACATGCTTTAGAAGTGGTTTTGTCAGGTTAGGTTAATGGTTGGACTCGATTATCTTAAAGGTCCCTTCCAAACTCAACAATTCTATGATTCTAAGGGGGGGAAGGTGCATGTTGGAAACAATCCAATGGGAAGGCCTAGTGTAGTTTTGCTAGGAAACAAAATGCCATGTCAGAGCAGTCACCATACAAATTAATATTCTGACACTTGAGGCTAGCAAACTGGTCCGTTCCCAAATGGCAAGGAGTGATGGGTCAGAGGAACGGTTAACTGGATCATTGGTAAAAAGGCAAGGCTGCTGCAAGCTTGCTACAGGTTGGTTTGGACCAAGGAGACAGAAAATTCACACAGCTATAGGAGTAAAACATCAGTTCTGCAATACTAAAATCCCCACATTGAATTAGAAATCAGCTTAGCAGAGGGAGACAGTTGCATGCAGTGCAGAATCCTCACTTTGTATGACTGTTTGTAAACTGCTGTGTGTTTTGTGTAAATGTGTTGAAGGAATGCTTTGATTATGTTATCTGGACCTGTGCTTTAGAAAGCAGTGTTTGGACCATACCATTCTGTTCTCTCTTCTCCAGAGGACTTGGAATTAGGCAAAACCAAATGTAAACCAAAATTCTGCTCCCATCTGCAGCTAAATAACTCTTGAAAAGGCTAAAGGAGGCAGTAAAGCAAAGCATTGTGCAAACCACTATGGTGTTCTTCCAATTAAGTGCAGGCAGTATCAATAGGCTCACTCATGCTTTAAACTGAGGTTTAGATTTTACTATCAGGCCTGTGTCAAAAAAGCTCTGAA
Source organism: Charadrius vociferus (assembly GCF_000708025.1). NCBI lineage: Eukaryota > Metazoa > Chordata > Aves > Charadriiformes > Charadriidae > Charadrius > Charadrius vociferus. Next base: position 223,689 of record NW_009647849.1, read on the forward strand.
AACTACATATTTGTTGAAATTTTCATTCACCAGAAGTGTCTGAAGTTAGTTCCTAATTCTGCCAAAGAATCCCTACAACTTTGCATGTAGCCAGAAACATTCTAACACAAGAGGTATTGCATTGCTCACCAGTTATAGTTGCCAGAGGAGGAAGCTTCTTAGCTTGAGCTAAACATCCATGGTCCCTAGGTGTGCTTGTGTGTCACACCCATCCTATTTGGGTGGGACAAGCACTGGAGGATGGAAGTATATGTAATGCATATTTGACTGACGGTTGTAGCTTGCAGATACATGAGCATGACCAGGAATGGAGTTCATGGTTCTTCAGAGAGATGAGTATGCTAATTTGGTGGATGAGTCTAGTGTGTTTCTTGCCCTTATGAAAGAACTCTGGCAAAGTTAGCTCTAGGAAGGAGATTTCAAGAAATGCTATTGACATTTGATGGTGTGAATTGTTCTGTCTCCTTTTAATGACTGGCCTGTGGTTTTTTGTTTGCTTGTTTTTTAGGAAAAGTTTCTCAATTGCAGACTTCAGGAAGCCTGGCATTAGATTTTATTCCCTTGTTTTAACATATGATAAAGTTGATTTGTATTGACCGTACAGCTTGCAGTGTCTGCATATGTGAAGGTGTGCAAATATTGTTTGAAAGCTACAGTAGATTCATGCTTGGAAATTTTTATAATGGTTAATGGGTGAATAAGACAGAGTGGAGAAGAAAATTATGAGCCAAACAAATGGATTATGACAGGCGGTCTTTGTGTAAATTACTTTACATAACTGCATAGTATTTCCTGCAAAATGTGCTCTACAAGTGGAAGATCTAATTAATGAAGTGCTGTAACAGGTTAGCATTTGAGTTATTTTTCTTATTAGTAATTCCCAGTGCCAGCTATGATAGTTTTATTACCTTGCCTGGTTTTGGAGGTTTATTTATGGAAGTTGTGGTCACAGACTAGTGGAGTTATTTTCTTTGATGCTTCAGTCGACAGTTATGTGTGATTATTGGTTAGGCTTGCTGTAAGTAACAACTCTTCTTTTCTAGGTCGGTCTAGTACTTTGAGATTTCTAGGTTTGAGATAATGTTTGCACATATACACATACGTATGACATTTTATTTCCAACAGAAGCATTCTGGTAAACCAAACTGGGAAATAGTTGCCTTTGAAGTGTTACATAAGCATAAGCGTGTTTCATATGTGCACAACAACCTTGTATTGGTCTGGATCAAGAAGCCAGAGCTATAGATTAATGATATGGAGTATGGGAAGCTTTCTTCATCTATGCGTCTGCTTGCAGCCATGAAAGGATTCACGCAGCACAAGAGCATGATTTTGGTTTTTTTTTTTTTTTAAGGGTGGTGTTGGTGTGTGTATATTTGAATACTTGAATGTATGTGAATATAATCTTTGGCTAAGTTTAACTTAGCCAAACCTATTATAGATTTCATAAACATGAGAGTCAATGAGGGTCCTAAAGTTGCCCATTCCAAGTAAGTACTACCTACTTTTCCTGGAGCAGTCAAGGACTGTAGTTCCAGGAATTCTTCATCCTAAAAAGACAAAGTGAAGTTTTGATCACCTGAATCCATTAAATGTAATTCCAAGACTCAGGAAATGGAGCACTCTGCTGCAGTGTGAGTCTGGTGCTGGGTCTCTTAAACATGACACAAACCAATGGGGTACAACTGCAGTACTGCAGCTGAGCATAGATTGATCCTAACAGGATTCAGTGATTTATTGCATCAGGTGTAACAGCATGGTACAAGGTAGCATGCTATGATTAGATTTAAGCAACATAACTCAATGTGATGGCTGAAATGTCAAGAGGGGAAGGCATCCATTTTTCTGGTCAGCCAATATTAATTCCCCTACCTGATGTCCAGCATAATTTTTTCAAAGAATCAGAACAGCAGGGGAAAGTTTACAAGGAGAGATATATGTAGTTTTTCTGAACAAGCAACATCATGAACAGAATGATTTATAATATGTGGATAATGATCTAAGTTTATATCTAGCTGGTTTAGCTGTAACTAGCAGTTAGATGGAATAATTCAAGACCAAATCATTCTTAATCCCAGTTCAGAGCTTCTGTTCTTACAGCTCATCTGCTGACATGACAAATTTGTGAAATTTCAGAAGACTATTGCTCTGTAATTTTACCATACCCCAAAGTGGTGCTGCATAAATAAATCAAAGTCAAAATTGATGAACTTTGGCCTTGGGATAAAATATTTTGCCCATTATATCTTCAAAACATTTTTTTTTATTCTCACTTATTTCATGTTTCCTCTGATATATTTATTTTTGTCTCTAGAAGGAAGACTCATTAATTTACTAAATTTTTTTCTCACCGAATCTTTTTGTTCCAAGCCATTTGCTTGAGGCTTCACCAGCCTATACCTCCAACCTTAAAAGGTGAGTGATCTGATTCAACTCTGAAAAAATCAAGGAATTCCTCAGGTAAGAGATTACACACAGTAAGACAGTTAAACAGGACAGCCTTGTATTTAATTTGTTTGGTTTTATTGAAGTTTTTGACGGGACAGCAGTGCTCATACCAGGACAAATGCCAGCAGAAGTGCAAGGATTTCTTCTGTAGTGGACACGTGTGTGATAGGTATTGGGCTAGGCTGCTCTGTTCACCCATACCTGCCTGTGCAAGACAGCATCAACACGGGTTTTGCAGCACCAGGTTGAAGTGGAAGCACAGTAGAGCACCTTGTAGAGCTCTGCTATGCAGTCCAGAGCTCTTCTAGGATTTTTCCAGGAAGGGGGTTTCAGTCACAAAGAGGACAAGTTGGCTAGGGAAATTCATGTGATATAGCTGCAAATCTCTGAAGGGTTATTCTGATGGATCTCTTGAGATCCGTCTCAATTTTGTTCTTTGTCGTTGTGGTTGTTCTACCACCTGTGAGTGTGTGCAAAGAAGTCTTTAATGAGGAAGAAAGTCTAATCACTGGGATAACAGTCATGTTTTGGTCTCCCTTTTTAAGGCCACCAACATTTAATATACAGATAAGATGTAATTAATAATGGGTGGTCAGTTGCTCAGAACAGGATTTTCTTAGGTAGACACTGCAGCTTACTTGTTCTACTGAGGAAATATTTCTCTGTGGAAAGAGAACAAGACTGCTTCTGAAAAGAAGTAATGAGATGGTATGTGGCCATTAATGCATGGAAGTGTATTCGTAAGCTGTCCATCATGACCAGTGACACCCGCATGCATTTTTCTGGGATCTGTCTTGATAAATTGAGCTTGTGAAAATTCCCTGCATCATTTCAAAAGTAAATGACTATAAGTAGGTTATTTGTCCGTGCCACTGAAATTCACTGAAATTGTATTACCAGTAATGGATTAGCGTGTCAGGGTGCATCATACGTAAATGATTTTTTTAGAGTGAGAAACCTTCATCTAGAGTGAGTGGAGTACCAGAGTATGTGGGGAATATCTGAAAGGGTTCTTCTATGGTCATAGAAGATCCAGTGTTCGGGGACAAAACTCAGGGAAAGTTCTTCAGGTCTGTTACTGGGTATCTGCTACTTCGTATGTAAGAGACCAGAATGCGCCCTCTGTTTTGAAGATCTTGCTTAGACGCTCCCCTATCACCCAGCTCTAGATCTGTGGTTCAGATTTAGCACTGGTCCTTTGAAATGCACGGTTCTACTCAAGCACAAATGGCTTATTGTCTTGTGGATTGGTTTGTAATCTGAAGTGACTTCTTGCTTTGTATGCTAAAAATACCCTTAGCCTCAAGGGGTGCAGGTGTTCCAGGTACTATTTTCATTGTCCCTACCTCCTGGCTGGTAGGATGCTGAAACAGCAGGTGGCTTATGCTATAAACCATGTCTCTTGGGTTATGGCCCTCCGGAGGGTTTGAGGTAACACTTTAGCATTGCCAGCAAGCAGCTGGGCTTTCTTTTAGCAAAGCTTGATCTTTACATGTTAATGCAACATGACCTTATAACTCCTGCACTGTGACAGAATTTGTAGAAAATCTTTAGTCTGTTACTCTTATGGCCCTTTCTTCTCTTCCTGCTACACAGTTTCTATTTTCATGCTCCCTTTAAAAGAAAAAAGTTCTAATTCATATTAACAAGAAGGAAATATCCAAGAGCTATGTCCCTGACATCCAGTGAAAAGTGGAAGCACTGTATGTTAATTGGCTATTGTTTGTTGGAAAAAACCTCCAATTAGCTTCTAAAAGTTTGGCTCCAAGGGAGATTTGACCTTTGTGTTTTAGGATGACTACAGCAGGTAAATCTTGTGACAAAAATCTCAGTAGCAGTTTAATTTCTAGTATTACCATGATGAGATACAATTTCTGGAGAGGACAATGGAGCACAGTATTTGCCACAGACAATTTTTCTGATTCTGTACCTGAACTTTCTGCTGATAAACTTTGTCATATTCATTAATCACACTGATTTGGTGGCAAACCAATTTCACTTGATAGTTTTCATGGGTATTATTCAGTAAGCCACTTTTATTTGAGTGTTTTCTGTTCCGATCATGTGACTGGCTACCTAGATCAATGGAAAATAATTACTGCTTCTTCATTTAATGTTTAAATAAAGCAAAGGTTTGAATAAGGCCACACTCCAGCAGCTTTTAGCTGGCAACGTGATATTGTTCAGAGGTGTCACATTGTTCAATTCTGTCACCGGAAGTCCTTAAAAAGGGCACAATTACAGTGGCAGAAATGGGCTTTTATAACTAAATTCTTCCAATTGTGTGGTTCACTGGTGCACAGGTATGAAACTGAACTGATAACAAAAATACCTATCAGTATTTCATTGTTATAGGAAGTAGTTTTTTTCTTTTTCCAGAAACAGTGGTCAAATCATTTTGAATGGATTTATGACTCTCATTTTTCTTCTGCGAGCATTGTTGTGGCAGCAATATGGTCTCAGCACAGTGTTAAAATACCCTTATTGACAAAAGGAGAAATAAGAAAACCACTTGCAAAAGCAGACTTGTGGGAAAGAAGTGAATAATAATAGTGATAAGTGATAATCCTGACTTCCATGGAGGGGGCGGGGGGACGACAAAAAAAAACCTTCATAAATGTTTCTTTCTTCCCCCCCCCCCCTCCCCCAAATAAATGCAAACCCCTCACTGTTTTCCCTCTTCCTTTGCTTATGCGTGAGCTGCTTTTTCAGGGGCAAATCCTGACCAAGGCAGAAAGAAAAAAATGATATTACGAGAATAATTCACATGCTTCTAAAATATCTATATTTTTGTTTTGATAATCTTAATTTTAATTATGATGATTTTTTAAATACATTTTAGCTGAAAACTGCATTAATTAATACAGATTTTTCATCATGCTGGCCAATATTGACTGTGCATGTAGTAGCTTGGAGAAGTTTATGGCAAAAGATAATCATTAACTTGTCAATGAGGAATGGCCTAGATGTGTAAACTCAACACTTTTCAGCTCCAATTTCAAATGGTCCATAGGAATAACATCTCAAAAATTATCAAAACTGTTCAGGAATGCATAAATTCTGATGTATGGATCTTCTATCAATCTGCCTGTGCCTTGCTGAAATTAAGTAATTATTTTTTAAAAAGGTACTATATGCACAGATTCTCTTATTTAGGAATTTTTTATTGATTTTGCTAAGACTTTCTGTCATCTGGAAGAAACTTTGGCTCTTCATTTGACAAATATGAACACAGTATTAAAGCAAAAGAAACCACTCCACTAATGTGGGTATACTTCCAGTCATCTGCCAACAGTGAGAAATAAAGCCAGTATTATCACACCAGAACTCTTCTTCCCTCCCTCCCCCCATGCTCTGCTGAAGCAATTACTGTGAAAACTGTTCTTGGTAATGAGTATCATCCCTGTTTCAGAGATGGGGGAAACAAAATTATAGCAAAATCTGACCATGGGTAGAAAACAAAAGTTAAAAATTGGGGGGAGGGGGGGGAGTGATTGTTGGAGACTTTGGTTCCCTAACCAGAACAGTGCTTGTTGATCATGTAGTTTGGACTCCCTTGAATAAAGTTAAATAAATCTTGAATGGCTTCTTAATAGTGCCAACCTCTGCTCTTACTTCAGTTGCTTAAAAATGAAACTGGTTTCCTACTGTAAACAGTTTGGGGACACCTGAAAGACCTGTGTCCTCTTTACCAGTGTTAAATTAGGATTTGATTGGAAGAAGTATGCAGCTTTTCATAGGGAAGAATGCACATTTGCAAGTCCTATAGAGTTTAGCAAAATGTGTTATCTTTAAGCGTTAAGCTGTTAGCGTCTTGATTCCCACCTTCATCTTCTGCCTTAAATACTTTGACAAGGATGTAGAGGTCAGTCTTCAATGTGAGCATCTTGGGGGGAGTTCTTCAGGGATGTGGATTCATGTTTGGACTGCTCCTCATCATCAGGGTGATGTTAATTTTCAGTCAGAAGCCTATCCAGGTATTACTTCTGCAAAGCAGAAAGAAACCAATTATTATGACTGTGAATCAACATGGGGCATGTGTAACTTAATTCACTACACGAGATAACACTATGTTGGTTTCTCCATCTGTTGAAATTGTTGAAAGTGCTGCTTCAGCTGTACTACCTTCAATTGTTGGGTAGTATGTTTTAGGATTTTCTCCTTATGTTTAAGCATATCTTGGATCTCTGCACGCAGAGAAATCTGGCATTCATCTAGGATGTTGAACTGGAAATGTACCTAGCATGGGCTAATTGCTTATTATTTTTACCTCAGTGAAGTTTCTTGGTACGCCTGTGCTGTACTTCACAGAAGAGATTAGATACCCTGATATGGTAGGTGCTATCCAAACACAGAGCAAAAAGACAGGCTATTCCCCCGGGAGACTCTAATCTCTGTAGAAATCAAGAGAAAACAGGAAGGGAAAGGAGCACAGGGGGGAAACAAAGGAGTTAATATTGGTCAGACTGACAGGGAGTGGTCTTGGCATTAGTTGAAACGTTGTTGTCTTTGCTTGCTGAGCTGCATGATGATTGTAATGAACAAATGTTTTGGAAAAGAAAGAGGGATCATTAATGCTATCTGGCCTTTGTTTTTCCTTATCTCTGTGGAAATGTTTTCAAAAATATTTTTAATAAGCAGAAGAATCCATTGGAGCAGATTGCTGCAGATGGTTTTGCCTAACAAGCTGCATCTGTCTAAAGATTATGACTACTATTAGGTTGCCCTTTATTGAGCTGATCTTTTGAGATGGGAGCCCATGTATGATAATATTGAGATATGCGGATATTAATAACAGTTATTATTAATATAAATAGTAAGAATTGTATTAATGTATTAAAAAGGAAGAATCATTTTTAGGGACTTACAAGAGGCAATATCAGCCAAGATCCACTTAAGTCAGTGCATTAGGTCAAATCTTGTTGCCTTGCCCCACGATCTGTCTGTCTAAACATACAAAGTGGCCTCAAAGCAGGTGTTGGTTCAGCCCTGTGGACAGTTCCCGAGAACGAGAAGAACAGGCCATGTCCAGCGTGTTGTTTCCCCTGCATCCAACAGAGAGCTGCTGAGGAAATTCCTGAGCTACTTTGCACAGTGCCTGTTGCTCACTGTGTTTAACAGTGCTCTGGTCTAAGGAGGTATTTAATTCCTTTTCTGCTTTGGCTTTACTTTAGTTTTCTACATTGCTCTGAGTTTCACGATGTAATTATGCTATATAGCTGCAATAGAGTTATTATTTCTCTCAATATAGCACAGTGTGCTTATAACAGTTTTTAGTGGCCAAGACACAAAAAATCATAAAGTATCAAGGAAAAATTATTTTTTCCCCTCAATAAAGTTCTTTCTAGAATTTATTAAAAATCTAAGTAGGACTTTGGAATTCACATGTAAATTACAGGCGTTTGTTCTTAGGTCAACATCATTATTTTTAATGTTGCTTGCCTACTCGAGTTTGTGTTTCACACATAGTCAAATACAAGGTAAATGTTCAGTGATAGCTACTAAAGGCTGAACATTATAGTAAATCTTTTAATATTTAACAGGAAAGGAAATTCACCATGGAAATAATCATTTAAGGATAGAGGTGGATTTTATCACATGCTGCATGTAAATAAGGGCTATAAGATGACGGAAAGGAAAGTTGTAAGGTTAATGCAGAAATTATTGGCTGAAGTTTTACAGCCTCTTCCTTGTGAGAGGGCAGGGTAGATCCTGTTATTAGTCACTCCTGGCTTTAAAAATCGGTGAATTTAAGTATGCAACAGAGTAGTAAACTTGAAAATTTAGTCTCAAAGGTGGATGCATTTTGAGGGCTTTTGAAAGTCTGTATGGCCTCTACTATTACTCCCTTGGGCAGATCTGTTTTTAAAAGTATCTTTAGCCTGTTGGTTTATTTTAAGAGCAGAGAGACATAGAATTGGTCAAGAAAAATAGAATAAATAATCCCTTACCTAGGTTAGGCATATCTATATAATGAAGGTGAAACTGAAAGGCATTTCCAGGCAAATTGAGTTGAGAGGCAGAGTCCTAAGGGGTCTTAAATATTCACAGGTTGCTGGTCCACTGGAAACATCTGGTACTGAGGCAGTTAGTGTCACCATAAGCGTGAACTAAACAAGCACAAACTAAACAAGTGAATATAGCCTTGAGGCCAAATATTTCTGATGTTGCAACAACTTTTCACTGTAGGAGGAAAAAAAAAAGTGGAATGGCTATGGATTTGAGTAATGTCTGGTTTTACTCCACTTGCAGACTAAGGGCCATTATTAGATGTAAAAACCAGTTATCTTGCAGTGAATTAGAATCCTACATTGAAAGAAATGGATAGAAAATGCTAAGATCAGCTTGGTTATGGACACATGCATTAAATAATATAATCACAGCTGTTGGTTGATATTGCTGTGTGCAGTAACAGCCTGTTAAGAAAGACAAAAGACTATTTGAGCAATACATTTTCTTGAGTCATCCTCCCCTGCAGGAATGTTCAGAAGTCTCCTGAACAGAGTTGTCTGTGGGTGTTCCAGCAGCGATGGTGTATGCCCATGTTTACCTTCCCTGCTGTTTCCAGAAAGACCTGAAGTTTCATTCGAAGGCCAAAGGCTTGTTTAACGGTGTTTCAGAAACTTAAGCAGCTGGATAGAAGGTGCTCTTTCTATCATCCCTGTTTTTACCCATTTTCCAAGAATTGTAGTTTCACTGGAATCGCACAATTTGGCTTCTCCTGGAAACCTCTGCGTGCGTTTGTTCTCAGCTTTCTTAAGGTCAGCGTTTTGGTGAGTGAGGAGCCATTAAACAGTCCACCCAGTCTCTGGATGTGTTGAGTCTCTTCTTAGTATTAGACGTGTCCAGTTTTCCTCCCATGAATGGTCACTCACCCTTCACAGGAAGTGTGGGGAGTCCAGAATGTGGTAGATAAAGTATTCCCATATGGCAGCAGCCAGCACACAAGAAGCGGGGGAGTCAGATGGTGAGTCCTCTATTTTATTTCTGGTTTTATGGTTGGATTCTTGATTGTTTTGTTTTGGCTTTAGTGGATTTTTTTGGTGGTAGTTTTTGGTTGCTCAGGATCTTAATACTTTTTAATGTATATTTCATGCTTGCATACTTTTGACACATATAATTATGTTATAATGATCACAACCAAGATGAAGGGCTATTAATAACATTTATCTTTTGTTTAATAATAATAGTCATGATTAAAAAAAAATCCCGTAACCTCAAGCGTAAACATATAATATATTTATTGTGTGTCTGGCTAGTTTATGAACTTTACTCCTGCAGAATCCAGTTAGACAATCTTGGATCTGAAAGTAGAAAGGTGCAAGTAGTATAACTGCAGTGCCACAGCTCTGTCATAAATCATTCTGGGACCCTGGGCTTTACCAGTGAGGCATCCTCCATCTCAGTCTACCCCTCTGTAAAGTACTATTCATTCTCCATTGTAAACTGCTGTGAGATCATCATAGAAAAGAAAAATTAGAAAAGCGGAGTACTAATTTCTGTTTTTCCCATCTCACTTTGAGCTCCAGTAAGAGGGAATATATTGTTTTTGTCAAGATGGACATATCTGGAATTGTAGAAGATTATTTGGTGATACTGAGTTGGAGAGGATCAGTTAGTTCCAGTCAGTTAGTTTGCTTTAATGTTTCAACGCTAGTCTTAGCTTTGCAAAACAGTTCTTTACAAGGATATTGTAAACCAGTGAAAAAAAGAATTTGATATATTGCTAGTTTGAGTATATATCCCAAAAAGGATGTATACCTTAGCTGATGAGCTCAAAGTAGTGGAGTGCTCCACTGCAGCCAGCAAAGTACTGTTTGATAGCAATTCTCTCACAGAAAAGTGGTACAGTACCTTCAGAGTCCATGAAGAGAGAGGGTATGACACAGAGTAGTAATTGAAATATGTGATGCTCAGCCTTGCCTGACTTGTGGAGACAATGTTTCCAGCCTAAAGACCTTTAATTCATGGATTCTTAGAGGGAAATTGACCATATTGAAATTGAAGTTTTTCAAGTTAAAGGCTGTTTTAAAATTTTGAAACAAACAAACAAAACCCCCTCACCAAACAGTTTTTCAAATTAAATTATTCACATTTAGGATTGCTGGTGCTTAGGTTTCTTTTCATCATCTGTCTTCAGATTCTGACAGATTCTTCATTCAAGGAATGTGTAATGTTTTGAAAAGGGTGAGTGCCTTTGCAGATTATATCCCCCTAAATGTTTTTTGAGGTGCTGTATATCCTATATAATCCTTGGGTGGATTTCAGCAGAGGATGGTGTAGATGTAGCTCCTTTTTATGGTGTATGAACGTTGGTCTTCAGGAAACAGGTAATAGAGAGAATCCTTGTCCATTGTATACTTGGTTCTAATCATGTGTTCTCATCCTGAACACTGCAGCATTAATCAAATGAAAAATAAAAATCACTTTTCCCCTGAGGAGTGAACAAGTGCCATGAAGATGGACAGATAGATACAGATTTGAATGCGTGACTGACATGGAATCTTCAGGGGGGAAGTGTCATGGGTCAAAGGATTGGCAATGCCAGTGGCAGCCTCAATTCAGAACGGAGGAAGACCTATATTCTGCTTTTTAAAAGATAAAAATCCATAGTGAGAACAAGTAATGGCTGAATCATGGAAACTTCCTCTATGACTGCAGGGTGAACAGCAGGCTAAAATCTGCATTTGACTACATGACAGCTACTTTATAAGGGGTCCTGTTGAGACAGGGACTGCAAGAGGGGTTGAGTAGTTATGTTAGGCTGAGCTGGCTGATTAATTAGCAGTTAGAGGTTTCTATTGATGAGGAGACTGGAAAAAGTACTTTTCTTTTCTTGAACTAGCAACCTGCATGTGAGATGGTACCTTGATCTTGCTGTTCTGTCAGCAGAGTGCCAAAGGTAGGTATTAATGTGCCAAAGTAATTGGCGAGCTAGGTCAGTGTAGCAGAGGCAGAGTAATTATTGCATCTCAGGGTTCCCAGAATACACTTTTATGGTTTATTGCTGTCCAGAAACATCCAATGTCAAATAATTTAGGGGATCACGTGGAACAAGAAAATGCTTAAGCAGGCAGGGAGTCAGACTGTTCATAAGCCAGAAGGGATTAAGGCATTATGATAATCAGCATGCAATACCAGGCAATGCTACCAGATTCTTTTTTTTTTTTTTACCCCCAGCCCCAAACTCCCTGTTCCTCCTTGTAAAACTTCAAACAGTGCTAAGAACAGTTGGTGACTTTACTCACTAGGCAGAAAAAGTATTTAGTAGTCTGTGTATGAGAAACATATTTGGCATAAAACAGAGGTGCGTAAGACCTTAAACTGGACTTCATAATAAGCAAAGAGAAGGAGCTCATATGTATTTGTGTAAGTGCAATGGTTATATATTGTATACAAAAATGCACATCTCCTAACTGACACAATATGCAAAATGTGTAACTAAAGAGAAATCTATGATGTCAGATACTATTTGTATATTGGAGCATGCTATGATTTGAGATTGAAACTGAAAATAGCAATGTTTTTTTCTTTTGCTCCTAGTAAGCGTATATTTACAGTGTATCCAGCACTGTGGAAATAACATATTTTTAAGAGAATATTTTCTGATTTATCCTAATTCATACATTACTTTGTAAGACTAAGAGAACAGATAAGTCCCATTGAAAGATGTGTTTGTGCCTGAAGGGAACAAGAATAAATCACGTTCATGTAGTTCCAGCTTGACTATTCAGTATCTGACTCACTGAAAATATTTGCATCAACTTTGATGGGTTTGCATGGTAGACTATATCCCTTGAATGGTCCTGAGTTTGTTTTCATTGCAATTTGATGTCGGTAATTATGAAGTGTATTGCCAAAAATGCAGTTTTAATTTTAATATCTCTGTAATGAAAGTGGGGAAAATGTTAATATGTTATAATAATTAATGCTTGGCAGCATTTATCTGAAGACAAGAGTGAAATACTTTATATATGGAAATAGTTTTCATTTACTCTTTTCTAGTGTCATCACTTATCCTTTGCTGAGAGATTCCTGTGGTTTCAGTACGGTAAATGTGCGTGCTTAGAATTGCACCCAAAGCTCTTTGACAAGGAATATGGACTAGTTCTAGGCCATGTGGTCAAGTGCTTTCCTAGTGCTTAGATAAAATCTTGTCACAGCAATCTGGGGATTGTCAATGGTGGGATTCTTGGCTCAAGAGTTTGAGTGTGAAGCAGGTAAGACTATTTTCACAGGTGAATGTTAGAACATAAGTTAGTTGGAAAAGTTATCTTTAAATAGGGAGCGTTTTACTAATCCTCCTCAGATTTTTCTTGTTATGGACTCTATAAATGAAAACCTGTTGTAGCTTATATAGGTTCCAGCAGCTAACGTTAGATTTATCATTTCAGAGCTAAAGTTTCTCAAAGACTCTCTAAAACTTAGCTTGGCTTGCGATCTGGAGTCTTTTGGTATTTCGTACCCTGAAAAATTAGGAATTTTTCCTGTAGCAATTATAGGCAATCTACTGTCCTCTTGGATATAGTTGTTTGTACTTGGTATAAGAACAAGATTTCATGAACTTAAAGATTATTTCTAGAGTTACTCCATATTCACCTTGGAGTAACTGAGAATTTGGTTTGTGAACCTTAATTGAAGAAAAAGGGCTAGGGGTCCAATCAGAAGCAGCAGATTCTATTCAGAAGCCTATTCACAGCTAATCTATATCTAGTATTGTCATCACAACATTTTAGCTAATCTCAGTTTTAAGAAATTTTTCTGCACAATGACCTTATAATTAAGGAAGTTATTTTCAGGAAAACCTAAACTTAAATTGAGCCTAAAAGCAGCCAGGACACTGTTCTTTGGAGGCACCAAAAAAAACCTGCTGAATTCAGAAGGCTTTTGATCAAGATCATGCACTAAGTCTGTACAGGGGTAGATAAGTTGCAGTTCCAACTCCTTAAGTGTCCATATCCATGTGCATCTAGTGAATAGATTATTTCTGGATACTATTTCAATTGCATATACAAATTGAAGTCGAATGGCATCAGCTGTCCCTGCTTTCAGATTATGAAATTCTTAAACTGAATTGCTGGAAAAAAACCCATGTAAACGCATATATTTATCTAGGTCTTAGAAATTGCTTGTAAAATTAAAATCATTGCATAATCTTATATCTTCTTGTGCCTTCAGTGATAACTGAGTGTGTGGCAATTCTTAATTGTCATCTCAGGAGCCCATTTGAGTTTGCATTTCTTCTGACTCTTCTCGGCTCATGGCACCTTTCCATGGAGCCAGCTCACCTAAAAGCTGCCTTTTCAAGGTGACTGATGCAAACTTTGCAGTACAGTATTTTGCTCAGCTGGTCTTTGTTGTTTGCTTGTAATTTTTTCCCCTACTTTTCTCCACGCTATTTTGCTTGAGATTTTTCTGCCCAATACTTATGTTGTCATTTTCAGTACAACACTTTGCTTTCTGGGCATTTTTGTGTAACTTTGCATGCAGTGCTCTCCTGTGTCTGTAAATTGATACACCATAAATAAATCAGGCTGTGATGCAAGTCTGAATAAGATTTAACTTGGATATAGAGTCAATGTCATTGTAGATGATGAAGAAAACAATCAACCTGTAATTGCATTCTGAATATGGATTCTTAAAGCATTGGTAAATGTTAATAAATATACCAAAGACAGCTTCTATTATATACCTATGTTATTGATATATACACCTGTATTTCTGAAATATTTATGACATAAAATGGGAAAATATATTTGCTACTCATCTTTCTTCAAGAAGAACCTATAAATAAAAGAAAACACATAAAGAAATGGAGAAAACACATAAAAATAAAATAGCTTGGAGAAATTTTGTCCTTGCTAGATAATTTAACAGGCAGGTTAAGCAGAGTTTTGTCCCAAGTTTGAATTCTTCAAAATTAGCCAATTTAGTGGGAGGCAATTTCTCAATGTGTGCTTGATATACTCATGTTCAGAAATAAGAAGATTAGAGCAGAATGGAGGGGCTTCAAAAGCTTTGTACTGTGGTGTATAGATGACTGAATTGCTGTGGTGCAGGAGCTGTAGAAAACAACCCAAAGGCAATCCTGGAGTCAGTGTAATTCCTATGTCATCCCCAGGAGCTGCTCGTACCTGGAGAAGCACTGAGGGACCCAGGGGTCTCTCCCAGAGTTGTGCAAGCCAGGCACGCTCCCGCACTGCCTTGCTGCCCTCCTGCCCTGGGCTGGGAGGTCAGAGGTGGCTCAGGAGGACTTATTCATAAAGTCAACTTTTTCTTCCCTGACCCATGTGTGCATTTAACAGACTGCTTCTATTGTATGATGCAGAGAGACCTGTTACTCATCATTCTGACATGAACTGCATGATTTAGCACTGTGGCGTTCCACTGTGGGATACCTCTTGAACTTAAAGGGTTGTGGTGTTTCAGAGCTGAGCTCTTGCTGCAGAAACCTTCTGTGGTGGCGGAAAGAATGAAATAGGCTGGAGGCAGGGAGGTTGCTTGGTGTTTTGTAAGGCGAGTGGGCAAGGGGAGTGTTGTAGTGAGTGGATGGGAAAAGGACAATGTTTCTGTGTGAAATGCAGTGACTGCACCACAGTTACAACACATGATGTCGCAGTAGTTTGAATACCATATACTGCTTCTTAAGTCTTTTAAATAGGTTATGTGATGCAGCCAACAGGCAGCCTGGCATCTTTTTCATGGCCAGGTCTATAAAAAGGGAGTCTGTGTCTTACCAGACCTAAATTAAAGTTGTAAAAAGAATTACTATGGAATGTAGCATACATATTACGAGACTGGGTTGTTTCTAATTGGTGGAAACAGATCTTGCATCAATTCCATGATTCCTACCAGGAATTTATTGCTGTAAAACAAGGGCAACAATAGAAATAGCAAGTCATTCTGGAATATAGGTATCTTAGGTTAAACTTCATGGTGTGCCTTGAAATGAAGGACAGCCAACTGACAAAACATGTTGTTTGGTAATGAAGTAACTGAATTCTAGAAAATTCCAGGCTATGCAGCACAAATGTAGAAAATCCACTGTTATTGTCGCAATGTTCCTAACTAAAGCCAACTTTGATGAAAGCTATGACAGTCTTTAGCCTAAGATCTTACTGCTCTTTGAAGAAAGATTGTACTGAGAAACAAATAACTAGGCTTTTCTGCTACTGGCATTTTCTTTCCTCCTCTGTTCTGCAGATTGGAAGATACAGATGGGTGACGCAAATGGAGGCAGGCAGGACTGAGTGAGATACTATAAACAGGCATGAATCAGTGCCTGTAGATTAGGAAGCCAGGTGGAGTTGGTAGTGAAGAGAGAGAAATATTTTCCTGATTTTTCAGTTCATAAATTAGTTACCACTAGAAAGCATAATTGGTAAAACAGCCACTATGCTACAAACTGGAATCAAGAAGGAAAACTTTTCCTACCCTGGATTTTTGGATTTAGAAATGATTAGGGAATCATAAGATAACTCTGGCTGGAAGGGACCTTAGGAGGTCATATTTAAGTCCATGAGTGTTGATCTATATTTTCTCTATTGCTCAGCTTTCCGCTTTGTCTCGTGTGGTAATTTAGTTCCCAGTTTACTTCAAGATGTCATAATCATTGACTCTGTCACCTGAGGGGAAAAAGAATTTCCCCTGAAACATGAAGAAGGTACACGCAGTATGTACTACATATTTACATCGTAGAGTTCAGGGCCTCTTAGCCAAGTGATCAAGGCAATGTGCAAAAGGTGGACTCAAGCACTTTCAAGATAGAAGTTCAATCCTGAAATAAGAAGTCTGTGAGTCTGGGGTGATTCCTCTGAGCAGAAATCACCAGCTGAACCAAGTATGTATTAGCCAAGCAGATTATCTGTGATAAGACATGAGAGAGTGACACAGCGAGCTTTGGTTTTCTGTCTTTCAGTAATAAAAAGAACTAATTTTTTTCATCTGGCCCTTGTTGGTGACTATCTCTCAGTAGATGGTGGTGGAGCTGCTTGATTTCTAGTAATTGCATGGATGAGCAAGGAGCTTCTGGAAAAACTCAGATGGAAGAAGCAAGTTTACAGAACGTGGAAAAAGGGATTTGCTTCTTGGGAGGAGCATAGGAACACTGTCAGAGTATGCAGGGACGCAACAAGGAAGGCTAAGGCCCACTTGGAATTAAACCTGGCAAGGGATGTCAAGGACAATAAGAAGGGCTTCTTCAAGTACATCAGTAGTAAAAGGAAGACTAGGGAAAATGTGGGCCTACTGCTGAATGAAGTATGTGCCCTGGTGATGGAGGATGCAGAGAAGGCAGAGTTACTGAATCCCTTCTTTGCTTCAGTCTTTACTGTTAATGCCGGCCTTCAGGAATCCTAGACGCTGGAGGTAAGAGAGAGCCTGGAGAAAGGAAAACTCTCCCTTGATTCAAGAGGATCAGGTTAGAGATCATTTAGTCAAACTTGACACCCACGAATCCATGGGCTCTGGTGTGCATCCAGGAGTGCTGACGGAACTGGGAGATGTTATTGCAAAGCTGCTCTCCATCACCTTTGAAAGGTCGTAGACAACAGGAGAGGTGCCTGAGGACTGGAGGAAAGCTAATGTCATGCCAGCCTTCAAAAAGGGCAGGAAGGAAGACCTGGGAAACTACAGGCCTCACCTCCATCCCTGGAAAGGTGATGGAACAGCTCATCCTGGATGTCATCATTAAGCATATAGAGGAAGAGAAGGTTGTTGGGAGTGGTCAACATGGATTCACCAAGAGGAAATCATGCTTGACTAATCTGATGGCCTTCTATGGTGGCATGACTGGCTGGGTGGATGAGGGGAGAGCAGTGGATGTTGTCTACCTTGACTTCAGTAAGGCTTTTACACTGTCTTCCATAACAACCTCAGGTAAGCTTAGGAAGCATGGGTTAGATGAGTGAAAAGTGAGGTGGATTGATAAGTGGCTGAATGGCAGAGCTCCGAGGGTTGTGATCAGTGGTGCAGAGTCTTGTTGGAGGCCTGTAACTAGCAGTGTTCCCGAGGGGTCAGTACTGGGTCCAGTCCTGTTCAATATATTCATCAATGACCTGGATGAGTGGATAGAGTATACCCTCAGAAAATTGCCTGATGACACAAAACTGGGAAGAGTGGCTGACACACCAGAAGGCTGTGCGACCATACAGTGAGACCTGGACAGGCTGGAGTGTTAGGCAGAGAGGAACCTAATGAAGTTCCACAAGGGCAACTGTAAAGTCCTGCACTTAGGGAGGAATAACCCCATGCATCGGTACAAGTTAGGGGTTGACCTGCTGTAAAGCAGGTCTGAAGGGAGAGACCTGGCAGTCCTGGTGGACAAGTTGACCATGAGCCAGCAATGTGCCCTTGTGGCTGAGAGGGCCAATGGTATCCTGGGATGCATGAAAAAATGCGTGGCCAGCAGGACAAGAGAGGTCATCCTCCCCCTCTACTCTGCCGTGGTGAGGCCACATCTGGAGTACTGTGTCCAGTTCTGGGCTCCCCAGTTCAAGAAAGAAAGGGAGCTACTGGAGAGAGTCTAACAGAAGGCTATAAAGATGATCAAGGAAATGAAGCACCTCTCTTATAAGGAAAGGCTGAGAAACCTGGGTGTGTTTTAAGCCTGGAAAAGAGAAGACTGAGAGGGGATCTCATCAATGCTTATAAATATCTAAAGGGTGGCTGTCAAGAGGATTGGACAAAACTCTTTTCAGTGGTGCCCAGAAACAGGACAAGGGGCAATAGGCACAAACTGGAACACAGGAAGATCCTTCTCAACATGAGGGAACACTTCTTTATTTTGAGGGTGCCAGAGCACTGGAACAGGCTGCCCAGAGAGGTGGTGGAGTCTCCTTCTCTGGAGATATTCAAACTCTGCCTGGATATGTTCCTGTCCAATCTGATGTAGGTGACCCTGTTCTGGCGGGGGGTTGGACTAGATGATCTCCGAAGGTCCCTTCCAACCCCCACCATTCTGTGATTCTGTAACTTGTTCTTTCCCCAGAAGTCATTGTATGTAGCTAAAGACTGAGATTCTAATAGCATCGACCATGTTATTGCCATGGTAATGAGACATCTTGTCTCAACTTGGGAGTTTTTGTTTGTTTGTCACTATGAATTTCGTTGCTATACAGGGAGCAGCAGGTGAATATGTCTCTACAGCTAAAGAGAAAATGATGGCTGCTTTTTACATAATCGACTACAAATGTTATTTGGAATGTGCTTCAGAATACATTAATATGGCATTTGTAAGCAGTCTTATAATTGGCAATATGTTTCAAATGCCTTTGATGTTTGACTTGGGCAGGAGAGGAAAAGCTATGGCACTGTTTGCAGAAGTTGCGTCTGAAATACAGACTGTAGTCAAACTTTGCATGCCCATAACTTTCAGACAAAATAAATAAATAAATGCAGTCTTTCACTTTTCTGTGAAGGGCCAAATAAAGAGAACTGAAAATGAGAAGGACGAATAATAGGATGTGATAGCAATTCAGGAGCTGACAGTTGACTTTGGATGTGATGAGTCAAGTTGTCTTCAAGATGGAGGCAGTTTATTACAAATGGGAGAGGGTGATAAGGCCATGATGAGTCAGAGAGATGAATGACAAGAGGCACCCCCATGATCACCCCAGACGCCCTGTACTGCACACATTGTGGAATCCCACCTGGTAAATCATACCAAAATTAGTGTCTCTTCTAGAAAGTACTCAGTCTTGAGTTAAAAACTTCAAGAAATGGGCAATCTATATCACTGAGTAGGTAGTTGACAGTATATCTCTCTCCTCAAGTCTTTTTCTCAGTTTTGATTTCCAGCTATGGAACTGTGTTTTATATTGGTTAGCTAGAATATCCTCTGTGGTCAGAAATATTGATTGTGTCTCTCTCTTTCTCTTGGCACTTGTAGGTTGTGGTCACATCAGCTCCTACTCCTTACCTGTTTGATTGCTGCAACTCATGATGCAAAGTGCTTTAACAGGCAAGAGCAGTGCAGCATTATAGTGGTTTGTTTTGAGAAATGGCAAATAATGAAGTGCAGTTTGGGTAGAATTTACCTAAATTGAAATATTGTGTTTAGGAATCAAAATACTTTTGGACTAGAAAACTGGAGGTGGGGTAAAGAAAGCATTTAGTCATGAAAGAAACTTCTTTGTTTCTTTTTTAAACTTTTTTAAACTGTGTTTTTTGTCAGAATCCTGTATGTCTGAATTTGATGCATTAAGTCCTAAGAGATGTACTTCTGAGACAGCATTGTCAACAGTGGGTTATGGCCAGCATAACTAAGCTCTGTTCCGGGGACAATCTGCAATTTAAAGAAGGAACTAACACAAATGGTGTTAGAAGGAAGTAATGATCATCCTCACGAGGGATAATCTTTCAAAAAATATCCATGAAATTACAAAATTCATCATTAATTCTCCAATGACAGTTGATAATAGCATTACTTTCACTGGATGGATTATGAAGATCTGAAAAAAAGGAGATTAAATATATATTATACAATTTCTAGTAGGTTAAAGGCTTCATGAAAACCTTTTCATTATTAGAAATAATCTAGGCAAGCAACACCTCCTCCTCCCCATTTCTAGCACCGCTCCAGTGCCTACACAGTCCTATTCTTTTCTAGCCATTATGGACGTATTAGGTAAAGGTACACTTCAGAAATAGGAAGCTATATTTAAGGAATCATGTCTCATTTCCTAGCTCTCTGTAGGTTTTCAAAGGCAGCATTGCTTATATTTAGTAGCAGTTTTACCAAGAGAAGAGAAATACTTCTTTGAAGAGAGGTTGCCGTTTCAGAATGTTTTTCAAAATCATTTCAGTCTTCAAGTAATTTAAAACCATGCTAAGAAACCATAGCAGTAACTGCCCTTGCAAAGGAGTAAATGATGGCTGGAAGGGGCCGAAGGCTAAGGCAGTTCAGAGAGTTAATTTGTTATTAGGTTCGCTTCTGTATTTAACGTGGAGGTGACCCGATTGAAGTGATTGCACTAATTCCTTTGCTAGTATGAGTTTGCATTGTTGTACTGAACATTAAGAGGCTATTGGTATCTGTGTACATGCTGGCACCCTTTTTCTAGGGACACCCTCTAGGGAGGCAGCCCAAATATTATGTAAGATGCCTGTGTATCTCCAACAGTGAGAAATGCAGGCAGGAGCAGGAGATGGTCTAATTACTGGGCTCTGACTTGAACCATGTGTGACACTAGCATGAACTTAAGAGGTTCCATCTGGTTCATGTAACTGTGAAACCCTGGCTGATGGTTGCACATGCCTTTGAGTGCAGCTCCAAGAAGGTGGAAGAAGGGCGACAGGGATGCTCGTGGATTGGAGGACTTGGATATGCAATGGGCTGAGGGCCAGAGTATGAAGTGGAAAGAAAATGAAGTGAAAATGCTACGGGCTCCATGCAGCTGGTGGAGACAAAGGCACAAGCTCATTGCTGCTTGTTTTTTGAAGTTACGTACAAACAGCACAGTGATGTATAACTTCCGGCAGCTCTGCATTTAAGAAAGACATAGAAATAATTTTTCTAGCCCTTATTGGGTTTTTATTTCATGTTGCTGAATTTATTTCTCTCCTAACCTCAGCAATCCACGAAAGGCCATTTTACAAATACTATTTTAAGAAGCTCTTTCAGAGAAGTGCCTATTACAATATTTTGCTTTTCACTTGTAAAAAATGAGGAAGGAAAGGACTTGGGGCACTTAGAACTCCTTCAGCATCATCAGTAGCGAGTCTGTGGATTGAAACAGATACGCACACACAACTATTTGTTAAATATTGTCTGTGAAACATTAGAATTTGAAGACTACACGAGACCTGCTTAAGATTTCATTGCCTTATTATTGTGAAATAAAATACTGAAAGCCCCTGATATGTATATATTTAGTCAGAAATTCATGTTTTCAAGAAAATATATATTGTAGATATCCAGAGCTTGGTGTTAGGTGAATTTGTCCCATTAGTCCAAGCAAGAAGCAAGTTGTTAATAAATATGCTATGTGTATTCAGAATTGAGTGATGCAGATTTAATATAGCAGACTAATGGCATATCTGATTCTCTAGCTAGGACACCCATGGGACATATGACACAAGAGCTAGAGACACCCATGTCCCATTAGGGAAGCCAGTGGTATGCCATGAGTACTACAGTGCACTAACCACAGCTGAGTCACAGCCACTATGTTTGTTGCAAAACTATCTGAAAGATTCCAGCTTCAATTGTAGTTTTGTTGATGGATTTTGATAAAAGAAGCACTTGTTACTATTTTATTAGTTGTACTGGTTTTGTCAGTATTAGAGATAGCTGAATACGATGGGTTTTCTGTCCCAGGGGACTTCTTCCTGGTTGGCCAGGACTGAATTTGGTGAACTATAAGAAATGGGATTTTTCCCATCCCAGTCAGATATTTTCTGCAGGATGGTGGGTTGGAGACCTCTAAAGATTCCTTCACACTTATTTTTTTCCTGTGTTTATGAAGTGATGTTATGTGTATTTATATCATAACTATTAAAGTTCTGTTATGCGAAGCTACTGAATGATATGCCTACTTGAACACATGCTTACGGTAAATCCAGTCATGTAAAGTCATGTAAATCACTGCTTGGTGCCTGCTACTTGAACTTCCTAATGGCAATCTTCAAGATTCTGTGTTAGAGGCCAAGAGAATTATGTAGACAAGGTCAGGAAAGACCTAGTACAAAGAACTGTATTCTAACATAGATAATGATTTTATAAAAAGTGATTTGTGATGTGTATCTTTTCAGCGCAGTTGAGTTAAGGATGTTAGAATTATTATGGGTATGTTAGAAGTTGTTATTTTGACAGCTGGTACTGGATTGAATTCCCCCTCCCCTCCCCCCAACAGTAAGAATAAAGCCCTTAAACAACTCTCCACCTGTTATTTTTATACAAAAAGAGTACAGGCTTTGACACAAAGCAAACAGTATTAATTATAAAATAATATTGTTATATTCCAGCCATGAAAGTCATGAAATTAACTTGCAATATCATAACTTTGGGATGTAGTTCCTTCCTGAAGCTGCCAAGATTTACCTTCTTGTTATTGTTGCAAGATAGAAACATTGTCAGTTTTACTTAGAATAGTTAACACCTAATGCAGAGGGGTGCACAAATCCTGAATTCTGATCATGTGAGAAAGTGATGATACTGGTATGATACAGAAATGTTCTCTGGAGTGGATTTTTGTTACAGGCTGATTTTAATGTTACAGTATTTAATCATTTGTAATATGTGATTTCTTACACCATTGGGTTTTTTTTAAGCTATGAAAGATAATTGTATCCCAAGGAAGGGGCTTATCTCTCTTTATCTCCTCCTCTTTACTCTTCAAGCAAAATTATAATGTGGATTTCTGATGGCTGGTTTCAGGCAATAGATTATTTTAAATCCTAAATAGAGAAAGAGGTTTTAATTTCATTGCAAGAACAGTCAGGATAAATTAGTTGGGAGGGGAAACCGCAATAAATGATTTTTTTTGTTCAAGGATAATTATCTTTGAGAATATCCAAGATAAGCAAAGAATTATTGAGTGAGTAGACTGTTACTGCTATGGGGTTTTGTTTCGTTTTGGAGTTGGTTTTTTGTATAGAAATACTTCTAGCATTAGATGTCTGTGAACATCTTTAAGACAGACAGCTATTCCTGTTAACACAGAGCGATAACTTCATCTGTCTTTCACTCTGCCCTAAAATTGCCTCTGAAGTATCTTCTCGCTTTCATGGGACAAAATGCCAAGCAACCCCCTTCATCATCCCTAGCTGGGGGAAGCTGTGTAAGCTGCCAGCTAGCAGCCATCATCAACAGTTCAATTTCTCAGACCTCTTGCTGCTTAGAAGCACAAACCTCAAGAGGTGTCAAACAGCTCCTGCGTTGTACCCTGCAACTCCTTATTGCTCCACAAAATCTCAATGTAAGAGCAAAGTGGCAGAGAATTCCTAAAATAATATGGACAATTGTCTGGGTACCATAGAAACTACCACTGCAAGGAAGAGCTTTGCCTTCTTTGGCTTTCCCATTCAAATACTGAGAATACAGAGCGTATGTGTTGTTTTCACATCATGTGATTGTCCATTTGCTGCAGTGTTAGTTTTCTTCCTATGTGGGATCAGCTCTGTGCAATTAACTCTAATGTCCAAAACTTGTCTCTCTTTAATGATGCTATGTGATGAAATTTCATATCAGAACCTTTTATAGTGTGTTCCTTCCTGTAGTTGGTCTTCAGGTAGTCAGATGAGTCAACCTTCATGGCTTTTCTAGCCACGTGAGGTAATGCAAGCTCTCTTGTTGGCAGCCTGCAGCGGCCATGAACTCTGTACCTTCCTCTTCTCTGCTGAGTTGTGGTGGTTTTGAGTTAGATAACAGGTGTGAGAAAGCCTCAGAGGATGTGATGCCAGCCCTTTGTTGCTGGCACAGAGAGTGCCTTTAATAGAAACGTCTTACTGTGGATGTGATAGGATAACTAGCAAAGCCCCTCAACCGCCTGGTAGCCGAATCCCTTCGCAAAAATCTGTCAATAGGGGTGCAGGGAAAAATGCCATCCAGACAGATGGGAATGACTCCAGGCAGCTGAAATGCTGTTTGTGTGTCGTGTTTTTATTAAGGGAAGGATTCCCAGGCCAGACAGCTGTCCACAGTGTGCTCCCACCTACGCTGAGAGGGATATGTTAGAGAGAATCCAGGGCACATTTCAACACGACAAATAGCCTCCCCGAAAGAAACCACGGGGTTTTGTTTCAGGTCAGCAAACTCATGATTGGGTGGCAAAATCTGTTAGATAAGTCTTTAAATTGCTGGTAGAAATAACTCTCATATAAACGACAGTCTTTGTGTCTGCTTTGCAAGCATTGCTTGTTGCCTGATTTGAATTAGCCTAGTTGGATGAAAGGTCACCGAGGAATGCTTTGAGCTGCGGTTGGTGGCTCTCTAGCTAAAATCCTTCAGCAGCGGAGTTAATATGCAGTTGCTATATCAGGATGGTGGGGGGAGATGGACTGATCGACTCATGGAACATCTCAGATCTTGGTCTTTCAACGGCTTGTTGTAATTTTCACAACGTGCAGAGCTTATTTTAACCCAATATCCTGAGCTAATTTTGTGAGGAAAGTTCTGCCTTTCTAGATTTCCACCCACATTTCATTTAAATAAGTTATTCTTCACCTTTTGTTCCAGGCTGCCGTGCTCTGTTAAATGCTACTTCAGAAATGACTGCCTTTTACTGATGGGTGAAATAATCTATGTGCAAAGTCTGGAAAGTCTTTTCAGTCAGGGAGGTATTTTAAGCTTCTTTGAAGTGAGAAGTGCAGGATAAGGGGGATAGGCAGTGCGTGGGACTATGAAGTAGGTATTATGCATTCTTTATTGGCTTCTGATATTTGGTGCTTTACGGGGTTTTGAGCATGTCACTTAATTTCTTATTATTGTCATTTTTTTTTCGGAAAAGATGTCACATTATTTTGCCACAACACCTGGAAGAGGTTGAATGGAACAAATATGGTCATGGAATCGCAAACCTATTTTTTATTAGCTCAGTAGGACAGGCATGGGTGGTTCACTGTGTGATCTTCCTTTGAACACATGTCTTCTCAGATAAATCTAGCAGATTAAATTGAAGTAATGGGCATGCTATATTAACACCCCTCTCAGACACCAAGGTCTCTTGCTGTTGTGCTGAATGCTGCTTTTTTTGCTTCAAGTCCTTTACCAGACAGGCATGTAGATGTGAACAGCTTGTTACTATTCATGATGATCAGAAAGTTACGTGTCTTTGAAAAGGACCTAATGATGTAAATATCTAATTCACCAAATTATGAGTGTATGTGCTTCCATTTCCATATTAATCAGCTGGACACTGTGCCTTACTTTAATGAAAAATTAATTGCTATTTGCCCACCTGTGTGTATCTCCTGTGGCGTGAAAGGATGTTGGTGACTATGCCCAGAAGAGTGTGTGGTGCCCCACAGGTCAGAGTAGGTGTTCTGACACCTGCATCTCTGTTTAGGCTGGGAATGAGAGCTGCCATCTGTTTTTCTCTGCCATTTCGAAGACCATGTAGTTTCAGGACTTACATTAAGAGTGACAGAAACACTGATTTCCTAGCACTGCTCATTTCTGCTATGTCTGTTTTGTGAAAATCCTGACTTGAGGACTGCTCACAGGGGAAGGAGGAAAGGGAGGGTGACAATCTGTGTGAAATCACTGGGATCTCAGTGGGTCTCACACAGTAATGGCACAGATCTGTATGTCACTGTACCCAGTAACTGCTAGCTGAGATATTGTGGCTGTATCAGACTGGTCATAGATTTCAGAGATGGCAATCATAACCCAGGGATTTGTATGTCTATGGTCATGAAAAGTAATTTTGTAGTGTGTTTCATTCACAGCTCTTGTATTCTTAACTCCAATGCTGAGTGAGACACAATGGCTTTAGAATAATACAATTCACACGTCCCTGCAAAATCCGCGCTGTATTTGCTCTATGGTGTTTGTCTCCTTATCTGGTCCAGACAGATGCTAAAAGAAATGCCCAAAATTGGTCTCCTTGATAAAGCTGGTGTTCAAAAGTCTTGATAAAATTAAAGTGTAACCTCAGAATCTTCTTAATGCTCCAATAACCTGTATCCCTTTAATCATCTGTACTGTTTACTGCTGGTTCAGTTATCAGGTATAATAAGTAAGCCTAATGCTTCAATGTTTGTTACTGGCCTACTTTCAAAATCCCTTATAGATGCAAGTTGTATATAATTTAAATAAGAAATACTGCATGTAGTCATCACCATTGTTATCTAGAGGAAGGGAATGCCATTTCCTTTATTTAACCTGCCATCCTGTGTCCCCTGAGTACATTTCTTAGAGTTAAAACCAACAGTGTTCCAGTTTGTAGGTTGCTATTGCTCATTAGCTTTGCAAATATATCATACTGCTGCACTCCCCAGTCTTGCTTAAAGTAGTCTTACAACTAGTGTCAGTGTTGGCCAGAATGCGAAGTTTGGTGATTTGAATTGTGTGTCAGTGGCACTTTTGCAGTAAAACAGAGCAGCAGAAAAGCTGGGCCTTTCTTTTTTGTGTTCCTTTGAGTATTGTTACATATTTGTCTTGAAGCAGAGGCTCATTCCAACACAGTACAACTTCTTCATTTGATCCTGATGCAAATACCTTGCATCTTCTCTTACTCTCCACTCCTATCATCTCTGTGTCTGTTTTGTTCTTGATTCTGTGTTTTAAGGCCTGACAACTTATTACCACACAGCTTGTTGTAATAGCCTGTAGAAAGGGCCTTCTTGATTCATGTGTATCAAAGTGCCTGACTGAATCTTCACTGTATATTTTGCTGGTGTCTGGTATTAAACTTCTTTATGCTTTAGTCGCACATTTAGAAGTGATGCATTTATTTTCATGCCTGAATTCAGCGTCCTAGCACTACACTTTGTAGAAGGAAAGATAACAGAGGAAAGCAAACTTTTCTACTGACTTCCTGTGGTGTGTGATCTGCCAGTCAAAAGAATTTAGAGTTTTTTGTTTAGAAAAATAATGTTTAGAGGGAGAGAAAGAGAATTGCTAAAAGCAAAAAGTGCAGCTGCTTGCCACTCATTTCACATCTTTGTCCGGCCTGGTATGAAGCTTAGAAGGAAAGATGTCTTGCTCTCTGTGTGTGAAGCTGACTTCACATGCAGATACATTATATTTTTATGCTAGCTGCAAGCATCTTAATGTAATTTTAGGGCTTTATAGTTTATTTTGGCAGAACTCTTGGATGGGTACCTATTTCCCTGGTTTTTATAATTTCTTGGCTTTTATAATTTTAATTTCTTACTGTATCACCAAACTTTCAGCTTAGTTTCTAGCAGTGAAAAATAATAAGTTAAAACTTTTCCAGCTTTTTAAATTTTGATCTAAGGCTCTTGGAAATATCCTTTAGAAGTGCAGAGCACAGCACTTTTTCTGAAGTCAGTGATTCAACATTAGTAGCTGACATGTTGATTAATATCCACTTGTAAAACTTCCAAATACAGTTTGGGGTGCAATGTGTAATTTGCCTGAAAGGGGCTCTGGGAAATTCTGAATCAACATACAAAACTGAAGGGATGGGACGGTGCCCTTTGCTCAATTCACCAGATTTTCTGGACACTTTCTCTCATTTCCTCACTGCATTTGAAAGCTTTTTAGCCCTGACGTATGTACTTTGCCTGGCTTCTGGAGCTGCTGACTAGTGTTTAATCAGTCTTGAATACCAGTAGAAGTTGTGTGGAAGAGAGGGCTGTGTGTGACAGTTGAATTCAATCCTTTGACAGAGGTACACGGGTGTATGATGGGCAGATGTACTGTGTTTGGTGCAGCTTTGAAGTTCAGTTTTCACGTCCCTATGCAATGGGGCATGGAAAAGGGCAAACAGGAAGGATGCAGGGAAAATCAGGGTTGTCACTACCTTGGTGAAGCAGCTGGGTCAGCTGAGGCTGAGGTGGAATTTAGTTGCATTCTCTTGCTGGCAATAGTTTCTTTTGAGCTTTTTGCCACTCTTGCTTGGCCCTCACCCCTTCCTTTCCTTTCTGTGTGATAACTGCCCAGAGGGTGGCATTATCCTTCCTAGTTTCTGACAGCTCTTTCCTGTTTGATCTTGTTTAACAGGCTTAGGCGGTGTCTTCAGCTGCTGTTGGCTCAATGTGGAATAGCAAGCAGCGTGCTGCTTCTGCAGTATAATCTTCTGTTTGCGCCCTTGGAGCAGACGGAAAACTGGACAGTCTGGACTATTATTATTTCCCATGCCATGATTCATAGTTCAGCCTATGCAGTCCTCTCACTGGGACCTGATGGACCCCAGCACGGGACTTGATTTCCAAACACCAGGGTCAGAAGGGGTGATAGATCACAGGCCTCCAGCTTTTAGCTAAACCTCCTCATACTCTTCTGCAAGAGAAGAGCTCTGGCTTTTGAAGCACAAATGATAACTCGGGAGCATCACAACTTTGGGATCAGATGGAATCATTTCTGCAGCAGCATGTACTAGTGATGGCTGCACAAAAAAAAATATGCCAGCATTGAAACTAGGAATATGTGAATTACCATGGAGATGGATACAAACTTGGTAAGGGCATTTTCAGCAGAACTATCTTCTTGGCAAAATTCATCAGAATGAAAACTTTTTGTGGAAACATATCAGCTTGACGGGAGGAAGATCTCAGAACAGATGCTAGCTTAGAGCCTAGGTTATTCAAACTGAGCTATGGGGGAACAAGATTCAGATCCCTGCCCTGAATATCATTTCCAGATCTTGTCCTCTTTCTCTCTGGCTTCCTTTGCTTTTAAGTAGAAAACTGTTGAAAGATTCTGAAATCTGGACATTTTGGGTGGATTTCATGTTTCCAAATCCATCTCATCTTCTGGGGAATATTGCTAGAAAAACCTCCTTTTTTCAGTTATGAGCCCTGCTGTTAAATTAAGGGTCTTATCCTCTCATGTAAATGCATAGTGGTCAGGCAGGGGAAAGAAAGATTCTGCTAAACCTCGTATATGGGAAATAAAATATAAACCCTTTTAGTTTGACCTGGATCATGCCTAATCATCCTTCTTTTTAAAAAGTATAATAGTGATCATTAGCATAGCAAATTCCATCCGATCCTGTGCAGTGTCTAGTTCCTCTGGCACCAGTGCAACGAGTGAGGTAGAAACCCAGGTGGATATGAGCTCTTTATATTTAAGCTATTTTCTCCCTGTTCCTCCTCTCGTTCTCACCCGAACACGTGTACTGTATGTGGCTGGATCAGACATCCCACAGTGGCAAGACTAAAGCCCAAATCACAGGCTTGTGCATTGACTCTCTCGTAAAAAGGGACATAACAGCCATCATTCCTGATTAAAGACGTATAACAGGACGTGCTGAGCAGCACGAACTTCTGGCAGAGTGAGAAGGTATTTCTTTACCAGCTCTTTTAGGGCTCTACATTGAATGTCAGCTAAGAGAAATTGATAATGTAATGAGGCCACCAACTATCTGGATTGCAAGAAGATAATTTTTCATAATGGATTTAAGAGGTTAGTAATACATGCTTATTCCAAATTCTTTGCATAAAAAATTGCAGTAATCATCCAGCCATTTTGCCCTTCAGTGAGCATTTTCTTAGGTTAAGGAAGCAAGCAATGTTTTGCCATGTAACATTAGCTTTACTCACACACCAGTAACGGTGAGCAAAATCTTTCCACTGTGCTGTGAGCACCTGAGAGGATCCAGTTCAGAGGGATCTCTGCTGACCAGAAAATTATAAAAAAAAAAATAATAAAAAAAGAAGCACTAGCTCTTCAACTCACTTAATCTCTGCTCTGGTCAGCTCCATCTGCAGACAAGGCGCTGCTTAGAAATCTTGTATCTCTCATGTTAACAGCACAAAATGTCTCACCTTCTGATGGGGTTAAATGCAACTAAAACAGCATTTACTCCCTCGTGGGTTAGTAGGTGGGTAACCACATTGCTTTTCTAGCCACGTGTTAATTCAGGTATCTGCTGGCACCAGTCTTTCCCAGCAGGTAAACAATTTAATTCAGCTTCTTTGATTTGCTTATTGCTACTGTTAAATGTTCTGGTCAGGCTTTTGTGGGGGTGGCTGAAAAATGAAATCCTGCCTATTTTGAGGTTTTACCAGTATTGCTTTCCTCCAAGGCAAAGCACATGAAGTTGTGTTAAGCACAAACATCAGAGTACCTGGATTCCTTCTGGAAATGAATATAAAAGATAGGAACAGAGGAAGCTGTAGGTTTGTCTTTGCTGCAGAGCTCAGATGAAAGAAAACAGATGAGGTGGAAGGGAGAGTTGTTTAGGGGGAAAAAAGTCTCAAAGACTGAGGAGAAAAAGGTAAACCCTGTGGTTTGGGATAATTGTCAAAAAGTTTCCAATTTTTTGAGTGATTAGTTGAAATGGACTGATTTTTCAGAGGCTTTCCAGATTCAACTCAGCTATTGAATTGTCAGAGGAAGACAAGGGAATCTGCTTTCATCCAGGAGGAAAACTTTGAAAAGTAGTAGAAAGCTCTTGCATTCACCCATCCCCAGACAGCAACAAACTGAGCAATACTGACAGGAAAGAACATGATGAGTAGCTGCTGTAGAAATCTGAGGGTAAAAACATTTACAGCTTTGTGGAGCTGAAGAAGCCTCTAACCATAAAGGGCTCTGAGCATCCTGATGTCAAGTCCTTTTACAGCTCCTGGGAGTGAAGGGCTGCAGAAAGTCATGGCCTCTTGCCGTGCTTCAGGAAGAAGCTGGCTGCGAAGGAGAAAAAAAAAAAAAAAAAAAAAAAAAAAAAGCCCAACCCTCTGTGGCAGCCGGTGACTTGCATTTAATCTGGGATCTAATAGTGAGAGAACAGTGGTAGATACCAGATACAGGCCCCTCTGGGATGACAAATGGCTTTTCTGTGTCCTTTCTGAAAGGTGATGTCTTCATGACAGAAGCAGGCAGACGTACTGCCAAGGGAGCAAGGGAAGTGAAGCTTAAGGCAAAGGCAAAAGCAGCTAAACACAGCCATTATAGTCTTTGGCCTCGACTGCTTATTGAGTATATGCAGGGTAGAGAGAAGAGATATTAACTGAAAATTGAATCTCCTAAGAAAATGTCTTCAATTTGTTCAGCTACATTACTGCATTGTTGGCTTGTTCTATAGAATGATAAAGAGAGGAGATGGTTTTGTTCCAAATTGAGTTGGATAAAACTTTTTCTTTTTTTTTTTAAGGAAGATAAAATTTAGCAGTTTTTAGGGCTTTGGACTGAATGCTGTTAATCTACCTGGACAGGGTTGGATGAATGAAATTAAGCCTCTTCCCTCCTGCACAAATGTCAATTAAATGTTTCATTTCAAGAAAGTTGAAATCTTCCCTTAGGAAGAAAATCTTTAGTTTCATGCTTTTTAAACTCAGATTTTGACTGTCACTTTTGAAATGGCATCTCTCAGTAAAATATGGATAAATACTAAAAAAAAATTGTAAAGATTTTGTCCCATCCCTCTTCACAACACAAACACACACAACCAGAAACACTTCATTTTGAAGTTAAACAAACATTTTTAGTTTAGACCCAAATAATGTGGGTTTGTTTTTTTTTTTTAACTGAATAATATGGAAAATATTGATTTCTTTTCATCCTTTTCCATATTTTGTTTTCTTTCTTTTGCCTTTTTTTTTTTTTTAAGATGAACTGCCATATAAAATAAATCATGGCTGTCAGCTCTCATTCCAAGTCTTAAGGTTAGTTGGGAGACATTTTATTGTCAAGTAAGTCTATGTTTGCTAAGATTGAAGTTCTTAGGAAACGGGCATTGGAGTTCTCATTGGACCCTGTTATTTCAGACAGACAGTACTGTTTGAAAGAAATAATCCCTGAAAGGCAAAATTCATGATATATAAGGAAAAAAAAAAGTTATAGTATAAACCAAGGCGGAGTCTCCAGATTTAATTTGAGGTTTGATTTTTATTCCTCTTTTTGTGGGAGTATAGTCCATCTCTTGGCCGCACTGGGTTTCTTAACAGCAAACCCCAAACCCTGGTTTCTTATGAGTTTGCTTTGGAGGTGGATTTTGTGCATGGATCCCTTTTTGTCTAAGAAAGGCTGGTGTTCATGCCGCAGCATGTAGTGTAACTGGGGCTCTTTCCCCTACGTAGCCATATGCTTTTACGATATTTGTAGAAATTCAATACTTTGAGACCTCTGCCAGATTTGGTGACAAGAACAGCTGGTTTCTTATCAAGGAGTGCACACAACTTTCTGAGGAAACCAGGCAGCTACTTCCAAATTGAGGAATATTGATTTTGGAAATTTGTGAATAAGTGAATGTTGAATGATGTGGGAGATGAAACCTTTGCAGTTAAAGGGAAAAGAGCTCTGAGGCTGCACCACCTGCAGGTAGGAACCTAAATCAGCGTATCACTTTTAATCATTCTTTGGAGAACCCTCTTTCTTCCTCTGCAAGAAGCCCAGAAGGCTAGATCTGCAGCTTTAACACTTATTGGTAGGTGAATTAAATTAAATAGTGTAAATCCACACCTGAAAATTTACCATTTGTCTAACTTTGTGCAGAAGGTGGAATTTAACTGGGCAGAATTGATGACAATTCTTCTTCTAGGAGCCTTTAAAAATGTTTGTCCTTTCTGTCACCAGTTTTCCTGTTTTCGCCTTGATGAGGCATATGTCTCAATAAATAGCCTGTTTGTGGGGTAGTTGTTGATTTAGACAGTTCTTGGCTTTTTGATTTTTCTTTATACTTACCTGTCCTATTTCGAAAAGCCACAGAATTTCTTGGGCTAAAGGCTATGCTTTACTTTCCTGGCATCCCCACCTAGGAGGAGACGAGTCTCTCTGGCAAGTGAGCATTGCAGAAGATACAAACTAAGCACTGTCCGGATTGCAGTGTATTTCTTTGACTGGTCTTTGCTTCAATAAACCTACAGCAGTGTCTCTGTATTTGTGTCCATATGCTCATATGTTTGAGTGTGCAGTGAGGAAAACGCCATCCAAAAGACCGTTCACGTTCCTTCCCCTGGAGAGGGATGGTGGCAGATGTTAGTTATTTGTCCTACTGGAAGGGATGAGCTAACTGTGGATACAGAATCTTCTCATTTCCATGGTAATGACTGTGTTCTAGAAAATTTGCTTTATATCATGTAGTTGGAGGGTACCATTTATTTTAG
Source organism: Charadrius vociferus (assembly GCF_000708025.1). Classification (NCBI taxonomy): domain Eukaryota; kingdom Metazoa; phylum Chordata; class Aves; order Charadriiformes; family Charadriidae; genus Charadrius; species Charadrius vociferus. Next base: position 256,812 of record NW_009647849.1, read on the forward strand.
ATTTCCTGGAAAAGGTTTTATTAAGTAGATTATTTTGACATTTGCTTTTGTTGCTGTCTAGATTACCATATCAAAGAACCACTCACCACACTGTGCAGAAGAAAACAGCAGTATCGTACGTGGTCATACAGAGTTTATATTAATTGTTTGCAATGGCTAGCGTTCTAAGTTAATTTCAGGGCCATTTTCTCTTTGGATAACATATTTTTGAAGAAGTGCTGAATAATTTACAAGATTAACATCTAATTAATGTGAGAAAACACCAGGAATCTAAACCCATGGCACTAGCTATTCTTTTGTGAGCGTATTAGTCTGACAACCACTTACAGAGTTTCCTCTGCAAACCTCTCTGCTGTTTAATGTTAAAAAAGATTCTAAACAACATTTCTCAACTTCAAGTGTATTTTTTCCATTAAAAAAATACTTTGGTTCACATCATGAAATGTGCAAGCTAAAATTTTGAAATTTTTTAAATTTTAGGGTATTTTGCACAGCTCAGATTATGAATGATATTGCTGGTTGCGTTATTGTCAGCTTGCAAATATCTTCAGCTATATGCTTAATGTTCATATCGAGCAGTTTTAGGGGCCAATTCTAGCTCTTACAGTATATGAAGTGACTCCTTTTTTTTCTCCATTCCCACCCCTGCCTGTTTGGGTAAATGCTGTCTGGGCCCAAGGTGTGAAAATGGCCTTTTGGCATCAGATTGAGATCAAAAGTCGCTTCTTTCTTCTGCCAGAGTTTTCTTAATGTGACCTTGGATGAATCATTTAACCTCAGTGGGTTAGCTCCCTATTTGCAGATAACACTGTATGATTTATCTTTTTTGCCTTGTTAGCTAAAAAGCGTAAAATAGTGACTTTTATAAATATTTTTAAAAAGCTAAACCCGATGGAAATGCAGACTTTGCCTTTCTTTGGTCACAATCATCTACATCAAAGCTCTTCTACTTTCACATGTGTATGTGAAATACTGCTGAAATGTAAAATGTCCTGAAAGATGTACCTGAAATATGGGTGTGTTGGGTCCATTGGATCAGGCTTTGTTGCAAGTTGTCTTGGTCACAGTGGAAGTGCTCTTCCCTTGCTCCCTTCTCATTGCAAGTCCAGAGATGCTAATTTTTTTTCCTTATTGCTGTCTCATAATCTAAGCATTAATACTTACACACTGGTTCAAAGGTACTGATCTGACATAAAAGTAATCAGGAAATAACCAAGAAATAAAGAATTGTTTGGAAACAGTTAAAATTAAAAAAACAAACAAAAACCCAAAAACCACAGAGCAGGAAATTTTGTTCTGTGGGGGTTTTTTTGTTTGTTTTGTTTTAAATCTGTTTATAGTGAAAATACATTTCCAAACACTGTAATTTTCTGCATTTTGGTGTATCTTAGCGGTCAAGTACCCTTCTGTAAAATGGAAACATGCAGCGTGAAGATGCTACCTTGGAGTGAATGGAAAGTAGTGCAGGATATTTAGCAGATGGTATGGTTTAAACATTTGGCTTGGGTGTACAACTTTGCATTCTCCATGCTCTGGTATCCTCTCGGAGCTTCTTAGGAAATGGTTTATTTTTTCTTCTGTGCTCATACAGTGCCTATCAACCTGACATCTTACTTCATTTGAAGTGTCCAGGTGGGGATGGAAGAGGATAATAAAGGAGTAACAAATCAAAATGACACAAGGCACTCTTATTGGTGTCATTCACAGAGTACTGGAGAGAATAAAAAAAATAATATTGGTGTTATATAAATAATTGATATTGTAAGCTTCAGACCAGTTGTCCTTTCATGAAGCAGCAGTTCCAGGAGCGACGTCTCTTCAGCAAGAGAAACAGGATCACTCTGTGTCTTTGAATGTAGAGTTTTGAAGTACCACTGCAGTCACTGATGGCACAAAGATACTTCATAGTAGGTGGTAAAGAATTACTCTAGTATTATTCAGTTTACAGAGACGGTAATGCCTCTGAGATGTTGCCTGAGAGGAACAAGAGCAAAAATCTCTGCAACACTGCTAGGATCTCTATGCACATCATCTATCTCAAATTGCATTGAAGAGGCACAATGATCAATGGGACAATACAAGATTGCCTTTCCACAGCTGTACTCCCAAGGATGCCTTGGTTAAGTAACTTCTGCTTTGAATAATACTTCCTTTAAGGGCCTGAAAATATATTCAACATTAATGATATATCCTTTAGAGCTGAAAAATGTAGTAGTAGTAGTGGTATTAGTTATGGATCTAACTGTGCTCTGCTAAATTTGAGAATCACCTATTGCCCCAGACTCCAGAGAGCTTTTGAAATTCTCAGTTTTAAACTGTGCTGCATCCATGACACAAAACAACCAAAGCCAGACAATGCAAATAAAACGTTCTGTAAAAAAGTGAGTGCTAAATTTTCTGAGATAAACAAGTAGCAGAAAACCAAGCTGTAGGAATACAAACAAATGGCAGCTTTAATATTGAAATTACACAAGTTTTGCCAATTTCAAGTGCAGCTGTGCTATTTAAGTTCAATTAGATTAAAAGAAAAGAATTTCCTTTAACACATAGTTCTGCAAACATTAGAATGCTGTAATAAATAAATAAATAAACAAGCCCAGCCAGGGAGCACAGATGCCACTTAATGTGGTAGTGTATTAAAGTTTACAGTTACTTCTTTTAGACTCTTCCCTGGGGTGCCATGTGTCAGCCTCCTGGAGAAGGAACTGCAAAGTCTGATTTACTGACGTATTAGACGACATCTGTGCTCACTGGCTTGGATTAGAGATGCTGATGAGTTTGATCTGCCTTACCAGCACTAAGCTGACACGAGGTTATAGAGCTTTAACTTGTTGGCTTTTTTGTCTCTTTGTGTTGGATGTTATGAGTCAGCGCTGGTTGGCATTTTTGTTTTGGGATTGCCATTTTCCTGGGCAGGTTATGCAGTGTGAAATGGGTTTGGCCATTTCCATAACCTGCAGAGGAAGAGCTCTGCGTTTCATACCCTCTGCTGAAGGAGAACTACACGGATAACTCATAGGTGCAAAAAGGTGGCAGTCTGTCGGGGCACCAGCTGCTTCATGGGAGGTTAGGTTGGGTATAAGGGTAAGAAAGCTAATTCTGAAGAGAATCCTGCTAATGTAAGTCCCTCTGGGTCATATTCTTTTCCAACTGAGGCTATATATTAAGCAGGAGCCACTGTGTCAGTCCAGCCCTGCTGCCAGCTAGTCGTCAAGAGGTGTAGCCATGGCATAGGAGCTGCCCGTGAGCTGCTAATGGGCACAAGCAGTTCAGAAGGCACAGACTGGTGTCCTCTAATGCAGGGAAAATGTTGTAGTAATTAATGCAAAAACAGGGGGGAGATGTGCTTGCTTTCGGTTAGTGCCATACTATTGCTTCTTATTCCATTCTTGTGCCTAACTAAACCCCACTTTATGTGTATGTTTATTTTAAGAATTCTATGATACGTGCACTAAGCTTCCTAAATATGTGGATGCATATTACTGGATCCCTGATGGCTTTGGACTCTGCTTGAACTTTCAGACAGGAACAGGAGTACTTGGCGAAAAATTTAAATTATTTCCGTTCTTCCATTTCAATTTATTTTAGCGTAAATAAGTGCAGAATTATTCAGGCTAGGAAAGAAGAGTGTTATTTTTGGTATTTTTAAAAATTAGCATCCAACTGACATTGCCACCTTCTCCTAAATCACTTAAAATCTTACCTAGAAACAGTAAATACAATTTCTAGCCATCATAAATAATGAAAGGCTATCCACTTTACTAGATCACTTTGTTTTTCTATATTTTTATGCTTAAATTTTTGATTTTTTTTTTTCTGGGTGCCTCAACATAATACACTGTATAATCTAGACATTAGGAACTAAAAGATAGTAGCCTTCATTTGGAGGATACCATACGCAGTGAGACTGAACAAAAGCAAAATGTAAATGAACGGGGGGGGTGTTGCATTTTTGTTTTATTTTGTTTTCTGATTGATCACCTTCATAATTAATGGCTCATTGTAAATCTTTGGCATGTGGATATAACAAGGAGCAGGAGGCTGTCATTACCATTGAACAAGGTGACAAATTACAGGAAGATCCACTGTTCTTCCATCACCAGAAGACTTTAATGGGGAAAACAGCATCATCTCAAGGCTTCAGTGTGTGATGTTTTTTGCTTTGCTTTAGATCTTCTAAGCGGAAACGTCCCAGCCTTTGTGATAGCTAGTCCTCTGTGAAAAGTTTTAAGAGTCAATTATAACAAAAAGCTGTGTTTGCTTTTGCCTAATTTTGCTTTTGGGAAATTTGACAGTAATCATAGCCCATTCGCAACTACTTCTGGAATCCATTTACTGGATCAGTGTCTTAAGTTAAACACGTTAGATTAAGGAAATACCTGAAGTTAACCTGCATCCAACTCAACACATAGAAATAGCCAACCTGAGAGACCCTCATCAGATAAGACAGACTAAATCCTGTCTGGTTTAATGATTCTTTCTCTGTGTCTGCTTTACAGTCCTGAAAACTGCTTATGTGCTAGTTTGATTACCCAGAATCTGGTGTTTCTGCTTTTGAAATATGTTATCAAAATTTGAGATTTATGGGTAAATGCTAACTGATAATTTTGTGAACTGGACACAGGAGAAACAAGCTGCCACAGGACCCGTATTTTTGGCTGGGAGTATTCCACTGACGTGGTAGCTATCAAAATACAATCCGGTGCCCATCTTGACATATACATAGCATTTGTGTGACATAGGCAAATGTCAGCTTGGGGTTCACAGCCAAAACACATTTAGCTCACAGGAGCAGAAAGCCTAGTAGTCTAACCCTTTGTTCTTCAACTAGAATTACACTTTAAAAACCAGGCTGAATGTAGAATGAATTGCAGGGAAAGACAAATACATATATTAGCGCTCAAGCTATCACTGGAAACAGTATAGCAGTGTGTAACCTGTAGTTTGCAGAGCCCCTCCAAAGGGCTGTGTGCACGTCAGGTAAAGGAAGCGGAGTATCAGCTCCTGTTGGTTTTGAGAGACAGGGCACAATATTGTAGGCTTAATGTTCAACCCTGATGAAAATGAAAACTGATTATGTGAAAAGAGAATTTTGCTGTAGCCAGAGTGTTGGTGGGGACGGGGGTGAAATATTTACTGACAGAAGACAAGCCAGAAAAAGCAGAATGTGCCTCACATTTATTTACATAAGGATATAAACCAAGGGACTTTCAGGTCATTCATGCGAGTCCTCTTTATTGCATTCTTCCAGGCTTGTGGGTTTTGTTTTCTCCTTTCAAAGATTAGGAAGCGTAAGGAAAAGCAGAATCCTCCAAATTTGAAATTTGGGGATACCACCACCTGTCCTTGGAACACAGTTCTGCCCTTGATGCACTGGAAGCTGAGTGTGTGAAAAAAGGGTTCTAATCTTAAAAATACTATGCTAGCATGGGCAGGTGTAGCTATTGCTATATTTTTTAAAAGAAAAGAAAATGACACCAGTGTCTCCTATTAAATAGGCTATTATTTTAGAAGAATGATAGTCCTTAATTTTTTTGACAAACAAATGATGCCAACAACAGTAAATGGGTATTTAACTCCATGACAGCATCAACAAATCAAGCATGATACATCTCAGTGCAGTTTTCTCCTGTATGTGACTGTGTGTGCTTTTCTGCCTACAAAAGATGAAAAGCAGAAGAGCAAAAGCAGCATGACGAGGAAGGGAAATGCAGTAATGCACCAGTCTGCTCTTCTCTGACTACTGTGTGCTTCCCATCTTCGTAACTACTTGTGCGGATGGATCTGGTTTGTCTCAGCTGATTCTAGAGGTCTAGATTCACCTGACAGTGGAAATCCTTACAAATTGAGCAAAAGCAGCAGCTCCTCTGTCTAGGAGCAGTAAGACACATATTAGCTGTATCAGGTACTTCTTGACACTTTTTTGAGGTTCCTAAATTGAAAAAAAAAAAATCGAATTCTCGAATGGTGAATCTAGAACTAATATAAATATTTCTTTAAACGGCTTAAATAGTATATTTTAGGGCTTTGTATTTTTTCAAACTTGTTCATACTTGGCATCATGGACAGAAACATTTGTTCCTCTTAGCAACAGAGCCTGCGACTAAAAGCCCTGCATCTCCCTTCACAGCCAAGGCCCGTCTCATTTCCTCTTTGCTTCTCAGGAAGCTCTTGTTCAAAACATCTAGAGCAGCTGGTATCTCTTACCACAGAGGACTTGCTTTCTTGACTGTAGATGACAGAGGCACAATCAGCTTTTTGTTTTCCTAATTTTTTTCTACAGAAAACAAAAGCGTAATTTAGAGAACTTTCCATTGCACTGGGAAATGTAGACTCTTGTAGTGTGCCATATGTCTTAAAACAACAAAAAAGCAGCTTTTTTTGTCTTTCTGTGATAATCTCCTGTGGTGCCAGAAGCTGTGATAGGAGGTCTGTTTGGTGGTTCTATTTCTACCTTTGATTCGGTCCTATAACTGACAATGCATGTGTTTGCGAGATGTCTCCACTGGCCTGAAAATGCAGAAGCTCTTTATCATAGCCCACAGTCAGCTTTATGAGTCCTGCAAGATCAAGAAACACAAAAGAGCATTTTGGAGAGCTGTATCCTTGTCCCTTAGCATGTAATTTACTTCTAAACAAAAAGATATGAAAATATTTGTAATATATCTTGCATCTGTTAGAGCATTTCTGTCCTAACATTTAGTTGCTGTTCTTGAAATTCAAAAGCTTGAAGTTTTAAGATTTCAATCTTAAATATGAAATATGAGTCAATCATATTGAAGTCATCAAGGTTACTAATAGGCTGTACTCAGTGTGAACAGTAACAGTAGACTGTCACCCAGTCAGGAAATTTGTCTTATAAGAACAATAGGCCCAAATTCTCCCTCACTCACGTCAATATAAATCAGGAGTGACTTCAATTAAGTAAGGAGAATTGCGTCTGTGAAAATCGCCACAAGAGAATGAGATCTGCTTTATCTACTTTTGGAACAATTAAATGTTTAAAATTGGCATTTTTGGCTATATATTATCTAATAGGATTTTAAATTGTCAGAATGAGTTAAAATCACTGTTTTTACTATGCATAGGATGTTTTTAATGATGCGCTTATTTTCTTAGTGCCGTATGTTCCTCCTTATAGAAAAACAAAACAAAATGTTAAGATCATCAAACCAGTTACTACAAAATGTGGCTGCTGCTTGTATTTGTTTGTATATAAACATATATTGTGCAAGCCAGATAAAAATAACGAACATTGATAATAAGCCTAATATGAAAGCGGTTGTTAATAGATCATGAAAATTAGTGTCTCTGTCCCTCTCTTGAAATGGAAAGATAGATATTGCAAAATCTCTAGGGAACAAAGATGTTTCACTGAAAAATTCAAACTGAGCTTTACCGGGTCCTCTGCTCTTGCTGATCAAGGTTTTGTTCCTTCCCCACCCAGTCGTCTTCTGCTTCGCCTCCATGAGGCAGCCACATGCTGCAGGAGGTGAAGGGAGGAATGCTTTTGTCCGAACCAACTTACCATTTCTCAGATGATGTCACTGACACCCTGGGCTGCATTTCTGGTACATGGTGGAAGGATGCAGTTCCCAGAGGATTTAAGTCAGTATTCCCTGTATTTTTCCAGATGAGGTAATTGAGTTGCTCAGATCATAGAAGAGGAGGTCTTTGTGAAAAAGCTGTTAGAAAGAAGAGGTAATTTGGGCTGCATTATACCATAGTTCTATTAGAAACATTAACCTACGCTACCTCAGCAGTGCGAATAAATTGCTGCTCAAGCTGTGGTCAATATGTTGGTACGAATTTTCCCTGTCCGTGTTTTAAATTTTCTGTATTTTGTCCTGGTGAACTAGAATACCCTGCAGGGGCTGGAGGTTTCAGCAGAGTGGCCGTTTGGGAACCTATGGGACCCCGGCACCCCAAACCCAGGGAGCATTGGTACTGCCATGGCCCCACCGCCCCTCCGTGGGGCACGCCTGGGGGGCACAGCCTCACAAGCAAGACCGGCAGTGTCAGGCACCTGGAAGATGTATTCCAGAGCAGTGTTCAGGTAGGCAGTAAGGAAAAAGTACTCGCTGACAGTCTCTGCTCTCTGTCAGGCAGATCCCAGTGATGTCAGCAAAAGTTATAAAGTGCCTTTTCAGGACACTACCAAATCAAGCATTGCTGCTTTTTGTAGTCCACAGATACTGAATCGATTTTACTTAGATCGAGTCAGCTTTTTTTTCAAGGTATGCTCAGGAAAAAGTAGGGTGCTAGCTTTGGCTGCGCTAGACCAAGTGGTACTTCAGATACTGGGACACGAGCAAGAAATAGAAATCTCCCTGGGAATGAGGAATATATTACCTCTCATAAGCTGTGATAAATTTTTGTCATAATTCATGTAAGATCCGATTCTGAACTCTGCCCATGTTTTTAGTGACCCTGATCTATTGCATACCATCGTGTGTCACGTCTGCAGGAGTGGATGTGCTGTCACAGGCATGGGGAACTGAGGAATTTGCTGTGGAGACACTAATTTTTGTCACATTTTAATTAACAATATGCCTCTTTCAGTAGCCCTATGTCCTGTCCCACATCTTTTGAAGCTATAGTAGGTGCCTCATAGGGATATAGTCCAGGATTGATACAGGATGTACTTTTGTTCCACCCTACGCCCCAGTTAATAATAACAGCCTGTCAGCACAAGGCATTTCAGAATTTCAGTTTTATTTCCTTTAGATTTTACAGGCTTGTGGCTTCATCTTTGAAGCCATTTTTTCCACTATGAACTAACCAAGTTTATATGATTAGCAGTATCTGTGATGGAAAGTAAAAAGAAGGACTGCATATGAAGGTATGAATATCCATTTCCTCAGTGATTCTAGTGCTGATCATTTAAAATTGTTGTGTACCACCTGGATGAGGATATAACAGATCTAAGGTGCTTAATGATAATTAAATATAAAAATCTGCATCTCCAGATGGTGTTCACAGTGAATCCATGAACAAAGATTGTTTTTATTCATGTCTAGTTGTAAAAAAGCCCCAAACAAAAAAAACCCAAAACAGCGCAGTCCAAAGGGCAGACTGGCTCTCTGCCCATCGCTTTGCCCACTTGTTCTGCTTTAGTTTCTCATACTTCACCAAAGATTGGCCCTTGTCTCAGTAATAATTGATTTGGCTGATATGGCTTCTGCTGATCCATGCCAGTCGTTATTTTAATACAGTGTTTTGAGCCAGGGAAGGGAAGCCCAACAATCCACATATATATGTATACACACACACAGAGATTTGGCATCTGTCTTTCAGCTCTTTGGGATCTTGAATTAGTCGTCTTTATACACAAATTGTGATCTATTTTGTTTTGTTAGTTTGACATAATTTTCCTTCTTCTGTTTGCTGTGTGGTGGATTCCTCTAACAACTACTTCATGCCAACTTAGGAAAATAAATTACTTCTTGGAAGGCAGGGTGTTCAGAGACCTGTAGGATGCTGCTGAATCAGAGACTGCAAACTGTACAGTACAGACTCATTTCAAAAGAGGTGCATGCAAGAAAAAAAGTGACATTTGCACTACTTTGTATTTTTCATTATTGCAGCACTGACAAAGTCAGGGAGGTGCTCAACAGAAAGCAGAAAACAACAAAAAGCGATTTCTATAGTCATGTCAAGTGAACCCAAAGGTGCTGGTTTGGTAGGAAAGGAATAATTTGGTTTTGTTTCCGACAGTTTAAAATCCAGAGCTTTACAGGTGCCATAATAAGTTCTTCTTATTTCATTTGGCTGGTTTCATACAATATTGTTTTTAAAATTAACATTGACATTTAAAGGCTATGGGAACAGTTATCAGTATGCAGAAAATTAAATAAAGCAATAGAAAGAGAGCACAGTAAATAAGTATAGCAAGATGTAACACAGTAACTGTGATGTCCCAGTAAATAAGACTCAGAGCAGTATTTTCTGCTGTGGGCTGGTTCCTCAGCACTCTGACCTTGACACTGGATCCAGCAGGTATAGGTTAGCCTGTATGTTATCCATCATTCTCATGTGCACTTAGGAAAACTTGTCTCAGAAAAGAGACACCTTTAAATTAGGGTTTTTTTTTATTGTTATTCTCCTGAGGCTTAAGTTACCCAGTGTTATATTGACAGTTATAACAGGTATACAGACCCTGGTATACAGGACCTGGCTCATGAGGGTACAGCAAATAAAACTGAGTGACTGGGCAATAAAATGGCAGATTAAATTCAGTGTGAGCAAATGTGAAAATGGGAGGCATTTTCACATGGGAAAGAAACATTACCTTTGATTTATCTCTGTGTGCGTGTTAACTAAAAGCCTCCTGCTTCTCAGTCTCCTTCCCCGGTCTGTACAGAGCTAAGCTCTCTCTGCTGGCACTCAAGCTATATCGGATCTTGCAGATTGCTGTCCTACCCACTGCAAGTGTCTGCTTCCTCATTGTTTGAAAAGGGTTTGATCTAGCGTTGCTGTAAGTCACTGGCTGTCCTTCTCTTGTCTTCAGGATGTATCTGATGAGGCCTGTACTGTCTGATCCAAAACTGACTGACCCTGGTGGGAATATTTGCTATCAATGAAAAGGGTAGTCAGAAAAAAAATGGATGTACAGGCTCTTAGGCTGATTTTGAAGAATAACTCCAATGCATAGCAGAAAAAATATCTTATTGGATAGCTGAGGAGACACAAGCACTATTTTTGTCTGCTTGTCTTCTATCTACAGGTTTTGTGCAGTAGTGGAACTGCAACTCAATGATTCATAAAGCTGAACTTCAAAAAGGAAATTACACTAGTTCTTAATGGTATAATACAAGAACTTTCAAATCTTACTGCATATCACATATGGATAAAAATCTTGGATGCAGGGGAAAAAGCCATTGGCATTACATGGGCTTAAATTTGTACTCCATTAAGTCTTCATGAAACCTACTACAGCGCTAACTTTGTTTTCTCCTTCAGGCACCTTAGCGGCAGCTTTTGGTTTCACCATCAGATTAGGGGGTAATATACCTAACGATATCAATCTTGGCTCTTAAATGAAATATAGAGGGATATGTAGAGAGATCTTTAGCATCTGCTGTGTGAAGGGAAGGAGAACTGAACAAAGAAAACCATAGACAACCTGTTTCCAGGAGAATGTGTTTTCAGACTTTCAAAGAACAAAAACTTGAGTCTTAGAATTTCCTAAATGTTCCTGTTCAGTGATGGATTTTTTTGCTTAATTTTTGCACTCAGTACATCAAAATGACAGGTGTAAAATGTAAGTTCTGAATTAGTGTTGAATAAATGAGCATTTCGCATCTTTCCATGAGTCCTCAACTGAGGATGAAGGTTCAGCCTGTCTGCAGCATCTTGCAGAGACCCAGCACAGCTTGGCCAGCTCTGAGGTGGAGTCCAGGAGGATGCAGTGATGTGCCAGTGCTGCACTTGAACAAGCTCACAAAGCTGCCTTAAAGTACAGTGTCTTTAGATGAAGCCTGGCAGGTGTTCAGATAACTTGAGTGCAGGTAGGACAAACACAGAGCTGTGGAAAAGAAATAGCACGGACATGTTTTAAAGTTTGATTCGTGTTTAAGTCCAGGTGGATTTTACTTCACTTGCTTAAAAATGTTTTATCTGGGGAATAGAGATTGGATGCAGCTATTGTACAAGGCCTTTTTTTATGGTAACACATCAAGGCAGATTAGGAATAAGGATAAGATAAGATAATTCTCAGATAAGGAACTCTGTATCTAAGGATTGTACTGTTTGGTCGATCTGCTTGTGGTGTGAACCATACCCTGAAATCCGTACTTGCTTTGTGCTTCATATCGGGTCCCAATCTATTATAAAGCAGTACATTCCCACTGCTTCTTTTCAAGCTCTTGCTGTCACTTACAAGAATAGTTCAGAGCTGCTCTGAGCAAGGGATGCTTTTCTGGAGTCTCTCTCTTTCTGTGGGAAGTTTCAGCAGAAACTGAAGGCAGAACGTCCTTGAGTAGTTGCCCAGGATAAAGGGAGAGGTGTTGCTCTGCCAAACGTGTACAGTAATTCATGCAAAAAAACCATCGCGTGGATATTTTTGAAAATGTATGAAAAATATATGTGCAATATGTCACCTTTCCAGGCATGGTGCCAGTGTACTGAGTTCTTCTGGGCTTTTGTCTTCTGCAGAACATCATAAATTAGAACAGCAAAGGCAAAACAAGAAAAGAGGAAAGAGGGAGGGAAAAGAACAGGGAGAAGGCAATTTTTTCTTGTCATCTTAGTCTTATACATGACCCTATTCATAAAACTAAGGGTCTGACTTCTCTTTTCTCAAGGCTGCACTGTGTTTTTCCTTGGTGTGGAGTAGATGATCAGGCACTTTGCTAAGGAATCATCTGTGTGCAGCTGAATTGTGTTTTCCTTCGTGTTGATTGTAATCTAGTTGCAGTCATGATACATGTTAATCTCAACCTGACTACTGTGCCAGGTCTTGGAATGCTCTGCGTGTGGAAGAATTCATCTGGAGATGATTCTTGTGTAGTTGGTTTTCTCAGTCCAGGGTTTTTTTGTTCTTCTGCAAGAGCATGCAACAGTTGGAGTAGGATGTGGAAACTTGCTCAGAAATTTTTGGAGTGAAGTTAATACCTGCCGGACCTTTTGCAGTAGAGAAGACTCTAAAATTTTTATAAACTATGTCTAATGTCTTTGACTTTCATAGAAGGTGTTTGATATTTAACTGGAAGCCCCTGGGTTTACAGAAAAGCCACATTTCCTTCTCCTGTGTATTTCCAGTTAACTGGGTTATAAGCTATTACAAGTTGCTGTTTCTCTTCCACATTCTTGTATTCCCCAAGAAAATTACAGTATCTAGCCTAATTAATATATGAATATGAAATACTCTGAAGAGCTAAAACTTAATTTAACCAAAGTAGCACCGGTAACATTCCATGTTACATAAAGCACAGTGCAGAAATGGAGTAGCAATCCCAGTCTGAGGGGGAGCTGCTGAGCTCTGGTCCCACCCATATGCTTCCTGTCGAGTGCATGTGCCCCCACCAGTCTGACACATGCAAGGTCCTCCAGTGGCAGTGGGGACAGTTGAACTGAAGGAAATAGGTGAGGAAATATAATTGTAATAGTATGATCTGATTGATTGTTAATTTCTCCCTTAAAAAAATCATGGTATGGTAAATTGAGAGCCAATGGATTTGTCATCATGCCATCAAAAGTTAGAAATCGATAGATTTATGGTTGCCCGCTGAACCTTAATTCTTCCGCCAGCATTTCTGATCCCATCTCCAACTCCACAATGGTATCCCGTGTTTGTGGTGCGACTTGCAGTAGAGAAGTTGAACACAGAAACAGACAGAGGGAAGATTTCTTGGGCCTCTCTAATTCTGGCATGTGCTAACTTTCAATTGGGTGACTTTGCTGCGTCCTTTAATGTAGCTATTTTTGTGTGTGTGTGTATAAATTAAAAATAGCTCTATAGAAATAACTTTAAAACCCTGGAGTATTTAACAGCAAGCAATTCCTTTCTATAAAAAATTTATAATAACTTATAAAATGTAATCAACAGAGAATTGTGCCCCCGCTTTTGAATTCTTTAGGTGGTTTTAAAAATAATACTTTAAGGATGTTGGAAATGGCAGCATGAAGTGTTTCTTTCCTGTTGAATAGTTACTAAAATAAATTATTCCAACTGTATTAAAAATATGAAAAGCCTACCACTGTTACTTATACTTGAGCTGTGTGAAAGCACCTTCATTTGATGGCATAATTGCTTTAACATATATAAACATAAGTTCTTTTACTGCGGTTTAAAGTTCTTAAAAATGTGGTCTTAATGATATACTGTTATACTATGACCACAGTCAGAGGTGTTCATCTCAAGACAGTTTATGAAATATGGGAAATATTAGGGTTTTATCTCACCTTTATTTGTTGTTACTTTTTTTTTTTCAGCAAGCAGTAAACACTAGAGTAGAGGCCCAATATAAAGAAGGTGTGGAGAGATATTTTTTTAAAAATAGCATTTAAAAACCTATAAATTATAAAAGGGTGATAGATTGTGGAATACAGTTTAAAATGCTGTTTAGATAGTAGACAAAATACCAAATCTGTTGCAACCAGATAAAACTTGATTTAAAGAACTTTACATAATCACCGGAGACTGTAAAGATGTCAACTGTTTTTAGTAATTTTAGGTAAACTAGGATATGTTTCTCCAACCAATATTTTTCTAGGAAAATTGTGGATGGGGATTTTTTTGAGATATCAAAAGGTAAAAGATACTGTCCAGTTTTAATTTCTTCATAATGAAGCCTAAAAGTAGTAACCAGAATGAAAATAATTGTTAAAAATATTTGGGCCCCAAAGCAATGTTTCAATCTAAGGCTAAATAAATAAACAAATAAAGAGACTTTAGCAAAAAGATTATTTACTAGGCTCACATGTCACAAGAGTATCATCTTTGTCAAACAGAGCAGTTGGGTAGAACAAATCCTGGCATTACACTCCCAAGTAATGATTCTTAGTAACTATGTATGTAAAGTAACTATGATTCTATGATTCTAAGTCTTTGTGGAGAGCCACAGGGTAAATCTGTAGCAATATAACAGATTCCTACAGCTGTGATGTCTGATTATATGATGTGCTGCAAAAATTATATTAGCACTACACTTAAGATAACAGAATACAGCTGTAACATAAAGTTGAACATAGATAACCAATACAAATACTCTGCCATAATAAAATGTTTTATTTCCCTTTATGTGATAACTTTCTTGCTTTCATATGATGCATATTTGTAAATAATGAATTTTAATGAATGAATGATAATTACTGTAGATCAAAACAAGCCTCTGAAAGTTTAGAACTAGATTTTAAGTAGCACTTGTTGGCATTAATATGAATCCTATTTTAGATAATATTCCTTGTGCAGCTAAACTTTGCAGTATTACTGGCATTCTTGCCCTGCCATTTATTGCCTTCTTAAGTCTTGGAGCTCTAGGGATGATTTACATGCTGTATGTATCTGAGATGGGTTAGAAAAATGTGTTCAGCAGTATTGACTTGTGCAGGGTTCTGAGGGAATGCCTTATTTGGGGGCATAAAGGAATGGTTGAACACCAAGATTTGACAAGCTGGTATTTGCTCCTCTTACGCTTTTCCCTGGGAAGAGAAACCGTGCTTCAAGCCACAGTCTTTCCAAAGCACTCTCCTCAAAGCTTGTTTGCTATCCATTAAAAAAAAAAAATAAAAAAATCACAAAGCCCCACCAAAGGTTAAAGAATAGACGTGTTTGTCTAGAATCACTGGCACCTCATCTTTGCAGAGCACAATTTCCCCTTAAAAACAGAGTCTCATTCCTTTTACAGGCTATTTCAACCTGAACATATGGTGAACGGTGTACTACTAACCGTTTGCTGGCTGCGGCACTTTTACAGTGTATCCGTGTGAACATGCTGCAGCCTAGTCCTTCTCCCAGGAGCATGATCGAGTCTGCCATAACTCTTCTAAGGAAATTCTTACAAATTCTGTATTTTCATTAGACTGTTACACTGTAATATATGTATCTGATTGCACTGGTCCTGCCAAAAAAACCACCCCAAATATATGATAGGATGGGCTTTTCCTGTGCTTTTTCAGTTTCTGCTGTTTGGCTGTGAGTAGCAAAGGCTGCTTCCATCTCACATTCCAGCAGACTGGTGTCCTGTCACCAATATCAGCAAGATCGGGCTTATGCCACAGCTGTCCTTGGTCCTTGTTATCAGGCCAAAAATAACATCAGCACAATCTAGTGGTGCCAAGATTGTAGCAAGCTATAATGACATACGTTTTGT
>NW_009647849.1:272672-297844 GCF_000708025.1 Charadrius vociferus
TGTTTGGATGGTACTGGTGGTGGTTGCACAGTAGAGAAGTATTGCTCTGCATCCTTCAGAACTCCCTGGGTATATAACTAGCTTGTCACTGTTGGGATGTTGGTTTGCATTTAGAAATCTCCTTATGAAATGCAAAACTGGCATAAGTGTTTGTAAATACAATCTAGGCCAGTTCCCAATAGGCATCATCGCAAAACCAAATCACACTGGCAGAGCTGGTATAGATAGATATATATAGCCTTTGTTCAGAATAAGGTTTCTATGTATGATGGTAGAGACTGAAAAACCTGTCTGTTACTTAAAAATAATATATAAATATAAAAAAATCATTGCAAGTCTTTGACATAAAAAGGCCTAAACCGTAGGCCTCGAACCAAAGTTGACTTCTGAATGAACCTCCCAACCCGCGTCATATCAGCATGAAATATGGCCCTGGGAAAAGCCCCTGGAAGCTGCAAAAGATAGGAACAGATACCTTTAAACTTAAGCTGGGAGACAGGAACTCCTCGGATGTGTTCGGGTTCCTGGCCAGATCCTGGATGTGCCCGAGTGAGGCAAGCCAATCCGCCAGATCTTTCTGTGCATTTTGACATATAGATTTGTTTGTTAAACTGTATATAAGCAGGACACTCTCACAGCAAAGACGGAGACCTCACCTACAAGTGGATGCACTGCGTAGGATTTCCCAATTGCCAGGAGCGGTTCTCCGATCCTTCGCTGTGACAGGGCTCCCCAGGTGAAGCACAGATCTGGATGATGGTAAAGTATCAGGGCAATTGGTGATGTGTCTTTCTTAATCATTATAGTTAACTCTATGTAGTAATGATTAGGTGCATTATCTTGCTTATTCTTTGTGCTGTTAATAACAGGGGTTATTAAAGTAAAAACTTTATTTACTAAAGTAAAATAAGCTTATCTTTTTTTTTAACTTGGTGTCTGTGCCCTTTCTGCTGATCCTGTCAATTGGCAAAACAGTCTTCTGCTGCCCTGAAAAGAAAAAAGTAGAGAGAATGCATTCAACAGCCTGCATTGATTTAACAGTCAATGGAGACTGACTATTAAATTGTTGTGTTTCTCAAAGAGTATTACATATATGGGCTGCTCTTCCAATGTAGTCCCAAGTTCATTCGGTGCAACTGTTCAGTGTGGATGAGCGCGGTTTCTATTCTGACTTGACATAAATCTCCTTGAGCACTAGTTTCTACTCTGTAGTGCTTGGAAAACCAG
Organism: Charadrius vociferus; assembly: GCF_000708025.1. NCBI lineage: Eukaryota > Metazoa > Chordata > Aves > Charadriiformes > Charadriidae > Charadrius > Charadrius vociferus. The sequence continues at coordinate 273,900 of NW_009647849.1, forward strand.
GAAAATACTCACTGGACTTTCGACTTCCTAAGCATGTTTACTGCGTGCCTCCTTACTGCACAAAGCAGAGACTTTTGTTATTGCTCTTCAAACCCCTGTTATTTATACCACCTAACACCTCTCCAACAGCTCTTGTAATTTGCTTATTTGCATGACATCCTACATGACAAAAGCTAAGAGAAAAAGGAAAAAAAGCATAAGAATTTTACATCAGAGGATATTTAAAGAATAATATGTCACAGAGCTAGTATATCTTGGATACCAACCCTCTCGTGGATTATTTTAGTGTCTGTGTCTGGCCCTCTACTAGCTGTGCTGCATTTTTATGATTTATCATAATCATAAAAATGTGTCTATTACCTCTATCCAGAATTTGGAGGATATATTTAGGGATGATGCATAAAAAACAGTAGCAAGTGAGTTCACGTTAGTAATAATGTAAAAGCCATATTTACTGTGTTGTGACAAGTATTTCTCATGCAACAGGGCCTCCTGGGAGCTGTGGCTTGCCATTTACGCAGACCCAAAGCTAAGCCAGACACCTCTGAGCTTCCCCAGGAGAGAGCAATCTCTGGGTTGGGTAAGACAGCAAGCTATTTGCAGGCTGAATGTAGCAAAAAGTCCTAGTCATTTCTGATAGGAACACTCAATGACCTGGTATCTAAATAAGCTTTAAGTTTGTATTTTTTTTTCACTTTCCTGCATTCTGTAGTTCTTGCTAGTTTCAGAATCTATTATAAAGTAATTGAGAAGAAGAGAGAATTATTTTCTTTCTGGCCAAGTATTAAAAATACCAGCATGATCACTTGTATTTCACAATTGACGATCTTCCCAAGGAGTTTTAAAAACTAAGTTTAAAAAAAAACAACCTTGCCAATTGCTTCTCTTCAAGTGGTGATGAGCTGAAATGGACTCTTCATATGCTGAGTCTTAGGAGGCATACTAGAAAGAGGGGAAAGAAGCAGGTCAACTAGATTAGAAATAATCTTCTTGGGTTTCATTTGTTACCTCTGTGTAACTCTTGCAGGAACTGTATTAATGAAAACCAGGAACTTTCTGACCTAGCAGAGATGTGTAATAGAGAAATAAATAATGAGGAGACCCTCTGGGACCCTATTCTCAGCTGTGGTAATTTGGTAGAACTCTGTCAAAGTTGTGCTAAATTATAACGCCTGAGGAACTGCTCTTTATACTTTGCCTACTTGGTGCAGTTAAGTTTTGTCTTTAAGTAACAAGGAAGCAACTTATTAGTCAAATGAAGAGTATTTTTGATATGTGTTTTTTTTTTCCCCTCTGTAAACATTGGACTAAAAAAAAATATGTCCAAAGTCACAAAATAGAACATACAAGAAATGAGTAAACTCACAGAGAAGAAAAATGTCTCGTTAGCAGTTGTTGTCCTTTCCAATTACTGTACAGAAGGAAACATTACAGATGTGATGCAGATGGGGGGCCATAAAATGCCCAAACCAGGATGCTGACCTGAGATCCGTCAGACTTAGTGCTGGATAAATACTCCTACAATGCTTGTTTTGTGGGAAATGGCCCTTCTAGGCATAATGTTTTAATTTCTGCCAAATTATTGATACAGGTTGAAATGAAGTTGAGGATGATGCACCAGGATCACTACATCCACAGTTCTATTTCTAAACTGCCAGATTTTTAATAGGAGCATATCTGAAACACAAGTTAAGGAGTTACTACCTGCAAATTCATGGCTTGCTTCCAAGGCAGATTACTTTTCCCAACATTTGTATCTTTCTTCTCATATAATGTAACAAGAAAGCATTAATCATGCAAATATCAATATTTAGTGATTATGTGGTTAATACCTGCAAAGCACTTTAGAGATAAAAAGTGCTTTATAAATCTAAATGTAGCATATTTACTCCTTGCCTTATCTTAGATGGATACAGAAGGGCTGAGAACCAGTTCATGTTATCTGGAAAGGCAGGTACCTAATACTTCTGATATGAGGTGGAAAATATCCACTCCAAACTCTCTGAACTCTATGACAGTTTTTCATTCACATCAATCTGTTTTTGAAGATCGCAATATAGAAACATTTGTGTGGTAATGAGTATACAGCTCAAACCTCAAAATATACTAATTAGGTTAAAACCAGGATTGGGAACATTTGGCCAGCTAATTAAAATGTTATAATTGTTGCTGCAGATACCATTGTTACCTCATACAATTGTATCAATGAAGATTTACTGTCTAATGAGGGACTGAGGAAAGAGGATGGTTGTAGAAAAGAAAGAAGTCAACCACAAGTTTTTCCTGCATATTAGAATTGCTAAAATAAATAATTGTGGCCCTTTTTAAGTGACGGGCGAGTCACAGTCACGTTTCCTTAACTACCTCCTTTTTATTGAAGAGTTTCTTTTGGACAAGTCAACAAGAGGTACACGGCAATTTATGAAACCGTTGTTGAGTGATTAAGAGGCTTGTGTACATGACTAGCCCGCTGAGTCTGGCCAAAAGCAATCACTGGGTGAGATAAACTCCTCAAAAGGAGAAGAGAGGACTGAGAGGGGATCTCATCAATGCTTATAAATATCTAAAGGGCGGGTGTCAAGCGGACGGGGCCAGCCTCTTTTCAGTGGTGCCCAGTGACAGGACAAGGGGCAATGGGCACAAACTGGAACACAGGAAATTCTGTCTCAACGTGAGGGAAAAATTCTTTACTTTGAGGGTGCCAGAGCACTGGCACAGGCTGCCCAGAGAGGTGGTGGAGTCTCCTTCTCTGGAGATAGTCAGACTCTGCCTGGATGCGTTCCTGTCCAACCTGCTGTAGGTGAACCTGCTTTGGCAGGGGAGTTAGACTAGATGATCTCCAAAGGTCCCTTCCAACCTCTTCCTCTGTGATTTTGTGAAAAGGAAAATGTTTATTTCTGCTGAGTTTCACTTGCTCCTTTTACTTTCTGTATCTGTGTATTATGGGAACTGTTCAGGTTTAACTATGAGATGAAACATAGCAAAAGTCATTTCCTTAGGTGTCATTTTTGTCAACGTAATTCTCAGTTGTCTACTGGCACGTAGCACTTTTCTCAGCCATTAGAAAGTTTGGGGACAAAATATCCAATTTGTATATTCTGGGAGAAGGTTTATTTGCTAGGTTCCTAGATTTTGCCATCTAGAAGAGGTCATGTTCTCCCTAAAACTCTCTGTTTAAAAACCAAAACCCTACTTGCAAACAAGTATCAAAATCTACTACACAAAATACTTAAACATATGCTTACCTTGGAGTTTATGCATAAATCTCCCCAATTCTTCTGAAACTGTCACTGAAAAGGTATGGATGTGTTTTAAAACAGGCCTGTCAAAGTAACAAAGTCTGTGTGAAATTGCACGTGCAGTGGACCTCCTCCACATGGTGAGGTTGCTTCATGAGAGTACAGTGGCCATTTGTGTAGGGTTTTCCCACACGGAGTTGTCTGGATTGGTGAATGTCTAGAAGCCTGACAAAGCACAGTCCAAAGTGCCAGTAGGGAAGATTACAGCTGAAAACAGGAGCTTGCAGCCCAAAGTCAAAACTGGTAGGGTGGGAATATCTGAACAGTGCAGAACACAGATGGAAAAAAAATTGTAACGTAGATCAGTAAGAGAAGACCAGTGTTGTCTTGGGAGGCTGGAGGGCAGGTTGCATCTCGTGGCGTTGCTGGCAGTGAGCCTGAACTGTGGCTACACAGCAAAGAGAGCTGCTGTCTTCGGTGGAGACTGGTGTAAACAACTGCCACCTTTAGAGCATGACTGTGCACATTAGCTACCAGAAGTGTGACAGCATGCAATTGTGCTCTGGCAAGGGGATAAAGGAGGGCATTCAGTCAAGTCTGCCAGGAGTAAAAGTACATATTGATTTTATTTTTTTTTTTGTTTCCTATGCGTTATTGGAAAAAAAATCGTCATTTGATAAAACCATGTTGAGGTTCATTTCAACTTGACAAATAGGGGAGCGGGGGTAAAGCAGGAAGGTAAGTTATTTTTAGTTTGTTTAAACTGGATTAAAAATAGGGTCTGAAATTTGCTGGGCAACATAATTTCCTTATGATTTGCAGATACATATAACAGCTACATTCCCTCTAAGGTCTTTGTCTGGAGACCAACTAGGATAGTGGAGAAAACCTTGTGAGGCACCTCAATGCCGGCAGTTCTGCTGAAGGTAATGGAAAAGAATAACACCCCAGGTCACAGCGGTCTCTTTATGATGAACTCCCATAGTATTTTGAATGCAAGATGCTGATTAATGTCTGCTTGGACCAAGGGCTGATGTCAATTGGTTATAATTAGCTTCAGGTTTGTCTCTATGCTCAGAACTCAGTGCTCCGGGTGTAGGAGGCAAAACAATTACCAAGAATGCAGGAGGCTGCTATTTAAATTGATTTACATAATTTTGCTACGTTTTTCTTAAAATATTTCTGTGTGATTGAAGAACTCTTTCCTGGGTTGTCCTTTACTAGAGCTATCTTGGCAATTTTACCAGAAAGTTAGCTTTCAAAGAAAAAGAAAAGTACCTCCTGGGTGTCACTGGGCTGGTGGAGGTCAGAGCTATTCCCTGGAGGCAAGTGAGCAGAGGTGGCGTGGCCCTTCCCTGGGCAGGGCACCAACTGGAGTGGGAGCAATGCCAGTCCATGACCCTCTGCACCAGTGTCTCCCCCATCCAACCTGAGTATTCATTGTGCCATAAAATCATTTCCTCCTTCACTAGGACAACATTGAAAAATGTCTTTGATTTTTGAAAAGTTGGGACACTATGGGAAAGAAGGTCAGTCGTTTAGTTACATTGAAAAAGAGAAGAAAGGAACGCAGCATTGCTAACGAGGTGTGTGGCACAATGAACCAATTAGCAATTAAAAAATCCTATAACTTTCCCTCGGATTTCTACTCAAACTTATGAATAATTTGTCACATCTTTTGAATGGTAAGCTGCATTAGCATGATTAAAACAATGTATCCCCCTGCCTTGTCTGATGCCTGTTAGAGTAAAACAGCAATGTCCTATGCAATGCCTCTTTTTGAGACTTTAGACTAGATGACTGGTTTTATTCAGAGATACTATTTTAAAAAAGGTCTTTGCCATGTTTTTTAGTAGACAGTACTTCTGAACCAGCACTCAGAAAAAAGTGCATTTGATAAGGGACACTGTTTTTTTTTTATAAACTGACACTGGCCAAAAAGTAAAATTAGGAGAGTTTGGGTGAGGAAGAAGAAGAGAAAAAAAAAAAAATCTACCTTTTGTTCATTGGAGGCTGTGCAGTTATGGGACAAAGGAGGACACATTTGGGATTCAATTCAGGCTCAGGGTTAGAAACGCTCCTTTCTAATCAGAAGCATACAGGTGAGAGACATGCTTTGTGTCTTTTATGCCTACCATCAGAACAGATTCAGGTGCATGCATAATGCACGAGGCAAGTACCAAAACTGATGCAGAATAATCCATAAAATATGAAGCTGATGTTATGAATAATTAAAGCACAAACACACTCAGAAACACCTGCATGCAGCTAATAGGATGGGTTGGACTTGGCCTGTAAGAGTGATAGAAACGTAGGACTGAAACTGTCCTTCCTGCCACTTGGGTGTACCCTGGGCTGTGTACGGAGCATGCTGCAAGGCACAGCTACTGGCACAGCCCTCTGGATTTCCAGACCCCTGTTTGGGAAGGTAGTAAACACTGTCTTTCCTCTGCTACAGCTGCAGAGAGGCCATGGTATCTGTTTTCTTCAGAGAGAAATTACCAGCATGTTTCCTTGTTATAATATTGAAAAGGCTGAACTTTCAGCCTCCTGGTAAGTAAATGCCAGTTTTGTTTAGAGACAGTGAAGAAAGATGAAATATTTAGCTTTTATCAATAATGTACCTTCTAAGTAACAGTGCCTACATCGACACATAATCTGTGACAAACTTGCACAGATCCTCTGATGAATTCGAGTGAAGCTCAAGGTTTTTTAACTTGTAGGAGATGAATAACTTCTGAAGTTCCCTGCAGAGAAGAAAGAGAGAAGGGTGAGAACTGAGCTAACAGTATCAGCAGAAGAGAAGGTCATATAAATTATTACTGCTTGTGTGGCTTGTACGCTAACCCACTTGCATGGTGTTGGTATTCTTACCTAATACTTTTGTGATCTCAGTAGAGATCTGGGGTCTGTTGTGCCAGACATTGATCACAGACCAAAGGACAACATCCTTGTCCTAAAGAGTTTGTTTTAAATAGAAGGGACAAATGGTGGGATCTTTTCTGAAGTTAAATGGCCATCTTTTTTAAGTTGAGTAAAAATAGGGAAAATTTAAAGATTCATAGCAGAAATTGATTGCACTTCTACCTGGAACAGGGAGGAAAAGGTTCTATCGTTTTAGAGATCTTCCAAAACATGTTTTAATTTATATCTCTGTTAGAGTGAATGTAATAGAAAATAGTCTCTGGGCTGTGGTTTATTTTTTGTGACTGTGCACATATCAAACTACAGTATACTGTTTTTTTATATTGCTGCTTTTATGAAGGAGTTCTAGCTGTGTGCACAGCAATCTTAGATCTTTGTTATTTAAAATATCTTCTTCGGTTTGATGTGTTGGATCCTAAGAAAAGTCTGCCTGTACTGTTATTTCATGGAGAAAGACTCTGTATTACCAAAAACCACATAGCTTTAAAGCTTACGAAATCACAACGCTCTTGCTGGATCACACAGAGAGTGTGGGCTGAGTGCTCAAGGGATTAGGTGGATGAGGTATAGATGAAACAAGAGAAGCTGGACTCATGGGTCTTTGCGTCTGAATCAGCTAAAGAGACAAAACTCCTAAAGTCCAGCAAAACCAATCCTTACAGTGACAGTTTGGATGGCGAACCAGTTTACAAGAGGGACAGTTTTCCTATGGTTTCAAAACTATGAATTGATTTCCATTTTTGCCATAGACTCACTGTCTAATACTATTGCATCTGCTTACGATCTCTGTTTTCAATTGATAGACCAGAAGCGCATTCCTATTTAAATTAGGCTATAAGCATTAGACAAAAAGAAGTCATTTTTCAGTTAATTCTAGAACTAGGACAACAGCCCCTTTGGAAAACACTGCCTTTATGAAAGTACTACTCAAATGAGCCTGACAAAGCACAAAATGATTATGTGTGATTCTCCAAATTATTTTAGCAGCTTATTTTGCAGAACCAGAAGTTCTCCAAATACTTTCTGTGGCCCAAGGGTCAGGCATCAATAAATCCGCATTTGTGCTTGTCTCTTGAGGTTAGACTAAATGCTGAAATATTTTACCATGATTTATTGTTAGGAAATAGCCAATGACTCTTTCTTCCCTTGCACCTAGAAGCCATTAGATTCTGGGATGCAGTGTGTTCTCCACAGACCTCAGTCTTTAAGGCAGACATTCAGAGCTGTAGAAAGCCTTCAAATACCATCAACTATTCAGTTTAAAGAAAAAATAAAACCCAATAATAACCCTAAAACCAAACAGCCCCATATATTACTACAGAGGAAGTTTCACTATCTCTAAATTCATACCTTGATTTTTCAGTTCAGTCATTATTGTCAGTGGTAAATAAATTTTATTCATAACCATGACACTCTTAAAAAAAATTCTTACCTACACCAGAAATGAAGGAGTTGAAGTGGCACTGGGGCATTGGCAATACTTAACTATGCATCCAGCATCTTTCCTGCTGGCAGATTAAGGGATGAGTTTGCTTTTCAAGCCCTTTACTCTTTCTCAAATTATTTTGTTAGGGCAAAAATTTCCTGGTAGTTCTGGCCTCCTGAGAGTGAGGAACACATTTTAGAGGGTGGGTTTGGGCTTCCTTTGCCATAACATCTTTTGACTCGGGCTGCTAGAAAAGTGTTCCTTCATCACAGACCACCGTAGAATTTCACAGGCTTCCTGTGAGTTCAACTGACAGGTAAGATGTTCTTCACATAAAGCCTACTGTTGTTTTTTTTTTTTTTAAAAAAAAAATAATTGCTGAGTACTTCTTATAATAGGCAGTAAATGAATGTAAACAAACTTACAAAATATAACCACTGTCATCCAGTCACAGTAAATGACTATATGCAAATACACATCCTGGCAAGAATAAGGTTGTTAAAAATTATATTATATCTAAAACTGCTGTAGTCTTTAAGTTTGCTTTTAATTATGGCTTTACATCAATTTCAAGAACTTTATATCTTCAAACCTGCTTTTAAAAGGACCAATATGTAGTGATGAATTCTGCTGTTAGTGCTTTAATATTGAAAAGTGATTGCTGTACACATACAGCTGCTGCTGGAGGGACAGATAAAATAAGCATGTTTGAATTATTTTGTTCTCTTTCAATAAAGAATTGAAAAATGACATGTTGCAGTCCTGTGACCTCTGAGAATGTACCTGCATGCGAGAAACCCCATGCTTATTTTATCTTTCACAACCACACCTCTCGCAAGATCCACGCTGTCAGACTGATCATACAGTTGGATATCCTAATGATCTCACTCACATTATGTCCTTTATATGAAGCGACCTCAAAGCCACTGGGTGTACCTCCTATTAACATCTGAGATCTAATAGATAGGTCTCTTGGTGAGGCATTTTGTTTGAAGGACCCACAGACCTGCTGCAATAGGAATCTTGCGTAATGTATATAGGCTCCTGTGCAATGTTCTTATGCTAATGCCGTGCACATGGTTCCAAAAGAGACCTTGCGAAATCATTAAATGGATCTTGCTGAGCACTGAATTTTAATTGCTCTGGGGATACCGAGACAGAATAGCATTGATTGACTAACTGTATGTAAGTTTATTAAAAGTTGTTAATCTAATATCTAATTAAGGAACTTTATTTTACTTTAGGTATGATATCTCTGTGATTTCATTAGTGATATTTTAAATGTCCCTTTTCTAATGATTTTCATGCACCAAAAGGAAATTAAAAACATTACCTTGAACTGAAATGTTTTCTCACTAGAGCCAGTTCTTCAAACATGGTAGTTTCAGACAGCTAAGTTCAGAGTTAGCTGCAAGGCAAGTGGTGGTGAGATACAGAAGAGCTGAAAGGAGGGAGCCTGACTGCTCATGGCAAAGGTGAGGTTGCATTGTGTGAGAAGAGGTAGGATTAGGTAGCTTTGTGCAGTATGGGTCCTTTTCGGCTGTTTTAAGTCTTGCCTCATAAAAATCCCTTTTCAGATGAAGGTAAGTTAGTGAGATACAGAGTAGCTGAAAGAAGGAAGGTTAAAAGAGAACAAGCATGGAGTGAAGTTGAGGTGGTGGGATGCTCTCCTGAGAGTGAGATGGTGTCGTGGTTTCGGCTGGACTGGCCACTGAGGTGAAATGAGAAAGATGCAGAAGTATTTTGAAAGAACAGCATCCTAGCAAAATTACTTCCTGACCTGCAAAACCTCCACATTACAGATTGCGATCCTGTGAAAAAGTGAATTTTAACATTAGTGTCAGCGAATCAGGATTTGTCATCTCCATCTGTGTGTGTCCCTAAGACTGGGGTTCAGGATGGGGACAAAGCAGACTAGAGAGAACTAAGAGGATTTCCTTTTTCCTCATGTTTCCCAAATCAGAAAAGAAATTGGTTAGCTCTGAATTTCATTCACAGGAGACTCTGCAGACTAAGGGAACGTGTTTTTTTTGCGTGGGAAAAGAAAGATCACTTAGTTTAACAGAGTATGTCTTCTAGCCTTGGAATTTTTCTGCTGAAAATTCTGCTGGATATTTTTTGAATACAAATTACTACAGTGGTGTGTATGTCATGGTTGGATACCATGTTACACTATACTAGATCTACCATCAGTTTTTAATGAAAAGGTGTAAAATAACAAATTTCAGACCATGTACCAAGGAGGATATTTTCTTGAGACAACTATAGTAAAGGACACTGAAATGTCAGGGAGAGTGAATTTAAAGAGGGGATACAAAGCTACAGAACCACTTCTGGCTAGACTGACTGGGGGAAAGGACATGTTTTGCGTTGCCTATGGCATGAATAAAGTGTGAGGCTAAAACCCGTGTGACAAAATGTTGGAGAGCCATTAGGGATGGAGTATTACCATATAAACACATAGCTTGTATAAGGTAAGAAGATTGAAAATGAGGAGATTGGCATATCCAACTTATTTATTATTTGTTATAATAGAGCTAGCGAAGGGTAGAGATGTTTTGTACTACATATATAGCAATAACCTTTGGTATGAAGCATCTAGTTTTTAAAAGACCAAGCAAGAACCTTAACAGCTTTGAGTACTGCATTTCAAGTAGAGAACGATGATCAACACATGCAAACTCAAAATTTGGTCGGCTGTGTCAATTGTCTCATTGTGTCAGTTAAGACTTTTGTAAATGTACAGAAAATACCCTGATCAGACATTTTGGTAATCGGGGCATTGATTTATGATATGTGAAAGAAGTGATTGAAAAATAATTTATTATTTAGAGACAAATTATTTTAAAACTATTTGAATTTACTTAAATGTGTCAGCGAATGCAGCTTACTTTTAAACCTGCTTGTAATAGTAACTTTGAGGATCAGTATCAAGGGTATCATCCTGTGCAAGCTTGATCAATTAAATATCCGTTAGGAAAAACCCAAGCTGTGAGTGCTGTTACCATCTAGGAAGGCTTGCCTGGTAGGAGGTTTATTGAAATTCATCCGGACACTAGCTACCATCCTCAGCATGCCTCCAACGTGTGGCATTCAATTCCAAACCCTTTCTAGTTTGTCTCCACTAAGACATGTCCCTGATGACCAGACATGCTAAGATTTAAAAATCAGCCTTGCACAAAACCGAAACAAATGCAGAAACCTCAGCAATAGCAAACTGAGTCTTGTGGTTCCTACTATGAGGGGCTTCCTATGGAAATTTAAAATTGTATTTGTATGCAGAAGTGTTAGTTATTAGCTTTTCTCTGATCTTTTAAGTCATCATGCTTTTTTGATCACAGACTTCGAAGCAATGTTACTAGGCAGAAAATTCGGTCCCTTGCTTAATTAATAAAAGTTGCTTAAAGCTTGTGCTGCAAGGACAGTGATAATGTCATAAGAGAAAAGATGTTATTTACTTCATATCAGCATCCTGGGCAAATAGGCAAGATGTAAAAAATACAAGGATAGTTTCCACCATCTGCAAATTTGCGGAAAAAAGCTGATAATTAGCAGAGTGCAGTCTGAGCTGGGTACATCTGTGTGCATTTGTGTTCTAAAAGACTATTTCAATAAAATGCTTCAAAGTACTGTCTATTTTTATGGCCCACAAGTCTCAACAAACACCCAGGAGAGCAAATGTGTTTTTCAAAACAAAGGTGCCATACTCACTTAGCAAGGATTTGATTTTTGTAGAAAGAGATGAGCTTAGTAGCACTAATTTCATCTACTGAATTGATAGCTTTTGGGAAGTTTTAATTCTGGGCTATAAAATTCCCCTTAGCTCCTGGCTCTGTTACTCTTGGATACAGCGTTAGAGGGTACAGGGTCTGCTCCAGCCACTCCTGCAAACTGTAATGAGGCAAACTGCAGAAAGATGATTCTGCTAGTTTAGCATATATCATGTTCCCCCCCGCTAAAAAAAAAAAGAAAAAAAATCCCAACACCCTGGGCTCTAAAACAGTCATGGCGTGAAATCAATTTTGTAAATGTCAAGACATTGGACTGGAATTTTCCAGGGAGTCTAAGAGCATTAGCAGCTCAAATCCCATTGCAAACCTACCCTGCATAGTCTGGACAAATTACAGAAACAAGCTCTGTAAAAACAGCTGCCCTAGCAATGTGGAATATCCCTTGGAGATACGCCTTTGAACCGAGGACAGCCTTGGTATGGGGTTGCAGAGAGGGGAACTCGCACCTCCGCAAAGCGACCGGAGATTTCTTTATGTGCCCTTCTGGGTAGTGCTGGACCATACAGGGAAATTGCTGCTCCCTGTAAAGCTGGGTGTAGCTGCAGCCACGGGCTGCCCTTCAGGCAATTAGGTAGAAGTGTATGTAGTGAGAAAGACGTAATTTAACCCTTTAAAGCATCCTGGGCAAATAGGCAGGATAAATATGAAAATAGTTCACTAAAAAGTACAGCTTTCACCCTTCAGCTGACACTCACCAATGTTCCTTTAAAGCAGTTAAGTGGAAAGAAGACATGCGCTCACACAGTCTGTCTTTCAGTGTTTCATCAGGCAGAAACTTCTTAGCTGGGTGTCCTGGTTCCGGCAGGGATGGGGTTAATCTCCCCCGGAGCCGGCAGGGGGCAGGTAGTCCATCCCACCTGAGCCATGCCCGGGCTATAAGAGGCGCTAGCCGGGGCGAGGAGAGGAGTCGCCACTCGGGGGTGGGCTGCGGCGGTGCAGGTCCGGTCGGTGGGCTTTGCGGCGGTACTGTAATCGCGTTTTCATCTTTTCCTTTTGCTGTTCTGTTAAATTGCACTCTTTTAACCCACGAGTTTGGCCCTGTCATTTTCTTTTTCCACGACTGTGGGAGTTGTGCGAGCAGCTGCGTGGTTCTTTGTTGCTGCCTGAGGCCGAACCACGACACTGGGATACCACCTATCTTCTGTAGTATTTAAAATGGGATCTGAGCAAAACACCAGGATCCTCTTTTCCTCAAAAGTATATATTTCTAGGTACAAAAATATGCATACAAATACATATACATACATATATTTTAAAAAGTTTTTTTTTTTTCCCTCCTGAAATCAGTCATAAAATGATGATGATGCTCTGATTTTGTGTTTTACCACAAGGTGCTGTAGCTCAGGTGTTTCCAACTCCAGTTCTTCCTTTAGACAAGGTTCCCACCTCTGGCTGCATCTCCAATGTTTCATTGCATTCACTGGTACATGACGTGGCAGAGAGCAGGGACGCGCTTGAATAGCGTGAATGCTTTAATTCAGGAAAGGCTGAGAAATCTGGGTCTGTTTAGCCTGGAGAAGAGAGGACTGAGAGGGGATCTCATCAATGCTTATAAATATCTAAAGGGCGGGTGTCAAGAGGATTGGGCAAAACTCTTTTCAGTGGTGCCCAGTGACAGGACAAGGGGCAATGGGCACAAACTGGAACACAGGAAATTCTGTCTCAACGTGAGGGAAAAATTCTTTACTTTGAGGGTGCCAGAGCACTGGCACAGGCTGCCCAGAGAGGTGGTGGAGTCTCCTTCTCTGGAGATAGTCAGACTCTGCCTGGATGCGTTCCTGTCCAGCCTGCTGTAGGTGACCCTGCTCTGGCAGAGGGTTGGACTAGATGATCTCCAAAGGTCCCTTCTGACCCCCACCATTCTGTGATTCTGTAAATAGTGGTATTTCTTTTCCACCTCCCAGGTACCTGGGGATTACAGAAATGAGCTGATATACTTTGTAGGTGCATCTCTATATGCTAATTGGCAATATAGCCTTGTTCAAATCCTTCAAGGCTTTAAGTTGCACTAAACCGAAAACTGATCAGCACTTTAATTTTATTTAAATCATACCAAAATCTCAAGCAATGTTTGGTAGCCTTTAATCATACTTCATTGATTACTGTTGAGAAAGAATATGGCAAATGGTGAGAAAAGAAAGTTTTAGGCTTGCATTGCAATTAATTTTAAGCATCAGTCTCATAAGCTGGCTCTTTAAATGGGGAATACTGCTGAAAGAAATGTTGTTTTCTCTAATTTATTCTTTTCTTAAAATTATTCTTATTTCTTAGGAAAAAAAGCTAGAATTCTGATGTCAATGAAATACGCCCACTGAGGTTTATTGTACATCTCTGAGAGGTATGGTCGACTCAGGTTCCTGTTTATGAGCAAATCAGTTGCTTGGATGTGTCCCAAAGAAACAGTTTATGCAATTCATTTAGTGATGTCATGAAGAAACTGTGTTTGTGCAGGTTCTTAGTTTGCCTCCTCCCTATAGCATCTTGAGGGCTGGACCTTTATTCCACAGTTATGATTTTTACCGAGAAAAATATATTCAAGAACATTGCATATTCTGCCTCCCATTCACACAGTCATAAGTTATGTTTTGCTGGAGTTGAAACTGTTATTTATAAGTATGGTAGGATTAATGTTCCTAATATTGTTGTTGTAATGAGCAAGTGGAGGAACAGAATATGACGGTGAGGTACAATGCATGTGTGCACATGCGCATTTAACAACAAGAACTTCATCACATAATTTTGCATCTAAACCTGTAACCAATTTATCCGATCTCCATTAGGGTTTTGTTATATATTCAGAAAACAAATGCCCCCGAAACAGTTAACACAAAGCTTGAGCTTGTTCTTGAAGTTTGTATTACCATGGCTTCCTTTTAATCACTTAATCTTTTCTGAAGCAATTTTTTAAGTTTCTGTTGTAAGGTAAGATCCTATGTGTGCTGAGTAATAAAGACGTAAAGTTGCTGTTTGTGCATAGTGAATGTTTTATAAAAGATGTTAAATGTAATGAGCAAAGGCAGAGTACAATGGTAGCTGTAGTGTAAAAATATTAGCAAATGATATAACTGTCAAATTAATTAAATTCAGTATGATATAAATTAAGGCATAGTTGTATGCAAAATAGTTCAGGCATTTAGATGGTTGGTCGTAACTAGTATATCCAACTGATGTCAAGTAACTATTTCAGCATAAAAAGCATCATTTGCCTTTGTTGTAAACTCAGTGAAGTTAACAGAACTGTAATTCTGTTCATGGGAATTTGGCCTAAATTGTCGACATAAATAAAAAATACCACTTTTCCATCAGAACAAATCTTTTTGTTCTGGATCTTAAGCTTGTGTAAATTCATGTAAATCCGTGGAGACCAAATATATATCTAAGAGAGTTGGATGTGAGGAATGTGGACACAGAGTATGTCTGTTACCAGCTTTAGCCGCTGCTTTTACAGGCGTGCTTGGCACATCTCAGTGTTAACAGATTTCTCAAGCTCCATCCTAAGCTCTTTCTTCTTTTCACTCTATTTCTAAAGCTGTACCATCCTGCTGGTTGGAAAGCTATTTCAGGTGTCCAATCTAAATGACTTAGTCCTTTGTTCCTGTGCCAATATTTTTCTCTGGCTGCTGTCACCTTCTTACCCTTCACCTTGCCATCTTTGCTGATCATGTAAGTTAGGAACTCCTTTCTTCTGGTTGCCACGGATGCTGTCCTCTGTAACTGTAACAATTGGATCTAATCTTTCTTGATGTCAAAAACATAGGTATTGGTGTGATGATATATAATCTACTTGGCCCGAATATTGCGATTTGTTTTACTACCTTGTGGCTTTCTGAATGATTGAGTTTGTTAATACTCTAGGCATACCTATGAATGACATTATCCTGCCTTGTGAAAAACACCAGCCTGGTGAAATATGCATTTGTACAGGCAATCATAAAACTATCTTTTTGGATAGCAAACTCATAGTGTTTTACTGTGGTAATAATTATATTAATAGAGCTAGAAACAACCTGTTTGTAGAAGCTGACATTTATTTGATTATAATGAAATAAAGTAATTTGTGGTTTTCCTGTTCTTCATTGCTAAGAAAAGTATAAATATTTTAAGGGAGGCTGAGAGGATTACTGTGTGAAAATATGAGAGGTATGAATGGGGACAATAAACAGCAATGCAAGATGATTCATTATTGACAATGTTGTATTGGAAGTTAAAAAACTTGAAGTTATCTCTCACTGGAGGAGATGGCTGTCAGACTGCACCTGAAAAGCTTTTTTTTTTTTTGAGGCGTATCAGTTGTGTTTTCTAATACCCAGGATAAAAATTGAGGTGATTCAGTACATAGCTCTGTAGTGTTCCCAGATGCTTACAAAATATTTTATTTGAACAGGGGAACAGATGAACTATTTGCAAAGCACATGAAAGGCAATAAGAACTTGAGTAAAAGTCAACATAGATATTCCCAGAACAATGGGTCTTCAAACCTGCTTAACTTCCTACTATAACAAGAAGACAGGAGGTGTCGCATATCTTGACTTAAGTTTTTTGATACTGTCTCCTGTGACTTCTTGTAAGCAAAACAGAGAAATACAGTTTGATAACGATAAAGTTAGATGGGATCAAAACTTATCGTGAAATGAGTCTCAGAGAACAATTATTAATGATTGACTGTCAGAATGGAAAGGCTGTAATGTGCGAGTTCCCCAGTACGTTGCTCAGGTACTACCCCATGTTCTCATTAGCAGCCTGGAGCAAAAAAGAGAGTCTGTTCATTAAATCAGCAGGTGGTATTAGTATGAGGGGTTGTATGAAGAAGGTTTAACGTTTAGAAAAAGCTTGATGAGTGGGAGAACTAGTTTGCAATTCTGTAAGGAGCTAGACTTGGGTATGAACGTTTATCTGTGCAACAATTGGGTAATAGCAGGTTAGGCAGGTGCTCTGGGGAAGGGGATGTGAAGGTCCCTGAGTGAATTGCAGTTGAGAGGAGACCACTGGAGTCTCAGTAGTAAAGCTCCTCTTGCTCATATTGGGAATTTCAAACAGGAAATTACGTATATGAAATCACCCTTCCTTCCCCAGCCAGTAGTAAGGTCTTCTCATGCCAGAACACCACATCAGTCATGGAAAAAAAGGGCATTAGTTAAAGGGATAGTACGTGCATGCCCAGATCTGCAGCAAACACTGCCTTAAATTCCTATTTGTCAGCTGTTTAGTAAAATATTTTTGTGAAGGCCTAACCTTCCAGGAAAGAGAAGCTAAGAGTTTTAAGCCAGGTTGTATCAAGTATTTAAGATAATAAAGCTGAGGGCTAGGTTTCACAAAGATGTAGGGAGTCTCACATGTCAGTACGACTAAATTTTATAATTCAAAAAGACTTAAGATTTCTGTGTTGTCTATCCAGGACAAACACTCAATGGCAAATGTTGCCCTTGCCTGGGCAAAACCACACGTAGCTGGAAATCAGCTGTGCTCTTTACCTTACAGTCACCATTTTAATTTCTGAACCTTGCTTGTTTTAAGCTGATTAGCTGGTCATTATTTTTACTTTATTAATTCTTATCGCTGATTTTTTCCTTGAACTGTGGATTTTATTGTTCAAGTATTTGTAGTATAAATTATAAGAGTATTTACCTAGGGTTTAAGTCAATGTTTTAACACATTTTCTTGCACAGAACTAGCTTGTTTTCCACGACAAGTTTTTTAGACTCGCTGATGATGGGGGAGTCAAAAGTATGCTCAAGCCATGCAGTTGTTTTCAAACTTGTACCAAAGTCCTTGCCATACTTTGCCAAAGAGTGGGCACAACTGTGTCTCTCAAAGGTAACATCAGAACAAAGTTATTCCCCTGATCACAGTATACTTGCAGTGGTCTTTTTGCTTCCCTGTGCTATAAACCACATGCTTGCTCCCTTTCTCAGCTGAGTCGTCTGTCTCACAGTGAAGCACCTGCAGCAACTGCATGAATTTGAATTCAGCAGTTTTAGAGGGTCAGCCATTGTTTAACAAAGAATGTATTTTAAATATAATGAAGCTCATTGTGACTTTAGTTATGGAACTGTAACCTGCATCTCAAAAGCACTGCCTCCTTTGCAATCTCTGTTCTTTACGCATAATACTTATTTCTGAGAGTGACTAGGTAGAGTTAAACAGTCAATTAAACATATCTAGCTAGTAGGAGCACGACCATAAAAGATGGTGTGCTTCAACAAATAGTGCTAGTCCCGTGGGGGTACAATGGCTGAGGGCAGCTGGAGAAATTGTGGCCCGTGCTTAACCACAATGGTTGCAGCATTTGCCAAGTATGTATTTATTTGTGTTATCTGTAGTGGGATTTGGATTGGGATCTTTGGGCTAGAACCACAAATGGGTTAGTGATAATAATGCCAATTGCTGTAATTTCTCATTTTTAGTTTTGTATACATAAGGCGAGTTAGGCTATAGGACAAAATAAGGTTTCCAAGGAACTTCTGTGAGCGTAGGACTTGGATTTAATTTAACGCAATTATTTTATCCATGCTTTGTGTGATATTTGTTGCCTGCCATTGATAATTTTGGAAAGCGACAAAGTCGTTTAAGTGCGAAGGGATCAAAAGCTCCTCCAATATTTGCAGAAGCTGAGTTCTTTGCAGGAGGTGGCTGAGGGCCCTGCTGGAGGCCATGGTAGGATGATAATGGATTGCAAAGTTTAATCTGTCTGTTTTCACATGTCATGTACCAACTATAGGCCCTGGCTACTGATTTTTTTCTTGTTTAGATGACAGAATTAAAAAAAAAAAAAAAAAAGAAAATAAAAATCCAGGAATGCTGTCTAGCACAAGGCATAATGTAGTAGAAAAGGTGGTCCTTTTTCTATCTCTGCCACTGGCTTGCTGTGCAGTCCTGGGTAAATGAGGTTTTCTCTCTGTGCTCAGTATTCCCTCCTGATATTTGGCTTTTTAAACAGGCAGAATCCTGGGAACAGGGACTGTGTATGCTTTTATAAAGTGGATCCTGTGTGACCTGCATTTGAATTTTGCACTGAAATAGCATACATGAGAATAATGCACTCCTGTACACTTGTTTGCAAACTGAAATGTACATCAGTAAAGCTACCGCAGTCATTAAACTGGGAAATAAATATAGAAGTAAACATATCTATTTCTCAGAAATTAACCAGGCAAAAGATATTGTTCTGCTTGGAGTTTATGGTTTACAATGCATATTGCCACATGAGAGTGAAGTTATGGTTGACAAAGAGGTAGACTTTTAAATATAGTTAAATATTTCAATAAAACCTTTAAATTAGGGCTGTATAAGTTTAAATGGAACTTGCTTATCTTCTCTTTCGTGGCCTGGTGAACTTCATAGCCTGAAATTTCTTTCAAAATAGTGGAACTACAGCAGGCAAAGGCATAGTGCTGCCATGAATAAAAACTACTGGTGTTCCCCAATGAGGTTTTGTTGTCAAGAAGCTCTGAAAGAAAGCTAAGGAAAGTACTGAGGGAGGAAATGATTACAGATGCGAAAAAAAAAAAAAAAAGAAATAAGAGACCAAGGGTTGTTACCAGAAATTATTTCAGCCATTATAAGTAGCAGAAACAACACCTTCAACAATACTGAAATAATTTCCTGCTTAATAGTTCATTATTTTATTGTTGTTTTCTTTGATTATTCTTGCTGCAAGGTTTATGGATGTTAGGAATCCAGCGGGTGAGGTGTGTTATGGAAGCAGCTCACCTATATTCCTGAAGCAGCAGCTGTCCGCTTGTGCCGTATAATTCAAAACTAAGCCTTGGCGGCTGACACTCCGAACAATTTCTCTTTTTGACTAGCCTGAAAAATACCATTTACCCCGGGCACGTTTACATACATGCAGCCAGATGCGAATCTGCCAGAGTCACTAGAAAGGAAAAAATAAACTCTTTGCCATTTGGATTCAGAGCAAAATTAATTTAAGAATAGTACTATTTAAAAGACTTAAGAGTAGATAGATGATTAGGATTCTGGCTTTGATCAGCAAATACTCCCTTGACTTGTGCTTCTTTCAGCCTCCTGAAATTTAAACTATGACTATAACCTCAGGGGCTCCCCAAGGGCCGTGATTCAGGCTGAAGCCTTCAGTTTGACCCTTTGGGAGTTCATTCCTGGGGCTCACTGGGGCTCTGTGCTCAGCTGTTGACGACATGTAAGGCTAAGGCTATAATTCAGGTCCCTCCTACACACACATTTGGATTTTCATTAAAAAAATAACTAGACAGTGACTGATTGGAACATCTTGATGTGGGCAAGCAGATTTTATCAATATTAAGCCCAGCAGAAACTGCAAATTGTTTGTTGTATGCTTTAGGAGATGAGTGGTCAGAAATGCCAGCTGCAAATTTGTAAAGGAAATAGAAATATCTGCTTTTCTGACCAGATGTCAAATACCTTTCTTGGACTATGTATAAGCTTTCAAGAGAATAGGCGCTGTTTTGAATCTGGACGTAATATGTGGTGAAGAGAGAGTATGGAGAGATGTTTTTAAAACATTTCAGAGTTGCCCGGTGGGTTCTGCTGTCAGTTGTACTCCACTGCAATCAGAGCTCTGGGCTACAGATCTTATATATCTGAGGTACCTGAGGGAGGAAATCAAAAAAGGTTTTGTATAAACTATCTGTCACCTACAAGTTACAAATGCAGTAAAAGTCCTCCAAAGAAAAATATTATTTCCATGCTGTTATTTGCTTTAAGTAGTCTAAAGGTAAAAGAGATTTCAACAAGACGACACTGGAAAAACCAGCTACAGCCCTTCAAACTGTCTGTACCTGTTGGAACAGTGAAAGGGAGCAGAAAGGCACTACAAAAAACTCCCTGCAAAACAGTACCAGTGCTCAGAAAAGTCAGCCTGGTAGATTGGAAACGCCAACCAACACACTGGGAACGAGGTGTGAACGGGCACATAGATGCCACTCATCCTTGAAGCCATGTCCAATGGTGGATGGATAATGTCACCACAAGACGCAATCCATTTAGGAACAACAAATTTTCCAGTTGACAGAGAGAAAGAGATTTGCTCTTCTTCTATACAATCATGAATCTCATCTAAAGTATGTGCCTAAAGTGGATGTAGAATTATTCACCAGAAGCACAGATTTTTCTCCAGTGACTGCAAAAACTAGGCAGGATGTTGACGTTGCAGGGTGGTGTGTGGTGAACCCCATTGTGAACAGGCTGAGGGACATCAGCTACAAATCCCCCACAGCCAGCAGTACAGATGCCTGGGATGCCCCTGGCTCTGCTTCCAGGAGCAGCGAGTGGTAGCAGGAGACAGAGATCGTAGCAGTAATGCAGTTGAGATGCCAAAATGCATGGGTAATATCTAACTGAACACTGGATCTAGGGCTAGAGCTGATTATGCTGTGTTCATTGGTTTGGTATGCCTGGCCATGCCATGCTGTTTTTTGAGCTGTGGAGCAGTTGTTAGAGCAAATGAACTGATTGTCACAGTGAATGTATTGCATTAGTCGTGCTAAGCTTCCCCCTCTGAAAAGGAGTCTTCCTACACCTTTACTTGTGGTAGCATGTTGGAGACTAATTGGAATTTCCTGAGATACTTCTGGATCTCTTTTTTTTCTATTTTTATCAGTGGAAATGAGAGTGATTCACAGATTTGGCAGGCAGAAGTCAATCAGGGCCATTGCTATTTTGGGCCCTTTAAAAATTATCACTCAAAATCAAGAATATAAATTAAATACACATCTTCTCATTTGGGAAGTGTAAAAGGTTCAAAGACATACAAATGCACATCGCTTCTCCATGTGGATTTTGTAAGGCTTGAGCATATTTTGCTAGCAAAAGGAAAATTTACGAAAGAAACTATGTTTAAGTGATGAACTGTCTGGGAACTCCATGAGAAGTTGTTTGCATTTAACAGCTTCTAATCATGGGAATTCTAAAAAAACCCTCTGAAACTTCTAGGTTTGAGATATGCATTAAATTTTTGATCTGATGGATTTCGATCCTTTTTTTTTTTTTCTACTGGCTAAATAGGCACAAGCATATCACAGTTTCAAGAAAATCAGGTTTGTTAATCGAGTGTATTAAAATAATACTGTTCCAGCGTAAATTTTTGTATGGAAATAGTAAAAATTCAAACTCTTTTGTCTGATTTTAAAACGGTTGCCATGGATTAGAAAAGGGGTATTCTGAAATCCAAGTTTGAAATGGAATGGTTGTTACTGTTTAATAATAGGGCAGTAGTTTTCATTTCTTTATTGGGTGTAAATAGCACTTTTAGGGAAAAATGTTGCACGTGGAAATGTGACATCTAGTCTATGTGATTTTGCACTGATAACAACAGCTGCATTTGCTTTCCACAAAAACGGCTGTCGATTAAATGTTATACCTGAATATTCAGATGAAGAATGCAAACAGGCCAAACTTACGTAATAACAGAGGCTGTTAAATAACAACCAAATAGACAAAATTCTCTGATCCCTATAAGTCAGAAGAGATACATGCTAAAATTAACGTGCCTCCTCTAAAGTCAGGGAAGAGACACCACGCTGCATCATGCATTAGCTCGGCTCTCACGGGAGCTCTAGTGATGATCAGTTGTTCAGATGACTTAAAGCCATCTGCCATGGGTAGCTGAGGATGCTCTCTATGCTGGTAGTGTCCCACAGGGAAACAGGAGGTAAAAATAGCTTTTCACCAACAGCTGCTTTCCACTTCCATGTTAATGATGCATGATGGACCTCGGGAAAGGTGATAACACGTGGGAATAAGGTGGGACTGTTTTATTAAGATGTCTGATGTTCAGATGTGGAGTCATCACCTTAGGACCCCTCCATCTAGAGAATCTCATGTTTTGAATCTCATCAAGGGCCATTATACCTTGTATGAGTGCCAGAATAAAAATACATGTTGTGAATGTGCAGCTAAGGCAGGGATCTAGCTCATACTGTTGTCTTGGTATATTTTGGAAACAGTACAGTGGTGAGCCAGGCCCTTTACTTATTATTTGTAATGTTTCCAGCTTGAGCTGGCATTTTGCTACAGATACAAAATCTAGCTGAGCCAGTCAAAAACCCTTGGCTTGCTGGTAACTGTAAATAGATGCCACTTAATGTAGAACGCTGCAGTTGAATGCTTGCAGGCATTCGTATGCAACTCGTGTTTAATTATGACATAATCAAAGCAACTAAGAATTCAAAGTATCTATTTTAAATATATTCTGATAAATAGGGCTGTATGAGTGTTGAATAACAGCTATTTGTGGACTGCTCAACAGGCTTTCCTTTTAAATCTGCTAAGGGTTATTGTTCATTATTTCTGTTTCCTCTCTTCAACTGGCATCTCCTCATTTTTGGCTATAAACAGGTACCATATGCTCAAAGGGCTGATGGGCTTCACAGTGCTTCTCTCTAATGTTATTGGTTCACATAGTTATACTAACTGTGGATTTGAATTTTAGATTCTCGTAGTTCCAATGCATTTATTAATTTATTAAATAATATACTGAATAAGGAAAAGAATATTCAGTGCTAAAATTCTTTTTAATACTGAAAAGTTTCAGTTAGTAAGAACAAAAAGAAATGGAGTAAACCAGCCATATTATTGATTCACTTCATGCTACTCAAATTACACAATACAATTAGCGAGGCTGTAAATGCTATTTTTCTACTTTTCAGCACGTTGCTGAATGTCTAACTGAAGTCTAAAATCACTGCTCATTCTCCTCTGGATGATTCTCTTTTGCTGTCACTTGTCTGCCTGTCTCCTCCCCAGTAGGCAAGGGAAGCTCAGACAGACAGAGCATCTTTCCGAGCAGGACGGGGACAGCTCAGGCAGTGGCGCCAGCTCTACGGGCAGGCAGGTCGTCCGAGCTGTGACTGCTGGGGCAGAGGGGCATGGACAGGCTGCTGCCCGCACTGCCTGAACAGAAGCCCAGAAAACCAGGTTCAAGTCTGTCAGTGTTAGGAGTCACAAGCGCCGGCTCGCTCCCTGGCTCCTGTCTCTGCTTCTCGCCTCTTCCCACCCCATTTCCCCGGGAGGAGGGGTGCCCAATGGGGCCTGATGCTGCCAGCATCAGGTGTCTGCAGCGCTGAGTGGTTACCCCAGTCCGAGGCTACTTTCTTTCTAGTGGCCACCAGCATCTCTGGGCAGAGTGTGCTACAGTGGGAAACTCAAGGGACATCTCGAGGGGATCAGCCTTCCTGCCGTGCCTCCCATCAGCGCTGGGCAACCGGCTGCAGCGCAGCGGAGCTGACGCTGGGCTGGTTATGGTACTGGCGCAGGAACCAACCTGGCCCCATCCCCGAGCCCTGCTCTAGCCACTGCGCTCTGCCAGGGCAGCCATTTGCAGGGCCACATGGTGAATGAAGCTAGGGAACGGATCCAGGATAAAAATAAGCCTGATCTGGCTCATCGAATCGTACTTGCGTGGGCTGGGACAGGAATCAGAGGCTAGAGGCGGGGAGACAACAGAAGCAGCTTGCGATAGCGTTGCCGTTTACGGAAATGTGTGTGACCGGGTTCCTGATTATCAGCTGCATGGGACGGTGTGTTGGCACCCAGGGCCCATCTCCTTCCTGCACACAAGCTCTTTGG
>NW_009647849.1:297863-344294 GCF_000708025.1 Charadrius vociferus
ACTTAGATCATGCGCTGAAAATGGCCAGCTTTGAATTTGCATTTTTTTCCTCTGAAGGGGTGCAGAGGATTAAACTGGAGCCCCCTCAGGAGCTAAAGGGAGTGGGGATTGGTTTTGAACTGGGAACTTTGAGATTCTTCAGTTGAGTTGTATCACATAATCCTGCACACTGGATACAAGAGCCCTGCTCCCTATGAGGGACCGAATGTTGTTAGCATGCATAACAGGTCTACTAGTAGTAGGAGAAAGTTGCTAAAAAAATGAACCCCACAAGGATTTGCATTTTCTGATAGTTGAGGTTGCCCTAACTGAATTAGCATTTAAGAAGTTACACTGGGATAATCCATGCGGTAGTTAATTTCAATGTTTTACTGCTCTGGCAGTGTAAATCCTAGTAAATTAATTTCTAGAACGCTTGAGAAGGTTGTTTTTTCAGACATTTCCTTTCTCATTCATATTTAATGAACTCTGAAAATTTACATTAGGATGTCTAAGCAACTTTCTCAGTTTTTTACTTGTGGGCAAAGGCAACTCTGACTATTGATGTTTAAACAGAAGTCTATAAAGACATTAATGATACTTAGTCAACTGTATTTTATATTTAACTGACAGACATCTTTTCCTTAGGTGGATTCTTTCCAATTCTGTTTTTAAAACATCCGCTTTCCCACTTGAGACTGATGTTCATGACCAAATAATCTAAATCTTGAGGGGCATAAGTTTTAAGAAATATTTCGATGTAGTGGTGGCTCAGTTTTTTCCTTTTGATTTAACAAGTCAGGAATTTTGCAGAGATACCGGTTAGAAGAAACTCTTCTGCTGAGTTCTGTTTATACCCTCTTGCTTAATGCACTGTCTTGGAGAAGCTGCAATCTCAGGTGGGATGCAGCTGTGATTGTGAGAGGAAAAGAGGGAGTTCAAAGATCTGCAACTGATTGTGAATCACATGGATGCCTACACACTCAGCACCGTAAGACAAACATCCTACTTACACCCTATTTTTCATACAAATTTGCTGTGAAGTGCCTGAAAAAGGGAACAACAATTTAAGATAATTACCCGCTGTCATTACATCCAATATCACTGAGTTTTTGTCCTTACATTTCAGTCTCCTGGCTTAGGAAAAGGACAGACTTGTAATTGTGCTTATTCATACTCAGACAAAATTGACATAAGATCAATGAAATATTTTGGAGGCAGAAGGTAAGACTACATGGATGTAAATTACTTGGAAAGAAAATGGAGCAAATAAAAGTGGAGTGCCTTAGGATGAATGTTTACAAGTTAAAAAATATCTTTCTCCTGCAAAGTCATAAACTTTGTATTTCCCTTTCATAACTCCAATTGTGCAATTATTCTAGCTGGAAACTGCTAAAATCTGCAGAGAACCATTAAAACTTCATCTCAGATTCATTCCTGTGCAGTATTATTAAACACTGACATATCCTCAATGTGGGAACTGCAGAGCAGTTTTCTGCAGAGAATGACCAAACCTCTGGGGTTAAAAATAATTTCTACTGATAGACAAAGCTGTATGCTCTATCTTCACAAGACTTTACTCTTTATTTTTAGTCTTTCTAATGGAGAAAAGTATGGTTAACAACCATTCTACATGCGTAATGCCATAGATTTCCCCCTGGAAAAGATATCAGAGGGAGCTGATGTCTCTCCAGGGATGCAGTAGGGAAGAGTACATGAGTGAGAGAAAGTGAAGTGAGAGGGAAGGCAGGGGATATGAAGGGGAAGGAGGGGAGCTCTGCAGAAGATCAGTTAGGTAAGAAGGATCACTTTGGGGAAAAAAGGGGAAAATCACGTGAGAGAAGTTTGCAGTTGGTAGGAACAGGCTAGAAGACAAGAAGCATGGAGTTACTGAGCAGTTCTGGACTGAGATTATTTACAAAGAAAAAGAAGTAACTAGCGGTATTTCAGGGGGATAAATGGGATAAAATGGAGAAAACTCTCCTCTAGGTGTCAATGAATAAGTCTGCGAGCAGAGAAGATTATGAATAGCACAAAGGAGTAAGGCTTGAGAAATGCTTAAGCATATCTTTTTCCCCTTGAAGTGAGTTCACAGGTTGGGGTCTTTTTGACAAAAAGTTAATTGTAATATTAGCTCTTATGCTTTAAAAATGGAGATAATATTTAATACATTTGCAAACAGGATGATAGACTAGATAGTTCATCTAATTCAATAGCAATTGTCCAAAGCTATAGTGACTAACTACACTGACAGCCACAAACTCTGAGATGTAAGAAGTGCTCTGCCCACCATTCTAGCCAAAAAGGCTGGCATCTTTGGCTCTCCTCAATCAGTTGCCTCAATGAAAGACTGTGCAAGATAAAAACAAGCGTGGACAGGCATTTCTGAAGACAGAATGCTCATGAAGATAATCTATATACTTTGCAACTTACATACTCTCAGTCAGAAGGCTTACCGGAGAGGACTAGTTATATTCTCTTCAAAGAGTGGTATGATAAAGCACTGTCATTTTTGTAATGCACCTTTTGAAATGTGTTGTCAAAAAGAGTAATTGTTTGGCAAAATTCCTGAAAAGATAATATTCTCAAAAATGTCACTTTTCGCAGAGAGTTTAATGAAACTCTTGATGTTTGCCTTTATTGAATCTATTTAATCAAACTTTGTACTTCCCCCTTTTATTGATTAAATTTTCAATAGAAAACATTACAGCTGATGATCAATGGTCGTAATTTAGAAATGAATTCTTCCCAAGCTGCGTAACTCACAGGTATCGCTGCCATCCATATTGTCACTCTGCAATGGGTATAGTAGTTGCTCATATATAATGTTGTCAGAAACAACTTCAAAAACACTTTGGTTGCTTTGTAAATGGGGAGGAGATTGTTAGGGCCCTGAGTACAGTAATGAGCTTTAATTGCACTGAGCAGCTTCACCTGGGTCCTTTGGCTCATGGCCCAGGTGTGCCAGTTGAGCTCAGGCTTTGGTCAGTGCTTGTGTGTGGGGTTCCTGTCTCCAGTCCGGTCTCCTGAGTTGCTGTTTGGGTTTCCTGGATTAACCTGAGGCCTGGCTCGTTCCCCTGCCGCATCTGCTGAGCGTGGGACTGTTGCTGTCCCTACTGTGTCAACTCCACTCAGGTACTGTGGGGACTGTGCCTGGCGGTACAGGGTCACCTTTCGGGAGCAGCCCCACTCCTGCTGCTCCCGAATGAGGGTGATCTGCCAGAAAAAGTGTGTTCTAGGGCTGCTCAAAGGGTGTAAAGAAATGGAAAGGAGAAAGGAAAGAGTCTTGTTCCTAGCTGCATAGGTAGGATAACCAAAGAAGCTAAAAGGAAATGGAAAGAGCTGGAGATATTCAGCTGCTGGGGAAAAAGAAAATGGGAAGAAGCAGCCGCTGATAACCCAAGGGAAGAGCTTTCTAAGGACTGGGAAAGGCCCCTCAGTAGCTAAGGCTTATCAAAATGGAGATAGAAAGAGGACTGGAAGTTCATGCTGAAAGAATAGTAACTGAGTATTTCTGCACTGCAAAAGTCTGTATGGGAACAGACCGGAGGATGATGTGTGTAAAGCCTAGAGAAGAGCACTAAAGTAATTCCCAGTCAGCTTATGTGGGACAAAATACAGGTCCTGGGGTAAAGGGTGATGCTCATGAGAATTATGGTGTAGGTACTGAGTCCAAACAAATCCTATCAACTTGAGCTAAAGCACAGTGAATGTGCTATGCATGGCTAGATACTGATCTGTATGAAGGCTTTGAGCAAAGATAATTACAGATACAAGATGTAAAAGGAGAAAAAGGAGAAGATAAAAATGAGCATGGGGGAGCAGAGAAATAAAGTAAGAGAATAAAAACAATTTTATTTGAGAATAAAAAAAGAAACCGGCAGACATATAGTTAGTGCAGAGAGAAGGTAGTAACGTAAATGCCTTCGCTTGTGTGACTCATTTTGCTCTTTCTTTGCTGGTAGATTATGCTTTAATTATGTCTTTGTGAATCAAATAGTGGTAAGCTGTGTATATATGAAAGATGCCGGGTACCAGATAGAAGTACATAATTACCAAAGAGGTGCCAGCATGCATCTGCTTCCCATTGTGGTATCTGGTATAACTAGAGTGGCGCTCAGGCTTTGTTGTGGGTGCTGGTGACCGCATGTTGAATTTTCCCTGCCAAAGCTCAGGTACTGCCTTGGCAGCTCTGCCAAGCCAAACGTCTATGGCTGATTTCTCAGCATGTGTGTTTTAATGCTGCTGGATGTAAGGAGAAAGCTGTTCTACTTGCTGAAACATCGCGTTGAATGATTTATGGCAGACAAATAAATATCCAAATGTGAGGGTCTCTAAGTAGGGCTGGTGTCAAAGGAAAATATTGGGGGAGGGGGGATTGCAAGTTTCTAATTAATTTTGATATTTATGCACACAAATCTTGAAATATTAATAGAGAATGCATAAGTAATTGATAGGCTACATATAATTTTTCATTATCTTAGTGTTGAGACAGACAGGAAAGTCATTTGGTAAAAGGTACAGGCACATTACAACCTCAAAAAGATTTTAAGTTAGGCCTGAAGTTATCTAGCTGCTAGGAGTGACTGAGCCCCCCTTACACTAAGCAACCAGCTATGACTTTTTTTGAGTCTTACGGGTCCCTTCCTAGTTTGGCCAACTTTGGTATCAAATGGCTGGTCAGTTTTCCGTCTAGTATTTAAGGCAATGAACTCAAAAGTATGTTTTCTAAGCAGCTTAACAGCCAAAATAAAGTAAATCCATATCCAAATGTCAAATAGAAACCCATTACTATATGGTATTAAAAATCTGATAGATTTTAATGCCTGACTCATGTTTTTGTGACTGCTGGGATTGCCAGCAGACACTTGTCTGCATTGTGAAACAGACTCTCAGGAAGGTGCAGGAGGTGGCATGTGTTAGCAGAGTGGGTAACAGTGTGTTGAGCATTGAACAAAGGGTTTCTTTTTTTCTAAGGTGAGAATCTTTCCTTTTAGAAAAGGAAAAATAGGCAAAAGGGAAAGTGTGAAGAGATTGAACTGCTAGGAATACTGTCTTAATTCTGTTTCTGTTTAATTTGGTTGACTTTGGGAAGGGCAGTCAAGCTAAAGTCTACAATTCTGGATGTTTTCACTTTGCTTTCCGTGGGTTTTCTGAGCTCGCTGGTGCTGAAGCTATCGAGACCCTCTGAACCATAAGCCTCCCAAGTGTGCCAATCTGCAAAAAAGTACCTGTGTTCCCATACTTACAGTGTTGGGTAAGAAAGACAACTGCAAGAAAACAGGAGTTTCCTCGGATATATCTCTATGGATAGTAACAAACCGGTTCATGCTCTTCTGCCTTCTCTTCAGTCGTTTTTCATCACTGGCAGTGCCCATTCTGGCATAGATCAATCCATATGCCTGCTCTCTTTAGCCCAGATGTCCTTCCTCTTGGATGGGGTCCCAGTGTCTGTATTTGCAGCTGAAGGAGAGGAAGAAATCCCTTTAATTTTCCTGCAGGCTACTGTCCCTGTCGACCTTTTCAGCTTCTGAATTTTTAGCTTTCTCTGTTCTCTGATGTTGAGTATGAATAATTAAAAGACCAGGGAGAAGGGAACACAGGAAATCCTGTGGATTTTATTTTAAATGCTATCGCTGATTTGATGATAATGATAAGATTTGCATATCTTGTGGGCTTTGGGTTTAGTTTATTTTTTTATTTCTTAAGCTATCCTATAAAATGGACAACTAGGACAGTGGACTGGTGGTCAGGAGGCTCACTTCTCTACCAGCACCATATCAGTCTTCCCGTAGTCAATACCTCATTTCTCCTATTGATAAAACCGGCGGATAGTTCTGTACCAAATCTTGCCATTAATGGCCTTGAGGAGCTATAATATCAGAAGCTGTTTCCTCTTCATACTCTTGATAATGGCTTATCTGAGGCTACAGATCTACTGATGCTTGTCCTGATGGCAGTGCTGACAGCGGCTGCTGGTTTCCTTCCCCCAACAGGTTGTGCCAGTATAACTCTGAGGACAATTTGTTTAAAATATAGGGATTTATTTCAGAATAATTCTCTAGTCAGTGGAGTCAGACAAGCATTTTCTGAAGGCAATTCATCCCAATTAATCCCTGACAGTGATTAGTTTGTTTAGGCTAAAT
Source organism: Charadrius vociferus (assembly GCF_000708025.1). Taxonomy (NCBI): domain Eukaryota; kingdom Metazoa; phylum Chordata; class Aves; order Charadriiformes; family Charadriidae; genus Charadrius; species Charadrius vociferus. The sequence continues at coordinate 303,989 of NW_009647849.1, forward strand.
ATATGCTGATTTAAAGCATTTAGAATTGGTTGAGATTTGTGTCTGTTTGGAGCAGTGGCTTGAAATTAAAATACCATGTTAAAATATTGACTCTATCCTTCTTTCCTACATTTCACTGTGAATGTCCATGCTCTTGCAGGCTTCTGAGTGGAGACTACAGTAAAACATGCAGCCAAAAATCAGACTAATACTTTGCAAGTTGTCTCTGTTGTGGGAGGTTTATTTGGCCACTTCTGAACAGGGTGTCTCTTCTTTTGCTTCCTACTTGGCTTTGTCAGAAGTGAATTGACTGCAGTGGCTTGTCCCCTGTTCCCTCACCTACAGAGCCACCTCCTGTATTTAAGAGAACATCTCAGCAAGCACATGGCAAGTATCCATGTCCACCCTTTTGGGGTACATTTTGTTTTGACTTGGGTATCTGCAGAAAATCACTGTTAATTCCACAGTAGCATGTGATAATTGTGAGAATTTTCCTTTGCTTAGTTTAGTGGTGTTGCCCATCCAAAATGTCATTTAAGTCATTAAGATTTTTATATTTCTTTCTTGCCTGTAAACTGTATCAAGAACCCTTCCAAATTCAGAGGTCCCATATGGGCTTTTACAGTCTAGGGGTGTTGCCAAATTAGGCCTAAATCTGCATTATTTAATTTGACTGCTTAAAAGCTAACCATTTTTTATCGTGGTTCACTTTTTCCTTGCTTGTGGGTTGGGGCCATCTCCAGAGAGCGTTGAACTGTGGACCTGAGAGGGAGCTCTGCTCATTCTTACTGCTTTTCTGGTGTACTCTGTATCCAACAGGAATATTTGCTTACCATAGTATTTAAAAACAGATTAAAATCCTGGCCCAGCGTGGCTAATAGTTTTGCTATCCACTTCAGGGTTGTGCCGTCTTATTTCAAAAGATGTTAGATAACAAAGCTTGTTTTGACAGCCTAGACCAGTTAGCAGAATTAAAAGCGCCTCTTTTCCAGGCTGGGCTGACCTAGCAGGCACCTTTGCAATGCTGGGTAAATACAATGAACTGTTCAATTGGAAAATTATTTTCATAAGCAGCATTTTAGTAAAACCTGTGGTTTGTCCTCTGAATCCTGATTAATGAAAATAAATCTCTATTACCCTCTCACTTGGCCTTACCTTCCTGTTTGGTAGAAAAATATTATTTTTTTTCAGTAGCAACATTGAAGATTCAGCCGTTATTTGGTGTAATTCTTGTGCAATGCAAATCTAATAGACTTGATGCGCAGCATTTTCTTTAGAATAAAAGCCAACTGCCTTTATTCAGCTTACACAATCCGTTCCTGAAAGAGCCCTTTGTACAGCACATGTCATGTCAGCAGTAATCATGGACTGAGTGGCAGTGCAGGCAAATCAGTCAGCAGCTGCTGTTTCATTGGGCTGTAGTAGTCCTATAATGAATTTGCCAGTACGTGCAAGGGTAGATCATGTGTAATGCTCATGGTCTTCCAGAGCATTGTTTTGCTCATACCTTTAGGTGCTGGCAGCTGAAGGCAGATCTAGCTGGATCGGCCTGTTATCCTCTCCCTGCCCAGCTGGCACCCAGGCTGCCGCTGCCCGCAGGGCTCCTGGCCCTTCCAAACCCGTGGGACGGTTGTCAGTAGCCAGTAAAACTTTGCACAGGTATTTATGCTGGGAAGTAAAAGAAGAGTTTTCTTATTGCCCCGGTACTCAGACTTTCTCCAAAGTTACAGCTTAGGATAGAAGCAAGCCAGTGTTTCTGGCTGATATGTGTATCTTTTCTTAACCCCTATAGAATCATAGAATCGCTAAGGTTGGAAGGGACCTTTAAGATCATCAAGTCCAACCATCAGCCTACCCTGACAAAACCACTTCTAAAGCATGTCCCTAAGTACCATATCTACCCTTTTTTTAAACACCTCCAGGGATGGCAAATCCACCACCTCCCTGGGCAGCCGATTCCAATGTTTAATAACCTTTCAGTGAAAAAATGTTTCCTAATATCCAGTCTAAACCTCCCCTGACATAAGTTGAATCCATTTCCTCTTGTCCTATCACTTTTCACCAGGGAGAAGAGGTCAGCCCCCAGGTAGTTGTAGAGGGTGATAAGGTCTCCCCTCAGCCTCCTCTACTCCAGGCTAAACAACCCCAGTTCCCTCACTTGTTCCTCATAAGGCTTGTCCTCCAGACCCCTCACCAGCTTTGTAGCCCTTCTCTGGACACGATGTTTTGTATCACCTCATTAAGGCAGTTGGGATACTAATGCTGCTCTAGGTAGTTCTGCATTTCTTTCTTCTTCCACTTCCTTTCCCACCTCCCTTCCTCCCCCACCCCTCAGTTTTCAGTGAATTTATGAGCACCAAGCATTGAGATATGATGGGAAGCAGGTTAGAAATGTAGACTAAGGCAGTCAAGCTGACCCAGGAGAGAGACTGACCCATTCCTTAAAGCGTATATTTTGGGAAGGGTGGGGAGATGGAAGAAGTGACAACCTTAATTCACAAGCTTCTGTTGTGGTTGTAGGTACAGATCTGGTTTCATGCATACCATGTAGGCTAATACCAATGAGAAACCTGTGGATTTCATTTTGCTTAAAGAAGCAAAGGATGTTAAAAAATTTTATATCTGTATTTTTCCAGTGATAATTTCTAAGCTGCTTGTGTGTGCTTCATGTTTTACTGGGAGTTTCTGTCATGTCCTCACAGCACGGGTTTCCAGAAGAGGCAGAAGCTACAGTGATTCTCACAGAAAATAAAGGAAGGGAAAAGACAAGTTATGCATGGGACTATCACACAGTGCAAACTGAATACTACCCCACTGCCTTCTTTCTCTTCTACCAGCCTCTTCTCAGACAAAACCTTTGCCTATACTTTTCATGATGATCAAAACTATTCCAATATCTTTTTGCGTTGTGTTTTTTTTTTTTCCAGCTATATTGTTTTTCATGTTGTATATTTATGCAATGTTGTAATGAGATAACCCCCTGGACTGGTAACTCTTGATGCCACAGTACACTAACAATGAATAACTGACAATAAATAAGGCTTTTAGGATCTTGTCTGGTTCTGGTTTGTTCCAGAAGAAAGGGATGGTGAGGAGAAGGGTGAGGGTGTCTTTCACAGTTCAACGTAAACATCACTCTAACCTTGTTTAGCTGAGTTCTTGGGTTTGTGTTACGTGATGTCACCTCTGGCCGTACCAGGTTGCACAGCAAGCAAAGCAGTGCTCTGGGCTGCAGAATCATATTTGATTTTTGAGATGTCTGGAGCCACTAAACACCTTCAGTAAGAGAAAGGTGTCCTGCTGTCTTGCAAGACAAATGAGGAGGAAGCAGAAACTGTTTCGGAGGAGATAAGTTGTTTGGGTTTGTTTGGGATTTTGTTTTATGTATATATTTAGAAAAACATAATCTGGAAGTATGTGTGAATCTCCTTGCTCTGCTTTTGCTTTGGATCCTGTTCTCTTTCTTGTTGTGGAAGATTTCCTTGGTGTCTGTTAAAGTGAAAATGCTTCTTCCAACTTCAAAGAACGGTAATGAATCACAAAGAGGAGATTTTACTATTGAAAAATAAACTAAGAGTAGTGCAAATGCCACCTGGGTATTTCAGGTTGTGGCTGCTCCTTTATGTTGCTGTCAGTGCTCACTCAGCAGCTGCATTTTCATCTCTGTTCCAAGGCATTGTGAAGAAACGAAGCACTTTTCATTCGCACAAACTGCTTTGGGTTTGCAGATTACTCTCTTTACCCCTTATTTCACCCTTTCTGCCCTCTCCCTCCTCCCCTGCAGCATTCATGCAGCCTGCCAATCCTTTGCTTAATCCCAGAGAACATATTTTGGGTACTGGCACAATGAAGAAAAAGAGGCAAATTGATTTGCATTTCTTATCTGGGAGATTCACTTGCAAAATCTAGTACGGTTTCACTGACGCAGAGGCAGGAGAGATCATCCTGTAAATCTGACATCTCTTTATTAAGACTGAGACAAAAGGGAGTGGGAGGATGGTCTGAGCTTGCTATGGGAAATAATACTGTAGGTAGTTTAGTTTGTTGTCTCAATCTGTGTTTCACTGAAGTTTTCCTGTTTAGTTTGGCGATGCGCTTACAGTGTCATTGTAAGGCTAGCTGGTCCCAGTTTATCCAGTTGCGTGCAGCTCCTGTGTCCCCATAGCTCATCTGGAACTGAGCAGGGGGAACAGCCACCTGGCAGATAGGGGGTACATGCTTCCTGCCATTCTAGTTACATCTTTTTTTGGGTTTTTTTGTTTTTTTTTGTTAATGTCTATGCATGTGCCAAACCCAGTGATTCAGTTAGTTCCAGTGAGGTTAAAAGCCAATTTCAGCAAGTTGCGTGACACAGATCCTCTTTGCCCTTCCCCTGCTGCCTCCCTGTGTGTGTAAGGGGCTTGGGAGGCAGAAATAACCAGGACAGATAAATCTCCTTATGGAAATGTCTCGGGCCTCCCCCCTCCTACAGCCACCAGAGCAGCCCTGCAGCCCTTATTCAGGTTTCCACTGCATCAGGGTGCAAGCTGTGAGCAGCAACTTTCTTACCCGTATTACAGCAACCCATACTATGTTGCTGCTGCTAACATGGCCGCCCCCTCTCTGACGTGCGAGAATGGAGGGGTGAAAAGCCAGTCCCCATCACTGGTTGGCAAAATTCCCTCCTGACTTTAAAATAGGTACTTTGTCAAAGCCCAGCAGCAGCAGTGACGTATGTCCCTTGTTTGCAGTGCAAGGGCGTGCTTCCAAGCAGGACAGAGAGGGATTCTTTAAGCATAATTTGGGGCAAAAAGAAAAGAAAACCTGAGAGGTGGAAATAGAAAAGTGATAATTGGCTGGATGAGATGGTAACCTCCTTGGTGCCTATGCATTCAGTGCTTAAGGCAGCATCTCCTAGCTGAACTACGCATGCAGTAGGCAGGAGGGTTGCCCACGCTTTAGATCACTGTGTTCTATGTTCAGGTGCCTACACCACCTCTCCAGGCATGTCTAGAAACACGGAGTCTGAGGGAACGTGGGTTTTTGGGTACCTGGTCCTTGAAGCAAGCGGGAATTGTAGATCAGTCCGTACAGATATGAATGTGCTGCTCCAGGAGCTGGTTAAGCTTTTTAGAGCTTTCAGCCGCTCTGCGTGTTGCAGCAGTACAGCTGTCCTGCACTCACTGGCGTTGCCCTGTTTTACATCAGTGTAAAGGAAGAAATGGCCTCTTAAATGTTTTATTTTCGTTGTCTGCTCCTTTTGCCACACTACTTCCATTCTGCCTGCCTCAGCATTTTCAGCGTTGCTTGCTCAAACTGTGAAATCCCAGGATAACAAAATCTTCAAGGTTGGAAGGGATTTCAGGATATTGTCTAGGGATGGCTTGAGCAGGCTGTTCAGGTCTAGGTCTAGTCAGATTTTGAGTATCTCCAAGGATGGAGGCTCCACAACCTCTCTGGGCAACCCATTCCAGTGTTTGACAACCTTCACAGTGAAAAGTTTTTCTTTCTCATGTTTGAATAGAACCTCCTGTGTTTCAGTTTGTGCCTGTTACTTCTTGTCCTCCCACTGGGCACCACCAATCTGAGCCCACTTCAGTCATATTAACACTCTCACGTCAGCTATTTATGCACGTCAATGAGACCCTCCTGACCTTTCTCTTCTCCAGGCTGAGCAGACCCAGCTCTCTCAAACTTTCCTCGTATGAGAGATGCTGCACTTCCTTAATTACCTTAGTGGCCCTTTGCTGGACTCATTCCAGTACGTACACATCTCTCTTGTACTCAGAAGCCCAGAACTGGGCCCAGCACTCCAGGTGTGCCTCACCAGTGCTAAACAGAGAGGGAGGATCACTGGATGCCAGAGCACTCACTCCAAAATCATTACCAGTTGTGTGATTGGTTGTGATAGTTCTGCAGCCAGGCCATGTAGCAGATCAACTTACACGAATTTTCTAATTTTACTTTATACTATATCTGCAGAGTAGTTTGCTATTTGGGCCTGCATCAGAGTAATCTTTGCTGACTGGCAAAGCAATCCATACAAGTCAAGCCCCAGTGATGAGTCTGTGATGAGAGGATTTGTGGTGCTGGCCTGGTACTTGGGAAACTTTTTTTCCTGGTTTTTCATCTTGGCACTGTTCCACCAACATAAAAGTCATGATGCCAAATGTAGACAAAAGACATTTTTAAAGTTGCATTTTAAGGATTTCTAACTTGGTTTTTGTGATAGACCTATCTTTGAATTCTTACTAAGACAAATGGATTGAAAAGAATAGTTTTCAGTTTATTTTAAAATGCTCGCATCATTCATCAAATACATGACGACAAGTATTCTATAGTCTTTTTGTGAGTGGGCTGTTAGCCTGTGTTATTTAGAGACATTTGTGAATTGATACACTCAAAGAGACTTCATCCGTTCTGCAACGTTCAGATTTTTCCATCCATCAAGTAGCTATGACCCTATTTTTGTCACTTCTGTCCTTATGTAGAGCTAGATTTTTATTATGATGGCAGACTAGAATATTCCAGTAGGATTTCTGTGAGTGATCACAAATCAGGTGTTAATCATTGTGAAAAGGAGTTGTTAAATATACCTTCACTAATTTTCTATGGATAGAAGAAGCTATTTATGCTTGCAGATCACAGGACAGAAAGGTCACATTCCCATCCGCTTCCTCTTCTAAGCCTCAGACCAGTTAAGGAAGGGATTCTCTGTAGTAACTCTGTTTTAAATTTCATCATCCAGTATTTTATCTCCTTGTACCAAATGTAATAAATATATATACTTTATTTTAAATACTTCTGTAAAGGAGATAAACGCAGTGTGCAAAATCTAACCATGGCTTAGAAGACAAATCCATGAGGTGTAAGAGTCTAGCAATGTGTAGACAACCGCAGGATCTGACCTTATTTGTGCTAATCATACTTTCAATTTCAGCTCTGAGAAATTGCTAGTGCATAATATGCTGCAGACTTCAGGAAAAGCCATTGAGGTGCTGATTCCAGAGATGCTTCCGGAGTCATAAATCCCCTTTTCATTCATCCCTTGTTTCAGGCATAGCGGTGGCAAAGTCACTTGCTTTTGTATTTGGTATCCAGACTAGTATTTGCAGATCCATGTTTGACACCTGTGTGCCTAACCAGTCATCGAGTTTCTGTTGGCTGATATGGATTGGATGCTCCATCAGCTACATCTTCCACATAACATGCAAATGAGATGCAAGGTAACTTTCCACCCCAATTAGTCCCTTCTTTGAATGTACTTACTCTAAGATTATCAACAAAACATTGTAAACAACTCCAGTAGCTGCTCCATGAGTTTTCCAAACTCCCTGGGATGCACAATCTGTAAGAACAGTACCTTGACATCCTCATGAAAAAAATTACCTTGGAGCGACTCAGTGAAAGGTTAGAATTGTTGAGTGTTTTAATCAATAATATATGAGTTGGATGAGCAGTATACTGTACTTTGCAGTGCACAATCAATAATACATTTTTATGCTCAACTTTTTAATCCTCAAAAAAACTACATGAAAATTTCGTGCTAGACTGCCCACGAGAATCAATAATAGAGAAAGGTTCCCCTTTCCCCTTAGTACAGTTTAGTGAAATGCATAATGAATTTATTTACTAAATTATGCTGCAAATCTATTATACATCTTCTGGAATATACCAAATGGAAAATAGTGTTTAATATAGTTATGAAAGTTCCAAAACTGGAAATGCAGAGATTAAGGTTGTCATTGTAACACTTCAGTAAGTTAATGAAGAACAAAATCTAGGAAAATATTTACTTATATCAAGCTGGGTCTATTATCGTTGTTTACTATTTGTGTTGTTCTAATATGTAAAAGCCTCAACAAAGGGGCCATGATCTAACGTACAGGAGAAATGATAGTCTCTGGTTTCCATTGGCTTTATAGACATGATCTCTTACAATTGTCTTGAGTTAGACTAGACTGCTTGTGTGAATGGAAATCTGGCACTAGCTAGGAATCTATTTGCAAAATAACATGTAAAATTTTCAGTAATATTCACAAAAGTTTTGCACTTTGCTATGTGATTCAGCAGAGAAACCAAAGTTTTATACTATTGAAGTTTTTGTGCGTTTATAGAGCATTTGCCATTATACAAAAAGGAGGATCAAACTTAATGCCAGCTGACCACATTTCTATTTCAGGCTTGAAGTCATTAATTCCTTCTTGCTGAATCACAAAGTGTATTGCTTTGTTAGCAGTACTGCAGATCCCCCTGGACTTCTGCTACTGTTTTACTGCATCACCAATTATTTATGATGTATTATTAATTATATGTGATCTATACTTGCACCACTGCCACGACTGTTTAGTGGTAGCTAGCAGGAGCTTCTGTAAAAAGTGGCTTTTCTTCTTCTGAGGCAAGTTGCCACCTGTGTAGTATAAGAGGATTTTTATACAAACGGTTATGAAAAGTGTTGCGTGCACATCTATACCTAGTGGGCACAGGCTACTGGATACGCTCACACATGTCTGGACAATGACTGGGTGAGAAGCTGGGAAATGTGCAAGAGTGTTTTCTCTCAGTGTTTTCTGATTTTTGCCTTCTAGAAAAGAAAATATTGCCTTTGGTACTGAAAAAAGATAGTTAGGAAGAGAACCGATTTTATTTTCCTAGGGGGGGTTGTTATTCTTTCAAGCTAAGGTCTGTGAAAGTATAAGAAATGTGTCCTGGTAGAGCTGGGATGGGTGTGTGTAGTATGAATAGTGTGCTTACCTTGGCAGTGTGGTGGTTACCTCGTTTTTTTGATGCTATTTTGTAAGGTGTAGCATTCAGCAGGGACCTTCTGACTCCATTAAAATCAGTAGCGTATCACCAACACAACTTGTAGTCACTAAAAATTCCCCTTGTGTGCAATATCTATGTGTGCTCAGAGGAATGTGTTTGGAATGACCCTGCTGTAGTAACACAAAAAGGTGTTTTCTGCATTAACCAACTATAACAACAACATGGAAATGGGGCCAGCGAATGCTGCAACTTTACCATTATCAAAACCCACAGAAACCATGACACAAGGATCCCTCAGCAGTGTGTCTGACTGCAAATGTGGGTAGATGTTTTTGAGGTTTTGGCTGGATCTTGGCCAACTCTGGTGGAAACTTCCCTGTGGAGAAGTGAAAAGCAGAATTCAACTTTTTCTTCACAAACGAGACAGAACAGTAAAAGCCAGTTTCTACCAGGCTGGGATTGGTACCTTAAGATAAAGCTGTATTTCCTTATCGCTGCTTGCAGCTACCTCATTTTCCATGTACAATAATATCTGCAAAACCCTATAAAACTGGCAACTAAAATACTAAGAAAACAAATGTAAGTGTTGCTGAAGGTAGGAAATAAGAACAATTAAGAACTTCTCACAAAGTAATTTCCCTGTTTTGCAGTCTGCTTAATTGTTGTCTCTGAAAGTCTGTCACAGGACACAATGAAAATGTAGCTTTTTACACCATTTATGTCTCTGAGAAAGCATCCCCCAACATGCACCCTGATTGCAGACCCATCCAGGACAGGATAGCGGATAGCTCAGACGCCACCAGCAGTTAAATCAAGGCAACAGAGTTGAGTCCCTGTCAGCTGCGGGCTGAGTTCTTCTCGACCCCGTGCATTGCAGCCCACACCTGCCCTGCCTTACTGGAGGGTATCGCTCAGGTAGTCGCTGCTGTGCCAGTTAGGAATGAACCCCCTGGTTTCCTTTATATCACTGGAGAGACAAACACCCCCGGAGTGTGACTCAGTCTCCAATCTGCTAATTTTCTGGAGGTGTCTGCCTATCTGCATTTACTATTGAGGGAGTACAAAATGACTATTCTCCTAAATTAGGTATTCTGCTCAGATATTTCAGGCAGGAAGAATGAATCTGCATTTAAGTTCTGAACATCCTTATTAAGGCTAGGCTGAACTTCTTGCCGTCGTTATCCAACTTGGTTAAAGTCAGCCTTAGTGTGCCTGCACATCAAGTCTGATTCCAGCGTGGAAAATGTGAGGACTAACAGCTGCACGTCCAGGTGGATGTGGCTGCACACAGGTAGCAGTGACAGCCATGAGAGAGTGAAAAGTTGAGAACCGGTGTGTCTTCTGTTGAAGCTGGGGAAGGGAGGCAAAAATCTGACACCCTTGCATAGGTAAATCTGGTAACTCCCAAGATTCTCTTGCGTGATTATTTTAAGCAGTCTATTCTGTATGTGTTATTTCTGTTTGGTAATTAAATTTTTGAACTTGTGTGGCGCTGAGCGTAAGCCCATACCCCCTGAAGTCAATGGAAGTTAAAATCAGCTGACACCTTGCAAGACTTTTACGAGGTGCAAGGAATTAGCAGTGATTATTTCCAAAAATGATAAAATTTGGTATGTGGGTGCTTGCTTACGGTGCCTGCAAGACTTTCTACTCCTCTCAAAAAAGAGGAGGTAATTAATTACCAATATCATCCTTTAAAAAAAAAAAAAAATCACAAAAATCCTTGATGCATGTCATTCTATAGCCAGAGGGAGGTAAAATATGTCCTTAAATATTGTAATACAAACATTCCTCTTAATCCTGAAGATTAACCAAATAAACTGGATGTTTTCATCACTTTTGGGTTTTGTGCAAATTGTAAAGTCTAAAGAGAGAGCAGCTTGGTTTGTCAGGCCGGATAGAAACTTGTGAGGTGCTGTGCTGCTTTGCAGAGAGCATTGCATGGCTGATAGCTAAAGCATTAGCTACTTCTAAGTAGTGGCAAGTCTCTCTCTTTAGTCCCTCTGTTTTCTTCTTTCCCCATCAGAGTTGTTTTCCTGACCACACTCATTGTTTGCATTCATTTTTATCTTCTTAAAAATGCTGACCGAGGAGCTTTCTCTTGATTGATATGTCTCTCAAGTGACTCCCCACAGTGATTATCGTGGAATTAATCATTTGACTCCATCAGCAGAAAGACCCTTGTACTGACTATCAGCAGAGGCATGTCATTGTTATTGTTGCACGCCAACAAATTTATTTGGGGTTGAATGATAGCAGTAGATGTCATCTGGAAGAGCTAGTTTGCAGTGGAGTTGCTTTTGTTTGATTGCTATAGTGTTGGTTAAAATTCCTCTCAGCAGCACTATTGCCTGATTGCTGGCTACTGCAAATTCAGGAGAATTAGAGCTGTTTGCGTGTAGCGGATAGACTGTGGTGATTCAGCAGATATTCTGCCTTTGTTCTTTTTGCAGCACCCCCCCCCGCCCCGAAAGCCTACTTTTCCTACTTTGCCCATGGAGAGACAACCTATTTTATTTCTTTTAAGCACCTCCAAATGATGTCTCTTGAGACCTCAGGGTGGGGTTGGGGGGAAGACCTATTGTTAGTTATAACCCACTCTCTCTCTGACATATTTTGTGCAATTAAGGGCTGATAAAGTCAAATGACTTCATTTACTTCTGCCTTACTTTTCAATCCTAGCTTTACATCCTCTACATGAGAGAGGGGAGGAAAGGTTGAATAATGTTGCCTAAGTACTTGGGGAAGTAGAAATACGGCATTTCTAGATCCAGAAACTTTCTGCTGTGTTTGGACGTGCATGCTGAACCTTGACCCGCACTGAGAGCAATGGTTTTGAGCTCTGTTTCCATCAACGTTTTGTTACCTTAGGAAGAGGTAGATCTGTGGTCCCATGTCAGCTTCTAACTTGGAGCAGGATTTACCAGTCAGCTTAAGCTGGTTTAAAGACACACTACTGTGGAAGGGGGTAGTCCCATACAGCTCTACACTGGCCGTTACTCCTGTCCTATCACCCATGTTGCTTTAGTGACCGGATTATTCTCAAGTGGGTCAGGACAGCTCAATGATCTGTCTGAAAATAAACTTGTGCTTTGGGTTCATTTTCAGTGGTCACTCGCCCCCGAGCAAGGGAGGAGGTGATGCTCTGCTGGTTCCCCCTGTGTGGGAGGGGGAGGGCACCGTGGTCTTAGATCTGCTGAGACCATGTGAGAAATGGCAAATTTAGGTGTCTGAAGTGGGAATGCTGACTCTTGAAATAGCTGGTAGGCACAAGGATTCCTTTCAAAGCTTTTTCAGTGTAACTATCTTCAACAGCAATCTATTAATAGTCCACTAATTTAGAGAAGTACCAGTGGCAATTAACATTGTGTAGTGACACCCTTTCAAGGGTGGAAGTGCTTATTCCTGCAGCGATTATGTTATTGCATAGCACAGCTTTTGCTGGTATATGTTTGTTCACGCAGCACTGGATTTAATCAGGAGCTGTGAAATCTGTATCAAGATTTTTTTATCTGTATCTTTTTTTAAGTGGTTTGCTTGTCAGTTGTTCCCCAGTAAAGCTGTGTGAGGAAGGAGGCTGTGCTGGTGTATAACGCAGGCAAGCTGCCCCCACCCCTGCCCAGGGAATCAGGGATGCTGGGCAGCAGAACTCCTTCAGGAAGCCCTTTGGGAGCCCCCCACCCCCATCGTGCCCAGGGGCTGCACAGAGACCGTGTCATGGTGCTCTGTGTGCTGCCTTCGCTGGTACTCGCCTGTTTTAAATACACCCTGATCCTCCCCCCACTCCCGCTTGCTTGTGTTACTTTCGGTGAAGTTGCACAAGCAGGGAGACCTCAGGGCTGACTGGCAGGCCAGATCCGGATTACAGTGCTCTGTGGACTTCGCAGGCCAGATTAAAATACTTGGAAGGATCAGTCTGGCTCATGGGCTGTATTTTTGACATTCTTGTCATAGAAAAGTATTAGGAGTTGTAAGAAGGACTAATGTGAGCTTATATTTTACAATTTGACGTTGTAACTGCTTTGTTAGGGAAAGCAGAATTTGAAATAGTTATACTATTTTTGTCTGTTGTTTTTTTCGCTGCAGCAAATGCCTGTTATGTCTCCTGCATTCAAAAGCAAACCCCGTTCCCCCATAATAACCATTCAATTAGTCTCATCTCCTCTGCTCCCATTTTCCAAGCAACTTAACAAGATGAGACAAATCCTTCAAACTGTGTTGATATTATAAACACTGCCAATGAGTCTTGAGCAGGCAGGAAAGCTAATGGGACAATCTCAATTTAAAGAAAGCTGGTTAACAGCAAATGCATTTCGGTTTGTAAATGAACGATGGCAGGTAAAGGCGTGTGTCTGCCTAATATAGTTCTCACCTGTAAAATGTTTTCCATCTAGAGATCTCGATGTACCTTGTGAAGAAATGTGAGTAATGTTGTACTTCTGTGGCACAAGGAAAGTGAAGGACAAGCCTGAAATAACTTCCCAAGGACATACTGCCATCAGCGGGAGAGTTCTAAGGCTTAGGTGTCAGATTTGTTTGTCTAGGGGATCTTCCGTCTTAACCACCACTGGTGAATCAGTCTTGAATAGATTTATGAAATATTGTGTCCCCTTTGCGGTAAGAAGGTGTTACTGGCCTTACTGTGCACACGTGGTATGATGAGAGACTTGAGCAGAATGTAGGTATCAAAGAAAGGCCCACAGAAAGTTTATTCTCCAGCACCACGTGAAACTGGACTTCTTTCTTTGGCTGGAAATGTGAGATGTGCTTAGGATTAGTGTCTGGCCTGGGAGACAGAGGTGCATCATTCCTGCCTAAGGAACTCTGCAGTCCAGGTAATGTCTCCTTCTCTGTGCAGGTATGGTCTGAGCAGATCTAACATGTGCTGCCCAGGGTACCTCATTTAAGCTCATAAGAATGGGACTTGCAACAAAGCTACAAAGCCCGGTATGACTTAAATACCGTGTTTAGGCCCATTTGCTGAAACTGCTCATTCGTGCCTGCTCTCAGGACTGACTGCATCAAGTACGGTGAGGCACAGCCTGGTTCCATGAGAGTTCCTGTTGATTTGGAGTTTTATTATTATTCTTGTAGAAATAGATTTCTGGATTAATTATCCAAGGAAGATTACCGATGACAAATCCCATGCAAGCTTTAATGAGAGCTTTCACATTTTATACAGCGTAGTATAGGAATATTACAGGAACAACTGTACCCTGGTGTTCCCTATCAAAATAATTTTTGAGGGTACAGCAGATGCAAGGAGCAGTTTGCTGGTCTGCACACCTATTGAAATCTCAGTGCTTCAGCAGGGAACACGTGGATGGACACACACACACTCCCTTAAGTTCAGTTTCAGGCAGCTTGCTAGAATGTGGGAGGTGAGTCTGACACCTGAAGGTGGCTTCACTGGGTCTAAGAATTTTCCCTGCTGAATATCTCACTTGCTTCTGTTCATTTTAGTGAGAAGTTTGATGGAGGATGTGAAAGTGGTGGGGCTTTAGTCCGTTGTCTAAGGAAAAGATAGAGATAAATGCCACCCATACCAGTATCGGGCACCAGATGATCCTCTCCATTACATCCCCCATTTGAAGGCACCTTTCTTTACCTCCCCTCTCTCTGTTTTCTAGGTGAAGATTACAGTCTCTTGAGGAAAGATATTTTTATTTTTTTTTAATGCCTTGCAATATTTGAATGGCTTGGAGCACTCTCCAACTGGTTAATAAGCAAACATGTACGTCCAGCTGGTCAGTGTATATATGTAGCTTGGAGTGATCTACAGGATGTGCAGCACTTGCCTGGCTGCTAGTTAGGGGATGTGCTAAGCAGATGCAAGTATTGTTGCTAGAGGAAGAACATGAGACAACTAGAATTATTAGAGGACTTCATATTCAGAATTAACTAGGATAAGTGTGGTGCAAAAATGGCAAAATAAATTGATAGAGGGCAAAACCTATAGGAAATGTAAGTTTATTAGCTCTGTTCTTTCACACAGCAGCAAAAAAGTTTAGAACTGACCTCAGTGTCTTTGATAGAAGAAAAGAAAACCCCCACCAAAAAACAAATCAAAAAACCCAGGCTGCAGTTTGAGAATTAGCTGTACCACCCGCAGGTCATTTTCATTTTCTTGCATTAGCTCTTCCTTAACTTTTTATATGTAAATGTATACAGATATTTTGGGCAGATTTTGTAGGTTGGGTCAAGCAGGCTGAATAGCATAGGCAATGAGGATAAAATAGTATAAAAAGGGTGTTATCTTGATATTTGCATTATTGCCTTATATGAAACTTGGCATTCTGCTGGATTTCATCTTTGTGTTCATTGCTTCAGTCATCAAATTGCTGCATTTTTTAAAAAAAACCTTTTGGGGCAAATTTGGACATTTAAATTTAGCATTAGAGGTCATTTAACAATATTTCTGAGACTTCAGCTGTTTAATTTTCTGCTCTTAAACTTTCTGAGTTTACGCTTCTTGCCCTACACTTTGTGGATGCTAAAATTTTACATGGGTTTCAAAATGGATTAGGCGGCTCCCTGCTAATTTTTCTTCATTTAAAAACATTTCTGGTTCAAGGAGGCTTAGCTGCAGACTGCTGGACTCTGGATGGGTATCCAGGGGTTGTATTACCATGTGTTTTCTCTGTTGTACTCTTCCCTGGGCCATCAGTGTTTGGCGCTGACACTGGCCACTACCAGTTTGATCTGTACCAGTTTCTGATGAAACATTTTCAGATCGCTTTTAAATCTACTCATCAAAAATAAAAGAGAAAACCGCAAACTGATCAGGAAAGTGCCAGCCTTCTTCCCCAAACCTTTCTATCTCCCCCTGCTCTGCATTTGGAAGTATTCCCCATTCTTCAAATCCCAGAGCTGTTTCTGGGAGCCGGAGGAGAGGCGCTATCTGGTCTGATAGTGCCTCCGTTAAAGTCAATAGGAAGTCTCCGATTTTAAAGTAGTTTAGATCAGGCCATAGTGCCCAGTCACTTTAAATTTGTAAACTTTGCTTGCTTATATATTTTAAACAAAATGCTTGCTTTGCTGAGAGGAGATTGAGCTTTGAAAAATAGGATGAGTAGTCTGTAGAAACACGCTTACTGAAGCGTGGCATTGCTGACGGGTTCAGAATTTGTTTTCCAAGTTTTAATTTGATAGAGCTGGGGTTGAAACTGCTCAAATTGCTGAAAGCTTAAAGAAGAATTGTAGCCCTTCAGCAGGGACATGCTAGTCTGATCATTTCCTTTTCAACAACAACTTCCTTTGATATGTTTGCCATTGCAGAGTTAAGTCTGCATTTGGTATCCCCTCGTGAATTAGCCGCCGTGGATACTTTTTTTTTCTGTCTTACAACTGCACACTAAAAACTTG
The DNA here is from genome assembly GCF_000708025.1 of Charadrius vociferus. Lineage (NCBI taxonomy): Eukaryota > Metazoa > Chordata > Aves > Charadriiformes > Charadriidae > Charadrius > Charadrius vociferus. The sequence continues at coordinate 320,078 of NW_009647849.1, forward strand.
TCAAGCTCTTAATCTCTTTGCACCAAAAATAGCTTTGATCATCGCAGGATACAATTCCTGCTAAATGTGTGTGATATTAATATCTTTTTAATATGTCAATCTTAGCTAGAATTTCCTTGAGCAAAGTGATTGGGACACCAATTTTCTGTGCAATTTTTATGGCTTATAGGAGAAAGTTAGGAAAGGCACAATTTCTGTAGATCAGACTAAATGCTTAAAATACCAATTTAAGAAACTTTTAAGATTTCAAACTGGAATCCTGCTGATTTGCATTTTCAGAGTGTAGTACAGGCATTACTGGCATCATTGCAGCAAGCTTGTCAGAGGGCAGCGTTAGATCTTGTATTTACAGAGTACAATTGGGTCACTTACATCCTGGAAGTATTATAGACCAAATGTTCATTGCCTTGATTTATAGAGTAATATGAAGAATTACACACAACTCAGTCCATGCTAGACCTCTGTCTGCTGCGAAGTCAAGACCACAATATTATCCAGTCCAATTTCAAAGGAGAATAAAGAAAATCCATGAGATGTGATTTTCCTGAAATAAAATCCAGGCGGGGGTTAATGACAACCTTTAGGTTGCTGCCTCAGGACATATCTAAAATGTGTGCAGTCACTTGGCAGCTGTAAGCTGTATTGAGGGTTATTCCTTCCGATAACAAAAGCCAGTTTGTGTCACCAGAGTGGTAAACAATACCCCCCCTTAGTAAGCAAAGAGATTAACAATACATGACATTAAACACAAGATCTGCAAAAAGGAACAGAGTGTTCAGTAACTCCTCTGAGCTTCATTTTATCTCAAAACATAAATTTTGTTGCCAATGGAACTCTATATAAGAATTAATTAGGGAACTTCACAGGCAGTCAAAACTCTTGTATGCCATTATAAATTTATCATTGCTGAAAGGATCTATTTCTGCTGTCATACATCATGCTTATCTGGCAGACTGCACAAAGAATATGGAATAAATAACCTTCTTCCTATATAAAGAATCCTGGAAAAATATTTGGAAATCTTGTTTTTAAAAACAAGCCAAACATTGTGTTTATTGTCTGTAAGGCGTTTCTGAAGAAACAACCCATTTAGCATTCAGCCATTCAGATACCCAAACAATGCAGCAGGTTCCTCAAATTCCCCACTTGGAGAGAACTTGCACAATGCCATGTTGAATACTGCAATACATGTGCCTTGCCGTAGAAGTTCCCCGCTTAAGAGATGTAGCAGGTGGGCTGAGAGTAAACCATTACCATGTAAGTGTTTAGACAAAGTCCTCTTGGACTGCAGGACCAGCTTACCATTCCATTCATTTTTATTTGGATTATGCTAACCATAAATAATGATTCTCTTCTGTAATTTTCTAAGCTTATCTCACTCATTCCAGCATCACAGATGAGCTGTATGATTATACATCTAATCCTAGCAAGATAATTTGGAAAGCCAGTACTTTGTATTTCCTGGTTATTACATACAGTTAAACATTCTGTGCTTCTACTTATTTCAGTAACTCAACTCCACCTCCAAGTATCAGAATAAGTGATATAGAGAAGGGTGTTACGTATGCTTTTCCTGTAGTGGCTGGCATTCATGGGCCAGCTACTATAAAATCCGCATGCCTTGGAAGTATTTTTCCTGCAGTATGTGCTGTTAGTGAAGTGACTTAACTTGCTACTGAGGAAAATACCTTTTCCCATTCTCTGTGCACTATTAGGTACCTTGTGTAGCTCAAACACCATCACAGATAACAAGGCGATTAAATTATTGGAGACTGTATCGCACTGCTGACACAAGCTTCTGCATGAGCTCGCACTTGCTGTCCCCCAGAAGAGCACTGGCTCCTCTAAAATGCATGAAGGGGAGGTGCTGTATGATATGCTTCCTGCTGCAAAGTATTTACATAACTATGCCCTTATATAAACGAATTGTTCAAGTCAAAGCAGCAACTGCATGGTTTGAAGGTAGCAAAGGTTCCTGTGCTCTGTAGACCAATGCTCCTTGGCAGCCAACTCTCTTGCAAGCTGCAATGACCCGGCAGCTGGCTCCTCTGGCCACACTTACTGAAGTGCCTAGCACCCTGATGTTGTTCTCTAGGAAATTCTGAGGCATCAGAGGCCCCTGTTTGTGCCTGGCTTTGTGCTGCCCCTGTAAAAGCTGTCAGATGACAAATGAGAGCTGATGGATGCTCCGGAGATCAGAACAGGCGATGGCAGATGGGGCATTTGGTCCGTCTGGGCTTTGGTGCTCTGAGGACTGCGTGGCTCATCCTGTTTTCAGTGAGCTAAAATGAGGATAATCTGTTGCAGGGAGAAGAGAGATGGGAAGGGACAACACTGAGCCATGCGTATGTGAGGCTTGGGATCATGGAACCCAGGGCTGTAAGGCAGTGGTGAAAGTGGGAGCAGGAAGAACAATGAAAAAAACTCCTGAAAAGCTCGAGTTTAACCATCCTGGTTATACTTAACATCCTTAACTGGCGGGGCTGGGTCCGCAGGTGGTGCTGCAGAGGCTGGCTGGATGTGTGCGGCTGGGCCGTGCAATGAGAGCACAGGCAGAGGCAGGGCTGGGACCTGTGAGCAGTGGGAGCATGAGCCGGCGGCCTGGAGGAGCTGACACGGGCCAGAGCCCTGGGGAGAATTGGCAGGTGGTGTTTCCAGCCCCAGCAAGGAAAGGGCTGTACCTGGATATTTACACTTATGTTGACTGTTTAACTGAGAACAGAAGCACCCGTGCGCTTCTGAGAAAGTGATGTTTTGTTTTCCTCTTTGGCTCTTGCAGTGGACTGCGTGTTATCCTGTCGTCTCAGCAAATTAAGCATTGGGAAGCCTCAAACAGATAAGGGCTTAATGCAGTCTGAGTTTTTCCTAACTCTTGTATCATTTTGCAACCAGACGCTCTCATGTCTACATCACAGGATTTTACTGACAAGCCAGTTTTGCCACAAAGTCACACTTTCCTTTGGTGCGTGTCTTTCATGTACACCTACTGTACTACTCTTACAATCTTTATCCTGCTTTGCTGTTGTTATCCATGCTATATATCACCTTAAGTGGATGATACTAGACAAAATTTCTCAGGAGCAAGATTTTTTTAGTTAATGTCTGCCTGATTTAATGTTATCATTTCTAACTGTACATGATACATAAAACTGTATGAAGCTATTGCCATATAAATACCTGTGAGTCCCTGAGATGTGCTTATTTATGTCTTCGGCTTGCTTCCTGGTGATCAGGCATTTTCTCACGTTCTTCTTGTTATCATTCTCTCATGCTTCATTTTCCTCATGATCCCACGGTTGAAGGGTTAGTTGTTTCTTAATGCCATGAAGATGAAATTCTTTCCATGACAAACAGCCTTAAAAGCATCATCAAAGTGTGACTTTGATGTGACTGAAGATAATCACTGCCATATCACTCTTAATTGTTTGAAATGTTCCCCATTTATTGTATTGAGTCCTTAATGTGGGTGTGGATGTGTCTGAACTGAATCTCCTAGAGGAACATCCTACAGCATCTTCCCCAGTTTATCCTTGGTGCTTGTGTTCCTATGGCCGCTGCTACCAAGACACAGCAGGTAGCCATGCTTTGAAGAAATCAAATACAAACACTTGTGAGTACATCTGTACCACTCAGGGTTACCCCCCCAAAAAAATCAGGTTAGAAACTCATGTTGGATACTAAGACTGTCTTTCTTACAGCGATGATATCAAAACAGTGGAGTATATATATTATTGTGCAAGAGATTACAGATCTGCTAGAGGAAAGACCAGAAAAATTTCTATTGGGAATGGTTAGGTAGAGTTGATTTGGATTTGGGAAAGGCCTAGGCGTTTTTTTGGAAGTCCCCTCTGTCCTGTGATTTTATATTCCGTGTTTCATCGTTTCACAGACAGTCGATCAAAACCCATAAATCTTAACATAGGGTTGTTAAAATATAAATCTGACAGTTTACTGTGAATTGCATGCCAAGCAGAAGGTCTCCAGAGGGGGGAAAAAACTCTGAAAACCTTGTACTGAAAGATGGATTTACACCTGAGCACACTAACGTAATATGAAAGCCTGAAAACATCTGCCATCAAGTAAGATCCAGGAGATCTGTGTGAAATTCTAACGGCAACCTGTTCTGAACATGCGGGAGCATGTTGAAAACATGTGGAGATGTTGAAGAACTTGAAACAGAGGGGCAGTGAGCGGTGGAAAAGGGATTTCCATACTCTGATTTAGCTGACTTTAATTCTCAGGCTTTTTTTTTTTTTTTTTTTTAAAGTCCTGAATGCCTTTGTAAACTCAATAATATTTTTGGAATGGGTTAATTGAATTATTCGAGTTCCTGAACTTAAATATTTGGGTTTAGATTTTGATTGTGTTATGGGTAAAAGCTTTTCTTGACACGAAATGACATTTGGGAGAAGAAGAGTGTGAAGGAAATTACATTTTTGTGTTATATTTTATACATGGTAGCATGAAATGTTTTGACAATTCCTAGCTTTTATTAGTTTAGGAATTCAGTTCTAATGCAAAACTTATTAATAGACCGTGACCAGCTCTGTAGAGAAAACACAGAGGCTGTAAAAGTTACAGAAATACTGTTCATGGGTCAAATTAGAAAATGAATACTTTGTAGGAAACAGGAATAGTATGCGTACCCTGTAAGCCTACATAGAATACCTGTTCATTGAATAGAGATAACAACTCAGTCTCTCTAAAACAGATAAACTTACTGAGGCTGGACTGAATTTAAGTGTGGAGGGTGCAGGTTATTGCGGGCTACAGAGAGGGAATATGTATTTTTTGATGCCAGACGAAATACAGGGTGGGCAAATCCAAAGCAATGCAAATCGGAAGACAGGGTTTTAAAATGTTTGTACATAAGGATGTGTTCAAAATTGATAAAAACCTTAAGAAAATGGTGTCATATTGTTGTGGACCACGTAATTATGTTTGCTGAATAAGCAACAGAAGTAAAAGAATGATGAGGGATCATGAAATGAGGGACCAGGCTGTATTAAGGAGACAGAATAATGTAGAAATTTGCTAAAAGAGGGAAGTAAGTGAACAATGCTATGTGCTTGTTTCTCTAACTCATCTATGATGGAAACAGAAATATTTAAATGAAAAAGAAAACAATTAAATTGAATGAAAATTAATATAGCTTTTTGTCCAAGAAACAATTCTCCATTTTTTCCTCACATAATGCTCACTTATTGTATAGATTAGATGATTTCTTCATGGTACTCCATATTGGCTATGACCGGAGACACGATATTGGTCTGGAAGAAATCTGTTTAATCACTTTTTGTACAATTTCTACTTTGACTCTCCATGTTTTCTGGCGGAAATGGGTTCCATATAGCTGTTTTTAAATATTCCTGGGGTCAAAGGGGGGATAAATATTAGAATCATAGAATGGTTTAGGTTGGAGGGGACCTTAAAGATCATCTGCTTCAAATCCCCCTGCCATAGGTAGGGACAGTAACATTTGTCTTCTGTCAAACACACAAATATATTATGATTTAACTCACCAGGAACCCTTGTCCATAGAGCCTGCACAAGCTGCCTGCTCTAGTGTTGCAGCCTGTGCGTGCTGAGGGATCTGTCCTTCCATGCGAAGCTGGTGGCAGACCCAACATTCGGTCCTGCTCACTTGTCCCGAACAATCAATTTATCTATGCAGTCACACTGGTGCTCCAGCTAAACTTGCTGCATTAATTATACCTGCCCTGAGCTTACAAGCTTCTAGAGCTATTTTGAACATAAATTTTGCAAGCTTGCAAGTCAGCAAGGGTTTTTTATTTTTCCAAGGTACCCAACTTGCAATTAAATTAAACTGTCAGATCCTGGTCATTATCAAAGTTCTCCTTCAATCTGTGGATTTAGGATAAAGGAATGAACAATATTTATAAGTTATTGAGTAAGTACCAGGTAGTGGTTATACTTTAAGATACTCTCTGTATTGGAGAGTTTTTAGCTATCCCTCTCAAAATGGGACATCATTTAAGTATAGTCTTGATGAGGAGCTTGAGAAAGATGTTTTTTTCCAACACGCCCCCACTGTATTACTCTAGAAGTTAAAAGCATGGACCAAGATGCATTATACCCATTTAAACCCACCATTTGGTCTAATGTGCACTGTCTTGGTGTTGTGAATAGCTAATGCTGGAGTATTTGGGGTTGTGACAGAGCTGTATGACAATAAAAAAAAAAGGCCTACTAATCACATATCACAAAGTTTATATTAGAATATAATAGTCCATGTAGTGGTGTCTTAGTGTGCCTAGGGAATGCATAGGGTCTCTTTGCTTCCTCAGGACAAGGTAAAATATAGAATCTGGGAAATCTGAACGTAGAATTTGTGGAGAGATGATGCAGAGACATACATATGCTCGAGTCCATGTTAGCACGTACTTCCCTGGAAGTTGAGTTTAATTCTGGGAGCCTCTGGATGCTTCTTCCCATGTTTCCTCAAACCTCAACCTGTTTGAGGATAGCTTTCAACACTTAGAAATAACTGTCTGAATTTTTATATTAATAACCAGTTGAAGCCACACTTAGCCAGGCAGCAATGTTTAACTAGAAGTTTAATATTTATGTATCTTTTTGCTAGGTATTACTGATGTAGTAGGAAGCACAGCTTTTATCCACCAAGCATTGATTAGAGTCAATTAACTTGTGGTCCACCAATATAAAAAAAACTTAATAAATGTCTATTTGGTATGTGTTTTTGATGAAAGATTTCATTGCTGGTTTAATCTCTATCTGATTTCTGTTTAAACTCTTCCACTGGTTTAGCTGGTATTGGAGAAGAATGTAAGACATGTTATATTGCTCGTTACTGAAACACATAGATTTTTTTAATATTTTGGTGTTTTAATCCTATCTGTCATGAGGATTTTGTTTTTAAAAGTATCTTCCTAAGTCAAGCCACAGCAAACTTCTTGATTGCTCAGAACATGAGCCCTTAGCAAAATAAATGGTAATAGATCTTTAAATTGAACTGAAGAGGGCTGCTTTTAATAGAAACCTCCTATTTCAAGTATTCTGTAGAGCAGTCTTGGAAGACAAAGTCTTGAAAATGAGCGAGGCTGAAACAGCATCAGAAAACAACTGCCCAGGGACCTATAGCTTGAATACCATTGATGTCTCTTATGAAACACCCAACTAAAAAGGGAGCCCCAGCCAAGCCCTCGCACGCACGGTGCCGCTCTTTGTGTGCTCCAGTGAACAGAGCAAGGTCTTCCTTCACATGGGGTAAGCATTTATGTCTTTTTAGGAAGGTGTTGTCATGAGTAGGCACTTTCCTTTCAGACAACACTGCTTTAGGGGAGACCAACCTTTGTAAACCAGATCATGGAGGTATGTTGCAGGGGGTTACTGCAAAGGCAAACCTGAGCAATGGTTCCTTTTATCTCTGCTGGTTTCTCTCCCTCTCTCACCTCTCACTCCCAATATAGATCAGATTCCTTAAAGCAGCTGCTTGACTTCCAAAAATGCTCAACCCTCCCATCTCCTCCTGAGAGAGGGAAACGGTTACTATGGATGCGCCACACAAGAACAGATGTATTTCAATATGCTAGGTACTAACCACGCTGCTATCTGTGTGCTTCAGTTTTGTTAAAGTCCGGAATACGATTGCCCCATGGCTGTCCTGGCTTGAATTCCTCACACTTCTCTTCTGCCTGCTGGTATAGAAAAATATATATAGTGAAAAATAACTGGAGAGATCTGAGTCTTCCTTGTACTTTTAGGCATTAAAATTTCTTCCTCTTCTAGCATTTCACTAGGTGTCAGACTGACTAATGGCCCCGAGATAAGGTAATGCATTCAGACGATGCAAAAGTTCCATTTGGGGCTAATTGTACACTCAGTATATAAAGAAATCGCCAATGGATGTATGTGAATTAAGAAAGGGGGGCCTGGAAGGCTAAGGCAATATGCAGCAAGAGGAAAGGGGCTTTCATTAATTATGCTATTTACACGTTAATATATTGCAGTCTAATACAGGGAAGCAAGTGCATGTTGCAAGTTGGAGTTGACAGAAACTAATTCTCAAACTTTGGGGAAATTTGAGTGTAGATCTGAGTGCTGTAGTTTGAACCCTCTTCTATGCGCAACATTAGCCCTGTGAATCATTAAAAACATTTTGACATTCTGCCCATGCAATCCTATTCACTTCAGCTCATTTCTAACACTTGATTCTGTGCTCTGGTATATTAAACCTGAAGAGAATGGTGGAGGAGTGGGAATAGTTTTGGATCATTTCCTCCATCGCTAACTTCTGTAAGGGCTCTAAATAGAAACATAGCATACATTGCAGAAGCACATAAAATATCAGTCCTATAGTGCTGTCATTCATGAGAAACTCAGCGATGTTATGGTAGTCATGTTTCTAAAGTCATACTTGTTTTGGCGTTTCTCTATTTTTTCATCTTTGCAGAAAACAGTGGCTCTCAGAGTCAACCTGCCCAACTTGAGTGCGAACTTCCATTAAATGCACGAATAAACTCTCTTTCTGATTGTGTCTCACATCTTGAAAGGTTTTAAAAAGTACTTTTCTATAATGTGTGTATTGTATGTAGTAGACATACCCTGTGTGTGCTAACATCACAAGGTCTTACAGGATAGAAAGCCTAGGACTCAAAGTTTCATCTATATTTTTAATCTACAAAAGTAAATCTTCTGTATATCCCAGCTGTCTGCTAAATGGGTCTCTTATTTTATTCTCCATTATTTCTTTTGATTGGAGTTTCACTGCTGTGTTTTCTAAAGCATAACAATTCATTTCTTTGATATATGGAAATATGTAAAAAAACCTTGTCCACCTGCAAGGACATTTATTTTGTAGGCGTCATTATAAATCAACCCAAGTACTCTAAACACAATGCTGGGTTAATTTATAAGTGCCCTCAGGGGGGATGCAAAAGGATTAGAATAAATCATTGAATTGCTTAAGACTGGAGGTCAGGCAGAGAGTGCGTTACTCTTCTAAGGGAAGAATTAACAGAACTATTTCAAAATAATACAAAAATACTGCAGTTAGCATATGGGTCAGGTGCACCCCATGCAGCGTCACCTGCTCAAGAAGCACAACGAAGACAATTCCTGGACAATCAGCGTGTTCACAGGTTTGTCACTGGGTCAGGCGCATTGGCAAAGACTGTGGCAGCTGACTTGCAGGCTTACCAGAGCAGAGAGGTGCTTCTTGTTCATGCTGCGGCTGCAAGGACGAATGGAAAGGTGGTTCTTGCCTGTTGCTGGCAGGTACTAAATAGCCTATCCCAAGATGCTATGAGAGATTGTACTGTAAAATTTCCAGTGGAGAAACAGTGTCTAAACACAGTATGTCACTACGCTGTCTCTAAGACCCAGGCTCATGGTCCCAGGAGGGACAGCGCTCTGGTCTGCGTGGGTGTCTGTGCGGTCTGCCTGTGTGGTTCTGCTCCTATGCCACCTGTAATATATTCTCACCCTATGCTGGAGAGGTACATGTTGGTCTTGGCTAAATTGTTCCTTCTACCTGAGCGATATGCCCACCGGAAGGCTGTAGCAGAGCAAGAGTTTGAATCCAAATCTCTGAAGTTTTAAACTAATTTGAATTAGATACCATTTAATTGACTAGGAATCACTTTTAACTTTTTATACAGCATCACTTTCATGTGTGGTTTTTCTTTTCATTCTTCCTCTGACATGAACAGGTTGTGATATTCTCAATGCAACATCTGAGGCTATCGAAGCACAAAGGATAATGTCTGAAAAATATTAAAGAAAAGGAGAAAAGGTTCAAAAGATTTAGCTGTAGTGAAAGAACATCTCATCTTCCTACATGATTCTTGGCCTCCGAGACTTACCTACAGGTGAGAGTAGGCATGATCAAAAGTAGCCCTTTCTTTGGTTGTCACGACTTATTTCTGTGTCTGCTAAACCCCTTTCCACATTAATGCCCTGGCACTGTGTTGGCCTTCCACTTTTCTCCGGCTTGGACAAGGCAGCTGTAACAACTTCACTGAAATGTTCAAGAGGAGAATAAAATCAGTCTTGGAAAGAAATGTCAGTTTCTTTATCCTTCTGGGATCATGCATATATATAATAAAAGGGAATTCGATGTTCCTTACTGGCTACTTAGAAGACTATCCTTCCAGCAGGCTCAGTTCATCGAAGCGCTTAAGCATGTATTTAACTTTAAGTGCAGAATGAAGTGAGAACCAGTTGTCAGCTCTGTGCTTTTCATCTCCCTCAGCTCAAATTATCTTCCTTGGTGCTCTGATCATATCTTGCACATGTATATTCTCAGTCCTCTATAGCTTCCTATCTTGTCACCTGTTTCACAGACCTTCCTCTCACCTCAAAAATGCCACCCAGTGCTTCCCCTCTACAGGATTTTGCCTCACACATAGGCATGCTCTTATTCCTGCTTGACATTGGCAGATTCTCTTGACCTGCTGCAACTTCCTCCATCTCTCTCTCTTGTCTGACCTCAGTGCTCCTCCTCTTCTTCCCTTGTCTGGAGTAGTCCCTGTCCCCCATTCTACCAAGGACCTCTTTGGTGGTCCATTGCCACCTTTGCTAGCACCTTCCCAAATAATTGTCTGTCCTTTTTTCCGTTACTCATCTCATTGTCCTTTCTCATAATTTATTTTGCATGTATGGTACAGTTTAAAATCTCTAGAACAGCTGGTTTCACAAAGAATGTAGTTCTTAAATGATAGGGTTAATATTGTTTGGGGCTGGTGAGCTGCTACCCCTGTCTAAGAGGCAGTGGGGGCTTCACAGTTTTGCATGCAAATTCAGCTGCAAAGATCAAGTATGGATCTGAACTTCAGCTGATTCAGGACAGTTCATGCCCAGCTATTGCACGAAAGACAAAGGTATGATGTTTCAGAAAAGGAGAACCTACTGGAGAGATACCTGGTACAGATAAAAACAGTTTCTCTCATATGCATTTTACTTGCATCTTAATGCTTGTGGATGCTTTATATTAGAGTTGATTGGAAAGACTGATTACTTCAGTCTGCTAATGAAAGAAGATATTTGCAGATTGCTGGGATAATAAAAGATATTAAAGCTTCAATGCATCAAACATTTCAAAATTCCAAAATATTTTACCCTTTCAGTCTTTTTTGGTCTTCACCTTTGTAGTTCTTCCAATTTTAAAATAGTGAAAATTCCAGTGAATGGCCATTTAAAAATGTTTTTACAGCATCGATGCTAGAGAATTCGGTCCTCATGAAGTTGTAGTGCTATTCACCAACAGTAATATCCGTTCACCTTTTATGATAGACTGAACTTCAAGTCTTGCAAAGCATTGCAATGTCACTATACTGAAACACTTTTTTCCCCCAGAAAAAGTTAATTTCAAGTCATCTTTATTTACCTGACTACCCTGGTCTTTGCTTGTTGCATTATTTCTTTCTCAATAAGTGCTGCTGGGATTTACTGTGACCTGTTAACCATTACTTCCACCAATTACCTGCTCAAGTTGTATTATTAACTTCAGATTGTAACATGACTGAAGTGACCGGGGTTAAAAATAGATCTTTTCTCTAGGGCTCTAGACCTGAAAACCATGAAATAAAATGCCTTGAACACTTGTTAAAAGCATGGATTAAAATTAATTCTAAAATTCATAAATAAAGCAATTGGAGCAATTAACTTCATCTCTCTTAAGAGACACTAACTATACAAGTACATCTCTGAAGGTTCTTTGAAAGTATTGCCCACAGTCATTTCCATGCACCGAGGTCTCAGCAGAGTCCTGTCCTACTTAAGAGAGAGGTCCAAGCTCAGTGAGGCAGGATGATTTCCAACTTATGCTTGTAGAAATCTACATTTGATTTTGCTGGAAATATGCTATGGGGACAAGGGCCAAAAGCAGTTCTGGCATGTAATCATTAGTAAAGACTTTTTAACCCCTTTCTTAAGTCAGCGCTGGCTGCATCTCCAAATGTGTCACTGCCATGAGCAACTTATTTATTTGCGAGAATGAATTCAAAGCCAGTAACAAACTACTTGGGCAGTTTTAGCTGAGGTTCAGCCTCATAAATTTGAGAATACCCCATTTACTAAGTGACTGGTTTTACTTAAATATTTTTCAAACACAGCCTTAGAGAATTAGGAAGACTGGGAGAGGAAAAGAGTTGTCGTTTCTGCTTAAAACATGAGTGAGAGACTTTTAATGATCACTAGTCTGTAGCTCCCATAGGGTATCTCTGTATTAGCAACGTGCAGTAAATTAGCTAGGTTGGATAATTGAAGCCATGGTTGTGTGGAGTTCAATGTGGGTGACAAAAGCTGCTCAAGAGGCAAAATAAAATGTACTTGGTATTAAGTTGCTGAGCTCCCCATGCCGCTCTAGCCTGTAATAGGTGCTAGAGCTGGCTGTTTTAAAATCAGCTCATGATTGTCTACAATGTGTTGTGGCACTGTCACAGTCCCAAGGAAATAGCTGAAAGCTACTGGTCGTATTCTTCACTCTGGAGAATCGGTGAAGACATAAACCCCAAAAGAGCTGCATAACTCAATATTATAACTGAAGAATGGTAATGTAGTGTAGGAGGAAAAAAAAAAAATCACTGTTTCTTGCTATTGTATTTATTACTCTCACCCTAAAAAGTGTGAGATATTTCAGTGGCGGGAATATGACCAAGCATCTTGTTTACCCCTGCAGAAGCAGTAGGCAGATGCACGCCTTCACATTTGCTCCTCTTGCTTACTGAGCTGGCCATTCCCAAGGCAGCACTTATCTGGGAGCCATGGAGCTGCAATGCAGAGATGAGTATCGCTATCTTCAATTTTACAGATCAAAAAACTGAAATACAAAAAGGTAAAATGAATTACCCCAGATCTAGTTTTCCCAGGGTACTATAATTTATGAAGCTCGGGACTGGTCCACACTAATTCTTTTCCAGTTGACTCTGATGCTTTTCTGTCCCTTTTGTGGAACATATTTTTAATCGCAGTCAGTATATTCTGTGACAGAGCCTTGTTTTATTTGCATAGCGAGCAGATAAAACAATAAAAAGTGAGTGTCTAAGGACTGAAGTGCAGCCCCTCAGCACAATTACTTGGCAGTGGTACCTTGAGTTCAGTGCACCCTGGAAGACGGTCTAATCATTACTGGATTTATCACTGGTAAAGATGTGATTGGTGATCCCACTTCTATTTTTAAATTATTAATTTGCTTAAAGGCACAAAGTGTCCCAGTACTTTCTATTAGAGTTGTAAATGCTATTTTTTCCCCCTAAGACCCAGTGGAATTTTGTCATAGATGTTTTTGATGCCATTGGGTTCTGGGAGGCTGTTCTAGCTCAGGGTATCTATAACGGTCTCAAAAACTTGGTCTTAGTCACATTGCAAAGACAGTTTCTCTATGTCTTGTACAACTGCAAATGTCCTTGAAGAACATTTAATTCTCTGCAGTCTTCCAGCTTAGATTTTATCAAAATGAATAGCAAACCCAAAGTTAAGTTCCTCTTACAGATAAAAATGAAGAGCATAATGATTTAAAAAAGGACATATGGATACAAATGTACATATTTATACAAACGTGTTCTCATCAACTCGGATTTTCCCTTTCTTTCTCTTGTGATCAAAATATGATAAGATGCAGAGGACAGTTTAGTTTCTACACAGCCAGATCTGAACCTTGCAAAAGATGTTTGAAAAATTTCCGGTGATTTTACTGGGCCTTGGACCAGGTCATTGTTGCTGCATACACATCAGTGAAAAATTTGGACTAGCTTTAACTGCGTGTAAACGCCTTGTATGTCAGTAAAGATAAAAAATATTTTCAATGTAATTTCCTTTCCATTTTGAATGTGTAATTCTTCCACTAAATGACTAAATAGATAGATAACCCTATGCAAAATAAGCTTAACAAAATACAAGAAATGTACGACCAGGACAGTGAATTCACAGAGAGATGATGATATGGGCAGAGAGGTTTGCCAGTTGTTTTTGATTCAATTCCCAGGGAAATCAATAGGAGATTAATTCAGTTTTCATGTGAACAGTGCTAGTCACCTTATATACCAGGTTCTGAGATCTTCAGCTAATATGTAAATAATTCAGCTAGTAAATAAGTACATTAGAGTCTGTAGAGTTACACCAGCTATGTAAGATGAGGATCTGTTGCTGCAGCACCTGCCTGTAACATCAAATATGCAGACAGCTCAACAGTTTATGCATTTGAATTTCCAAATCTGATAAAGATGGATATCATAAAGTGCTCTGCTATCAGGTTGTAAACACGGTTTGTGTTTTTCTTGTGCTGCTTGGGTTTTCTGAGAGGATAATTTTCATAGTTTAATAAAGAACATCAAGCTCCATGACACACCTTCTAACAATGCTGTGAGTATATTGAAATACCTAGGTAATGGCAGCTTTGTATTGAGAATGGGCTTTTGTGGGTCATGGGGAGCATTAAACAGAACCCATTTTCTTATCTGTATGCTCAGCAGCTTTCTAATTGCTCATGTGTATTTCAAGTAGCATTGCAATTCCTTGTGTTGGTAGAACACTTTACAAACCACCAGGATTTAGATTTTCTTCCTAGTTTCTTCAAAAAACCTAATAATTAAATGCAGCCAAAAAAATTTGGAAGATTTGCACCCTGTTATGGGCAGTAAGGAATGTTTCCTAGTGCATAATTTCCATCTTGTTAATAAAGGGTAAGAGTGTGCTTTTGTATATTGTATACCTCTCATATAATTTACTTCCTACCTTTAAATGTTGCTATTTTTCTTATGTAATAGGACGTAAACATAGCCACTTCTCGGTAACAGTGAGAGGAAAAATAACACATATTAAAACAATCGGAAAAAAACGTTGAGTATTTGCTGGAGAAGCAGGTTGTGTTGCAAACTCCCATTCAAAGTCCGTGGGAGCTGCGGGCTTTCCAGCACTCTCACATTCTCGAAAAGCCTGTAAAGCTTGGTGGCTCCTGTACTGCACAGTCCTGGAGATGCGCTGTGGCTGCTGACAGTTATCTATGGAGTGTTGGGACATGTCAAGGAAAATAGCTTTGTAAGGAATCACAACTACAACACTTCGCATAAAGGTGGTCTAAGGTAGTTCAGCTTTGTATTTAAGGTAAAATATTCATCACTTTCTTTTGGAAGAAGAGTATGAATGGAAAGGAAAGAGCATATGATAGATGCCATCTATTCTCTCTCTTTTAAATCAAAATTTGTAACTGTAATCCCCGGCCAGGCCCCTTTCAGGGGACAGGGTGGGATGGGAAGGTTATATGGCTTGGGGGCTGGTAGGCTGCTGACGGTCAGATCTCACTTCTGCGCTAGATGATAACAAATCTTCTTATCTATTCAGTCATGAGATGGCAATGGCTTCCAAGGGTCAGCAGTGGATTTATGGTAAAGCAAAAGGGAGGAAAGATGAGGAGTTTCCTACCAGAGGATGTTTTCAGTATGAGCTTCTCCCTCCAGTGCCAGCACAGGGTCAGCTGCTGCTAGAAGAAATAAAACTTAAATTCCGGGCTCGAGAGGTCATCCAGTCCTCCTCTTCCAAATGGGCCAGCTTCACCAGTCCTCACAGATGTCTGTCTGTCCTGTCTTCAGAGATCTCCGGTGATGGAGGCCACTCTGCCTACAGGCAATTTATTTCTTCCATATCCCTTTCTGTGAGATATTTTTCTTGATATGTTCCTTGAATGTTCTGTGTGCTAATACTTAATCTATTTGACATACAAAAGAAAAAGATTATTCCTTCCTTCCTGTCATAAAGAGCTCACAGTTTAGCACACCTGATCTTTTTCTATGCTTGATCTTTATTTTGCTCTGCATTATGTGTACCAATAAGGATATGAAAACAGAGTCTGAATCTACCAGCCAGCTCAGAAAGTGTCAGCCAAGGATGCTAAAAGGCTTGAAAGTTTGGTCTTGAGTTTAGACAATGAGTTTTGGCTCAGGTCCAGCTGTTGCTAAAATCCATTCTGGTGTGCAGACAGTAGCTTTAACAAGCTGGATCGATGGGCTGCCAGCCAAGCTTTGCTGGGCACAGGCAGAAACCTGTTTCACGTGCTGAATAGGAAGTGCACGATGTAGCTAAAGACAAAATGCGTGAAAACATTGATGTCCAGCGTCCCTGGACATACAAGCAGGTCATTGTGGGGCTAGACACCTCTCAAAAGGCCAAGAAATATTTGGTAGCCGGCATGTGCACATGCCCTCCTTCGGGCACAAAGATACTATGTCAGGGCCAACCACAGTTTAAAACACCAGAAAATACTACAAAATAGCCCCAAAAGCAAGGAAACACTCCCGAGATGTGATCTTGGTCTCTTGGGACTGCACTGTGGCGCCGGACAGTCAGTCCCAGCTTTTTCCACTGAAGTATGAATGCAAAATATGGAAGCATATTGCCTGCTGTCACAACTCATCTGCAAAGCAGATGTTTCTTTTGGGGAATTATTCATGCTAAAGATCACACTTCAAAGTAAACAATAATTGTCATTTGTTCCCTTTAAAAAAATGAAAGCTAGAAATCAAATTAATGAGTATGTTTCCTCAAGGGAGCAGACAGAACAGGGAATATGATCCCTTTGGCATATTTGTAGCAAATATTTTCAGGCAAACATATTAGTTCCATGCTTATTGTCACGTGGATTTAGATAAGGAGGATACAAATGACAATAAGTGGAATAAGAGTAATTGCAGAGGGGGACAGGGCAGCAAAAAGAGTACGGAGGGGCAGAAACAAGAAGACTGTGAAGTCTAGGGGGGAATACCTTTGGGCAACAGAGACAGCACGCTGAAGGGAAAAATAGTCCATAAATTTGTAGGAACTGTGAAACTCTGCGTGACTGGACAAAAGCAGGCAGGTATTTTTAAGTCATATATGATAATATGGTAAACCTGATGCTGAGGGACTTGACTCTACAGCCTGCATTAGCTTTGTAAACTTGGTTCTGCGTCTGACACACCTTGGTTCAGGCAGGCTGGGAATTCTGAAGGAGAGACTGAAACACATTAGGCTTTCTGATGGGTCACTGCTTTGCAGCCTCCTGGTTAAGACTTCACTTCAATGAGCTAATACAACTTCACAGAAGCCAAAAGCAGTTGCATTTCAAATTACTACATGATTTATCCCCCCGACCAGTTCTCAACTAGCTTGGGTCAAACATAGGATGAATGGCAGCCTCTAAGTGTTTATGAATAACCTGGGAAGTCAAAGTCCTGTGTGATACAGTTCTCGGACTCAAAGGCTGTTTTCCTACTAACAAATTAAATGGTGCCAAGGACCATGCCCAGGCACCAGACCTGAGCTGTCGTTGTTCCTGCATTGCCAGGGTGGTCCTTTCGGCTGGTCTGCTGGAGAGCTGCACAACCCTCTTTTGGCTGTTTTGGATCCCACAACAGTGTGTCTATCTACAAATCTTCCATGGGAAATATTTTGGACTAACTGACCGTGGTTGTCAACAAAACTATTTCATCGGGTAAGTTTCTGACCTTTCCTAATGGACCGTATGCAATATTTCAGAACATGAAAAATACCCATCTTGCATTTACATCAGCCATTTAAAGACTGCTGTATGGACCTATTCTATTTAGTGTCACTGAAATTTAAGAAAGTATTTTGAAAAATGGTAAAAACATTGTGATTCTTAATACTTAACTCTTATTGGAAATTCCTCAGGCCATTAATCAATGATACTTTCTTCCTTGTACCAAAGACTATTAAAAAACCTATGAGGGTATTCTGGAGTCAGGCTTCATCAAATCTTTTCATCATCAGTTCAGAAGCTTGTACCTAGAGCTAGTGCAATTACTGTTATGAACTTTGAAAAGGGTAGTTTAATGCTATAGCCTTCATTAAGTTGTGATAAATACATTCACTGCAAGTTTGTATCCCAAACAGGCTGTTGCTTTGGTTTGACTAGCTTGAGTAAAAATGTTATGTGTTGGAGTTTTCAGGATGAGTGGAAGGTAGGAAGGAAATGTGGGTGTTATTTAGATTCATTTATTTATTTATTAATGTTAAAGCTGACAATTCAAGACACGTCTATGCTAGTTCTGCTTCTTAGTTCCTAAAAGCAACACCTCTCCCTGAGCTGATTTGGGATTTATGAGTATGGTGTATAAATCGTTACATGACATAGTACTAGATAATTAAACAGCTGCTTTGCATGGAGCTCCTTCATTCTTCGATAAAGCAGATGTTGTTTCATCTTTTTGCTGATTTCAAGCATTCCACAATAACATATCATATACATTAACATTACTCACATTTTTAATACGTTGGTACCTTCCTTAGCGAGGATCAAAGCTCCATTGTATGAGGCTCTGCACAGGCAATTAGCACAGCAGACCGTGCCTCTTGCAGGCAAACCCCAGATCCTAAATGAGTGTCAATCAGTGTGTCTCCACTGGGCCCAGAGGAGCAACAGCAGTTCAGGCTGGCTGACATTTCAGTTGCAGATGTCAGGGAGGATGCCGTGATTTACATACCAATAGCTGCAAGTGGGAGGATAAAGATACAGGAAGAGCAGAAATGAACAGGGATGCAGAAGTCAGAGCTTGCCTTTTGCCTTTCTACTGTAGCTGACAATGGCAATCTGAGTCGTTCATCTCCATCCTGACCCCTTAACAACAGCCTTCACCCGAGTGCACTGGTGATAATATCTCATGGCATTTTGAGTATGTTAGCAGGGGAACTAGAATCTCTTCTGTATTTACTTTCTGTGTTATCAGAAAGACCAAGGAAATCCCAAATCGTAGATGAGCTGAATAAAACAAAGTATCAGGTTAAATGATATATATTCCTTGTCAACTTAGAAAGATCCTCGTGCATCATGTTTTCGTGCTCTTTGTTATCACTGCACTCGATTTAAGACAGATATATGCAGAGTTATAGCAAGCAGGTCCACCAGTTGAGGTAAAGCCCGGCTGATGCTGAAGCTGCTTCTCAGGGCGGTGTGTCAAGCAGCTGCTAAAAGCCTGTGAATTTAAAGAGGAATATTATAAATATTGGGAAGTGATAGCCAGGGTATTCTGAGGATGCATATGTGCGTTAACCAAGAAAGGTAGCCTGACTTCATCATCAGTCTTCAATCAAACACAGATTTCCAAAGGTCAGCATTTCCTCATACAAATATTTCCATTTAGTTATGTGCTTCACTAGGATAAATTTTATACAATGTTGGTATTTTTGGACTTGCAGATTTTTTTATTTGGCCCTGCTAGGAAGTATACATTGTTCCTGTCCCTAATTTATGTTATACACATTTATCTTTATTCCCAGCATATTTATAACGGGAATAAAATTTATACTTCAATCCATGCTTGTTCCCAGCTGGAAAAACACCCATGAACTGCTTGTTCGGTGGATAAACGGGTATTGTAGTACATGATCCATATTTTGGATTTTTATAGACTAATCCAGCTCCCCAGTTGTTTCAAATTAATGTACCTCTTTGAAAGTGAGTGAAGGAGGTGTGCCAAATTCAGAGCCTGGCTGGGAGTCTGGCTTATTGTCTAGAGATGTTGAGTTTTCCGAGGCTGTCACTTTACCTTTCACTGATGCAGAAGAAATGACTGCCTTAGAAAGTCTCTCTCCAAGTCTCTCTCCCTTTCCCAAAAAGACAAAATTTTAAAGTTATTGTCTAATGTGCCCTTCTCTCCATCGCATGGTCCTCATTTTGTTCACTATTATTTTTAATGGACCGATTTTCTCTCTTGCTTTTCACCCACTGAGTCCCTGTTATTATTATCATCATCAAAGTGTTTGTGGGCTGCCAGCATTTGATATTTCATTTCACTGATTTAATTATGTCTGCAGCTTGTTCTGGGCCTGTTTATTGTTATAGAGCTCCAAATCCTCTTCTTTACCAAATTGCTTACGTGCAAATCTGTTTGTTCATTGTTTATACAACATTTGGCAATTGTGCTCTTTTGTACTTTGCATTTGTTCCAGGGGGGTGTTTTAATCTGATCAAATTTTACAACTTCATCAAGTAAACATGGACAGACAACTAAGATGAAAGGGCCTTCCCATCTGCAGGTAAAAGGTTGTTCTGGGCGTAGCTAGTACCAGCTGCTTTTTCACCCCTGCTCCCTGCAGGTATAGGAGAGCTAGGGCCGTATGTGTTATCAACTATTGGTAACTGATAGCTCAGGACTGGCTGGGTTGGTTCTAGGTTAAAGGAGGAGACATAGCACACGCGCTGTCCCTGCAGGTGAAAATAGGGTATATACTGAACTTAGTGTAGCTTTCGAAGCGTGGAATATAGAGATAGGGACAAGGTACAGAGGTATAAACCCATTTAACTTCAGTAGCACCAGTGAATGTTGCGCTGGTTTAAATATTCTGACTTCTGAGCATTGTGATAGTTTTTTGAACTTGAGCAAGGGATAAAAAGAAGAGGGTCCATATGAGACCCCCTGAGCTAAAGGGACTTTTTGTTATTGTCTCTGCTGTACATTAAACTGTTCCTTACACAAGCTGTTAAGGTTTTTTGCCTGATACCGTGCTCTAGGAATGAAGCTTTAGGAGTCCTCACTTGAAGCTTTCCGCCTCTCAGGATGATGCTCATCTCTGTGGAGATGTTAGGAGTCTCTTGGAGCTGCCCGCAAACAGCCATGCTGGATCCCGCTCATCCTGCTGTGTTGCCGCAGGGCCATTAGGCTTCCCTGTGCCGTTGGTGGGCTGGGGGTTTTCTCCCATTCCTTAGCATGCCCATCTTTTATTAAAACAGATGAAGAAATCTCTCTTGTGCCATCTTCTCTTGCCTACCTGTTGGGAGAGCATCTGCTGCAGCCAGCCACAAAGCCAGTGCAGTCATTCCAAATGGGTGGCCTGCCTGCATTTTCCTCACGTTCAGTGAGGATGTTGTAGGATGTTCCCTCCTTGTCCGGGCTGCTGGTATCATTTGTCCTCCACCTCCCCAACTCGCAACACCACCTGCCTACCTCTGCTCACATAATCTCTTCTCCTCATGCACGTTTGGTGCTCTGCTCTGCTTCGAAGTGCTTCCCACTCTGTGTCTTCTGAATAGAGCACTAAAAAGTACAACCTGCTGAGAGCCTGTAATATTTCAGCTTGGAGTAGAGGCATAGATAAAGGTAATAATAGCCTTGGCTTTTCCTCATAAATAAGAAATAAGTACTTGACTCTTTTTTGTAGAGGGCTGCAGGAGAGCATGACAAGAACAATATGACAGCAAGAGTGAAGTCTTGGCTCGGCAGTGCTCCGTGGCACAGCCTCCCTCAGCTTCCCAACCTCAGCAATGGCAGGGGACAGCCTGGCACAGCCACAGGAACTTTTTGGGCACTCGGGGCAGCATGCAGTGATGCCTCCAACAAGCAGGTTGGCTTCTGGGGCAAGGATGCCACCTCCTGTGCTGGCCTGCCAGTGTGTCTGGCAGCTCCTCCTGGCAGAAGCACACCAACTATTGCTGTGCAGATCTGCACTTGGAGTTCATTTAAAAAACAGGGGATGATGGCAGTCACTCACAAACTTACCAGTGTCAAAGGACTCACATCCCACAAGAGCAGACATGCTATCATGTGCGCCCCTCTTTGGGAGGGTCCTGGCAGGAAGCTGATGGTTCATATGCACTTTTTCTTCCAAAAATCCACAGGCACGGGTAGATGTAGATTAGCTAAGAGTCACTGGCCTTGTACTTTGAAATCTCTTGATACAGTTTCATTGTATTTTTCCAGTTAACTCCCCATAACCATTGCCTTTTATGCTGTATCTGATCCAGAATGTTTGACTTCTTACCCCTGACCAGCAGCTCCATGGCCGGTCCCTCTCCTCATTCCTCCAGCAAACCTGGGCCGGCCACATGCTGTCAAGAAAGGTCTTGTAGCTGTTAGCCTTTCAGAGAACTTCAGCCCAGCTTTGGCATTTTGCTGACTGGCCTCTTGAAGTTGCAGTTACTTTAGCAGTGATGATATACACACATGCATGCATGCACTGTAGTTTTTTGAGTTTCTTGGATCTGTTATAATCAAGAGCCCATAAATAACTGCTTCTAATTCACTTGACTCAAGAAAGTAATTGCTGTTTAAATGGATAATTTATTGTGTGCTAATTAAATACCCAATAGGTGAGAACATTTTAATGAAAAGTAACTTAACTCAATAAGCAGGTTTTTGATAATTGTTAGTTGCCTGAAATGTACCTGATGCAGAAGTCCTGTAATGACGAGCTCTAATTGATGTTTTAAACTATATTTATTGTGGATAAATAGCTATTTTATTGCATGTTCACATGAACAGCTTCCCAACTGGAGGCCCTGTTCTGCTTTATTTTAGTCTATTCTTCCCTGCTTTTGAAACTCCTCTCACTCATACTGGTGAAATAATCTCAGTTACAACAGCATGAAGCAGGGTATGAGCAAACAGACACAGGGAGCTGCTGGCTTCTACAGAAGAAAAAGTTTTATGCTTTAACTTCAGTTGACTATCCAGCTTTATGATTTGTGATAATACTGAGTACAAAGCCAACAAAAGTCTGTTTTCTTACTCGGACTTATAGCGTGAGCCAGAGAAACCACTGGCGGCAGAGTTACCTCCAGAGATAGAAACCAAAGTCGCAGGGCAGGGTGTCTTTTCTGTAGGCATCCTTACAACTCGCAGATCCCAGAGATCCACAAATGGATCCCATTGTCTTACATCCTAGAAGAGAAATAGATTATAATTGGGGTTCCCGACTTGGGAGTGTTTGGATACGTGGACATTGCCCCCGGTGATGGTATATGAACACATCTGGGAACCCCTACAACAGGAGCATCTCAACTGAGAAGTGTGCTAGGTGCCAACCCTTCATCTTGGGGTAAAGTTATTATGCAGAAAAGATGATAAACTGGAATGTCCATTGTTAATGAATTTCATTTGCAATGAAGGAACCTGAAGAATGGGAGCTGGAAAGTGGATGTGCTTCAGGCAATGCAGCAGTGTGCCAACTGTGTTTGAATCAAATATCCTGGAAGAAGTTCGAATTGGGAACAAGTAGTATCAGATTTAAGGACTGGGGGAGTAGAGAGCTGATTTTCTTTCTTGGCAAAAGTATTATGAGAAAGCCTGTACTGACCTTTCCTTAGCACTTGCTTGCTGTTCATCTTCACACATCCTCATTTCACTGTGATTCTCTGGTGTCTTTTGCCATCACTGGGCAATGACTGTTCTTATTTTTTTGTGAACTTAAAGAATGATCTTCTGAGACTAAAACAGGCAGTAGACAGGGAGTGGGTCTGTTAGTAGCTCTGGTGGGGTGGGGGTAGCCATTAAAAACTCACTAAACTTCCCTGGACCTCTTTTTTTCCCCATCTCTAAGATGGAGTTAACCATGCACATTTTCTTCATGAATATCATTTGGTGTTTCCTGATGAAAAACCCTATATATGTCTTCACCATTTTTGTCACTGAAACACTGATTTAGGAATTTCTGGAGTACTCCCACATGTTGAGAATCACACTTATCCTGAGGACGAGAATATTAAATTCTAGTGCTGAACCAGGCTAATTTGGCAGTGACATATTTTTCTAGGATGATGCCTCAGATAAATCTTATATAAGAAAATGAATTGCATTTATAGCTAGAAAGAACCATAGGTTCATATAATCTTACCTGGGTCTGCCCAGCGCTCCTGTGTTTAGTGGAGCTTTTTGTGTTTGATTATGGTAGGGTTTCCAGAGAGATCTTACATTTTCCTTTTGGTCGTTTGTACCAATGGTTAACCACCTGTTGACATACATAAAAATTCTTGTTTGTTGGTGTTTTTTCTTTTTGCGAGAAGAAACTTTGGGGGGGTGGGGGGGTGGCTGGAGAGTAGGGGTGGTGGGTGGTTGAGTCTTTCAAGTCAAACAACCCATCAGTTTTACAACTCCTTTTTGGTCCTTGTTGCTGAAAGGGGATACCCATAATTATTTAATTAAGAAATTTGCTGAGGTAATTCCTTAGGGATTTGATCTAATTAAGATGGTGCTTATTCAGTGAAGAAGCAAATACTTTAACAGCATGTGCTATCTCAATGAACTATCCAGTCTGACTTTTGAATAGTCACTACTAAATGGAAAGAAATCACGACATGGCAATAGACCAAGCTTGAATGCTGCTATCGTAATCTGCTCATAGCCATACATTGTAATAAAATTTGAATCTACTTGTGGGCTTCAAAGGCCATATTCAGAAGGTCCAGTTTCAATGCAGGTTTTATCAACCAACGGATAAACTTCTGAAGGTCTCAGAATAGCAGTTCAGC